>NC_142716.1:18016463-18326250 GCF_055471065.1 Atractosteus spatula | reverse complement strand
TGTTCCTGCCCTATAACTTACATGGGGGTGACCAAAGTTGCCAAAACGTGTTTATTTCTGCTGAAAAACACGTTTTGACAATATGTGCACACTGGGGTTAAGGGCTGACTCACTGTGCTCTTCTGAGCCAGGCAGTTACACTGCGATTCTAAGGGCTGAGAAAACGCGTTTATTTCGGGCTGAAAAACACGTTTTGAAATCTGTGCTGTTCCTGCCCTATAACTTACATGGGGGTGACCAAAGTTGCCAAAACGTGTTTATTTCTGCTGAAAAACACGTTTTGACAATTTCTGCACACTGGGGTTAAGGGCTGACTCAGTGTGTTCTTCTGAGCCAGGCAGTTACACTGTGATTCCAAGGGCTGAGAAAACGCGTTTATTTCGGGCTGAAAAACACGTTTTGAAAACTGTGCTGTTCCTGCCCTATAACTTACATGGGGGTGACCAAAGTTGCCAAAACGTGTTTATTTCTGCTGAAAAACACGTTTTGACAATTTCTGCACACTGGGGTTAAGGGCTGACTCAGTGTGTTCTTCTGAGCCAGGCAGTTACACTATGATTCCAAGGGCTGAGAAAACGCGTTTATTTCGGGCTGAAAAACACGTTTTGAAAACTGTGCTGTTCCTGCCCTATAACTTACATGGGGGTGACCAAAGTTGCCAAAACGTGTTTATTTCTGCTGAAAAACACGTTTTGACAATTTCTGCACACTGGGGTTAAGGGCTGACTCAGTGTGCTCTTCTGAGCCAGGCAGTTACACTGTGATTCCAAGGGCTGAGAAAACGCGTTTATTTCGGGCTGAAAAACACGTTTTGAAAACTGTGCTGTTCCTGCCCTATAACTTACATGGGGGTGACCAAAGTTGCCAAAACGTGTTTATTTCTGCTGAAAAACACGTTTTGACAATTTCTGCACACTGGGGTTAAGGGCTGACTCACTGTGCTCTTCTGAGCCAGGCAGTTACACTGCGATTCTAAGGGCTGAGAAAACGCGTTTATTTCGGGCTGAAAAACACGTTTTGAAAAGTGTGCTGTTCCTGCCCTATAACTTACATGGGGGTGACCAAAGTTGCCAAAACGTGTTTATTTCTGCTGAAAAACACGTTTTGACAATTTCTGCACACTGGGGTTAAGGGCTGACTCACTGTGCTCTTCTGAGCCAGGCAGTTACACTGCGATTCTAAAGGCTGAGAAAACGCGTTTATTTCGGGCTGAAAAACACGTTTTGAAAAGTGTGCTGTTCCTGCCCTATAACTTACATGGGGGTGACCAAAGTTGCCAAAACGTGTTTATTTCTGCTGAAAAACACGTTTTGACAATTTCTGCACACTGGGGTTAAGGGCTGACTCAGTGTGCTCTTCTGAGCCAGGCAGTTACACTGTGATTCCAAGGGCTGAGAAAACGCGTTTATTTCGGGCTGAAAAACACGTTTTGAAAACTGTGCTGTTCCTGCCCTATAACTTACATGGGGGTGACCAAAGTTGCCAAAACGTGTTTATTTCTGCTGAAAAACACGTTTTGACAATATGTGCACACTGGGGTTAAGGGCTGACTCACTGTGCTCTTCTGAGCCAGGCAGTTACACTGCGATTCTAAGGGCTGAGAAAACGCGTTTATTTCGGGCTGAAAAACACGTTTTGAAATCTGTGCTGTTCCTGCCCTATAAGTTACATGGGGGTGACCAAAGTTGCCAAAACGTGTTTATTTCTGCTGAAAAACACGTTTTGACAATTTCTGCACACTGGGGTTAAGGGCTGAGTCAGTGTGCTCTTCTGAGCCAGGCAGTTACACTGTGATTCCAAGGGCTGAGAAAAAGCGTTTATTTCGGGCTGAAAAACACGTTTTGAAAACTGTGCTGTTCCTGCCCTATAAGTTACATGGTGGTGACCAAAGTTGCCAAAACGTGTTTATTTCTGCTGAAAAACACGTTTTGACAACTTCTGCACACTGGGGTTAAGGGCTGACTCAGTGTGCTCTTCTGAGCCAGGCAGTTACACTGTGATTCCAAGGGCTGAGAAAACGCGTTTATTTCGGGCTGAAAAACACGTTTTGAAAACTGTGCTGTTCCTGCCCTATAACTTACATGGGGGTGACCAAAGTTGCCAAAACGTGTTTATTTCTCCTGAAAAACACGTTTTGACAATTTCTGCACACTGGGGTTAAGGGCTGACTCACTGTGCTCTTCTGAGCCAGGCAGTTACACTGCGATTCTAAGGGCTGAGAAAACGCGATTATTTCGGGCTGAAAAACACGTTTTGAAAAGTGTGCTGTTCCTGCCCTATAACTTACATGGGGGTGACCAAAGTTGCCAAAACGTGTTTATTTCTGCTGAAAAACACGTTTTGACAATTTCTGCACACTGGGGTTAAGGGCTGACTCACTGTGCTCTTCTGAGCCAGGCAGTTACACTGCGATTCTAAAGGCTGAGAAAACGCGTTTATTTCGGGCTGAAAAACACGTTTTGAAAACTGTGCTGTTCCTGCCCTATAACTTACATGGGGGTGACCAAAGTTGCCAAAACGTGTTTATTTCTGCTGAAAAACACGTTTTGACAATTTCTGCACACTGGGGTTAAGGGCTGACTCAGTGTGCTCTTCTGAGCCAGGCAGTTACACTGTGATTCCAAGGGCTGAGAAAACGCGTTTATTTCGGGCTGAAAAACACGTTTTGAAAACTGTGCTGTTCCTGCCCTATAACTTACATGGGGGTGACCAAAGTTGCCAAAACGTGTTTATTTCTGCTGAAAAACACGTTTTGACAATTTCTGCACACTGGGGTTAAGGGCTGACTCAGTGTGTTCTTCTGAGCCAGGCAGTTACACTGTGATTCCAAGGGCTGAGAAAACGCGTTTATTTCGGGCTGAAAAACACGTTTTGAAAACTGTGCTGTTCCTGCCCTATAACTTACATGGGGGTGACCAAAGTTGCCAAAACGTGTTTATTTCTGCTGAAAAACACGTTTTGACAATTTCTGCACACTGGGGTTAAGGGCTGACTCAGTGTGTTCTTCTGAGCCAGGCAGTTACACTGTGATTCCAAGGGCTGAGAAAACGCGTTTATTTCGGGCTGAAAAACACGTTTTGAAAAGTGTGCTGTTCCTGCCCTATAACTTACATGGGGGTGACCAAAGTTGCCAAAACGTGTTTATTTCTGCTGAAAAACACGTTTTGACAATTTCTGCACACTGGGGTTAAGGGCTGACTCACTGTGCTCTTCTGAGCCAGGCAGTTACACTGCGATTCTAAGGGCTGAGAAAACGCGTTTATTTCGGGCTGAAAAACACGTTTTGAAATCTGTGCTGTTCCTGCCCTATAACTTACATGGGGGTGACCAAAGTTGCCAAAACGTGTTTATTTCTGCTGAAAAACACGTTTTGACAATTTCTGCACACTGGGGTTAAGGGCTGAGTCAGTGTGCTCTTCTGAGCCAGGCAGTTACACTGTGATTCCAAGGGCTGAGAAAAAGCGTTTATTTCGGGCTGAAAAACACGTTTTGAAAACTGTGCTGTTCCTGCCCTATAAGTTACATGGTGGTGACCAAAGTTGCCAAAACGTGTTTATTTCTGCTGAAAAACACGTTTTGACAACTTCTGCACACTGGGGTTAAGGGCTGACTCAGTGTGCTCTTCTGAGCCAGGCAGTTACACTGCGATTCTAAGGGCTGAGAAAACGCGATTATTTCGGGCTGAAAAACACGTTTTGAAAAGTGTGCTGTTCCTGCCCTATAACTTACATGGGGGTGACCAAAGTTGCCAAAACGTGTTTATTTCTGCTGAAAAACACGTTTTGACAATTTCTGCACACTGGGGTTAAGGGCTGACTCACTGTGCTCTTCTGAGCCAGGCAGTTACACTGCGATTCTAAAGGCTGAGAAAACGCGTTTATTTCGGGCTGAAAAACACGTTTTGAAAAGTGTGCTGTTCCTGCCCTATAACTTACATGGGGGTGACCAAAGTTGCCAAAACGTGTTTATTTCTGCTGAAAAACACGTTTTGACAATTTCTGCACACTGGGGTTAAGGGCTGACTCAGTGTGCTCTTCTGAGCCAGGCAGTTACACAGTGATTCCAAGGGCTGAGAAAACGCGTTTATTTCGGGCTGAAAAACACGTTTTGAAAACTGTGCTGTTCCTGCCCTATAACTTACATGGGGGTGACCAAAGTTGCCAAAACGTGTTCATTTCTGCTGAAAAACACGTTTTGACAATTTCTGCACACTGGGGTTAAGGGCTGACTCACTGTGCTCTTCTGAGCCAGGCAGTTACACTGTGATTCCAAGGGCTGAGAAAACGCGTTTATTTCGGGCTGAAAAACACGTTTTGAAAACTGTGCTGTTCCTGCCCTATAACTTACATGGTGGTGACCAAAGATGCCAGAACGTGTTTATTTTTGCTGAAAAACACGTTTTGACAATTTCTGCACACTGGGGTTAAGGGCTGACTCAGTGTGCTCTTCTGTGCCAGGCAGTTACATTGTGATTCCAAGGGCTGAGAAAACGCGTTTATTTCGGGCTGAAAAACACGTTTTGAAAACTGTGCTGTTCCTGCCCTATAACTTACATGGGGGTGACCAAAGTTGCCAAAACGTGTTTATTTCTGCTGAAAAACACGTTTTGACAATTTCTGCACACTGGGGTTAAGGGCTGACTCAGTGTGCTCTTCTGAGCCAGGCAGTTACACTGTGATTCCAAGAGCTGAGAAAACGCGTTTATTTCGTGCTGAAAAACACGTTTTGAAAACTGTGCTGTTCCTGCCCTATAAGTTACATGGTGGTGACCAAAGTTGCCAAAACGTGTTTATTTCTGCTGAAAAACACGTTTTGACAATTTCTGCACACTGGGGTTAAGGGCTGACTCAGTGTGCTCTTCTGAGCCAGGCAGTTACACTGTGATTCCAAGGGCTGAGAAAACGCGTTTATTTCGGGCTGAAAAACACGTTTTGAAAAGTGTGCTGTTCCTGCCCTATAACTTACATGGGAGTGACCAAAGTTGCCAAAACGTGTTTATTTCTGCTGAAAAACACGTTTTGACAATTTCTGCACACTGGGGTTAAGGGCTGACTCACTGTGCTCTTCTGAGCCAGGCAGTTACACTGCGATTCTAAAGGCTGAGAAAACGCGTTTATTTCGGGCTGAAAAACACGTTTTGAAAACTGTGCTGTTCCTGCCCTATAACTTACATGGGGGTGACCAAAGTTGCCAAAACGTGTTTATTTCTGCTGAAAAACACGTTTTGACAATTTCTGCACACTGGGGTTAAGGGCTGACTCAGTGTGCTCTTCTGAGCCAGGCAGTTACACTGTGATTCCAAGGGCTGAGAAAACGCGTTTATTTCGGGCTGAAAAACACGTTTTGAAAACTGTGCTGTTCCTGCCCTATAACTTACATGGGGGTGACCAAAGTTGCCAAAACGTGTTTATTTCTGCTGAAAAACACGTTTTGACAATATGTGCACACTGGGGTTAAGGGCTGAGTCAGTGTGCTCTTCTGAGCCAGGCAGTTACACTGCGATTCTAAGGGCTGAGAAAACGTGTTTATTTCGGGCTGAAAAACACGTTTTGAAAACTGAGCTGTTCCTGCCCTATAACTTACATGGGGGTGACCAAAGTTGCCAAAACGTGTTTATTTCTGCTGAAAAACACGTTTTGACAATTTCTGCACACTGGGGTTAAGGGCTGACTCAGTGTGTTCTTCTGAGCCAGGCAGTTACACTGTGATTCCAAGGGCTGAGAAAACGCGTTTATTTCGGGCTGAAAAACACGTTTTGAAAACTGTGCTGTTCCTGCCCTATAAGTTACATGGGGGTGACCAAAGTTGCCAAAACGTGTTTATTTCTGCTGAAAAACACGTTTTGACAATTTCTGCACACTGGGGTTAAGGGCTGAGTCAGTGTGCTCTTCTGAGCCAGGCAGTTACACTGTGATTCCAAGGGCTGAGAAAACGCGTTTATTTCGGGCTGAAAAACACGTTTTGAAAACTGTGCTGTTCCTGCCCTATAAGTTACATGGTGGTGACCAAAGTTGCCAAAACGTGTTTATTTCTGCTGAAAAACACGTTTTGACAACTTCTGCACACTGGGGTTAAGGGCTGACTCAGTGTGCTCTTCTGAGCCAGGCAGTTACACTGTGATTCCAAGGGCTGAGAAAACGCGTTTATTTCGGGCTGAAAAACACGTTTTGAAAACTGTGCTGTTCCTGCCCTATAACTTACATGGGGGTGACCAAAGTTGCCAAAACGTGTTTATTTCTGCTGAAAAACACGTTTTGACAATTTCTGCACACTGGGGTTAAGGGCTGACTCACTGTGCTCTTCTGAGCCAGGCAGTTACACTGCGATTCTAAGGGCTGAGAAAACGCGATTATTTCGGGCTGAAAAACACGTTTTGAAAAGTGTGCTGTTCCTGCCCTATAACTTACATGGGGGTGACCAAAGTTGCCAAAACGTGTTTATTTCTGCTGAAAAACACGTTTTGACAATATGTGCACACTGGGGTTAAGGGCTGACTCACTGTGCTCTTCTGAGCCAGGCAGTTACACTGCGATTCTAAAGGCTGAGAAAACGCGTTTATTTCGGGCTGAAAAACACGTTTTGAAAAGTGAGCTGTTCCTGCCCTATAACTTACATGGGGGTGACCAAAGTTGCCAAAACGTGTTTATTTCTGCTGAAAAACACGTTTTGACAATTTCTGCACACTGGGGTTAAGGGCTGACTCACTGTGCTCTTCTGAGCCAGGCAGTTACACTGCGATTCTAAGGGCTGAGAAAACGCGTTTATTTCGGGCTGAAAAACACGTTTTGAAATCTGTGCTGTTCCTGCCCTATAAGTTACATGGGGGTGACCAAAGTTGCCAAAACGTGTTTATTTCTGCTGAAAAACACGTTTTGACAATTTCTGCACACTGGGGTTAAGGGCTGAGTCAGTGTGCTCTTCTGAGCCAGGCAGTTACACTGTGATTCCAAGGGCTGAGAAAAAGCGTTTATTTCGGGCTGAAAAACACGTTTTGAAAACTGTGCTGTTCCTGCCCTATAAGTTACATGGTGGTGACCAAAGTTGCCAAAACGTGTTTATTTCTGCTGAAAAACACGTTTTGACAACTTCTGCACACTGGGGTTAAGGGCTGACTCAGTGTGCTCTTCTGAGCCAGGCAGTTACACTGCGATTCTAAGGGCTGAGAAAACGCGATTATTTCGGGCTGAAAAACACGTTTTGAAAAGTGTGCTGTTCCTGCCCTATAACTTACATGGGGGTGACCAAAGTTGCCAAAACGTGTTTATTTCTGCTGAAAAACACGTTTTGACAATTTCTGCACACTGGGGTTAAGGGCTGACTCACTGTGCTCTTCTGAGCCAGGCAGTTACACTGCGATTCTAAAGGCTGAGAAAACGCGTTTATTTCGGGCTGAAAAACACGTTTTGAAAAGTGTGCTGTTCCTGCCCTATAACTTACATGGGGGTGACCAAAGTTGCCAAAACGTGTTTATTTCTGCTGAAAAACACGTTTTGACAATTTCTGCACACTGGGGTTAAGGGCTGACTCAGTGTGCTCTTCTGAGCCAGGCAGTTACACAGTGATTCCAAGGGCTGAGAAAACGCGTTTATTTCGGGCTGAAAAACACGTTTTGAAAACTGTGCTGTTCCTGCCCTATAACTTACATGGGGGTGCCAAAACGTGTTCATTTCTGCTGAAAAACACGTTTTGACAATTTCTGCACACTGGGGTTAAGGGCTGTCTCACTGTGCTCTTCTGAGCCAGGCAGTTACACTGTGATTCCAAGGGCTGAGAAAACGCGTTTATTTCGGGCTGAAAAACACGTTTTGACAATTTCTGCACACTGGGGTTAAGGGCTGACTCAGTGTGCTCTTCTGAGCCAGGCAGTTACATTGTGATTCCAAGGGCTGAGAAAACGCGTTTATTTCGGGCTGAAAAACACGTTTTGAAAAGTGTGCTGTTCCTGCCCTATAACTTACATGGGGGTGACCAAAGTTGCCAAAACGTGTTTATTTCTGCTGAAAAACACGTTTTGACAATTTCTGCACACTGGGGTTAAGGGCTGACTCAGTGTGCTCTTCTGAGCCAGGCAGTTACACTGTGATTCCAAGGGCTGAGAAAACGCGTTTATTTCGGGCTGAAAAACACGTTTTGAAAACTGTGCTGTTCCTGCCCTATAAGTTACATGGTGGTGACCAAAGTTGCCAAAACGTGTTTATTTCTGCTGAAAAACACGTTTTGACAATTTCTGCACACTGGGGTTAAGGGCTGACGCAGTGTGCTCTTCTGAGCCAGGCAGTTACACTGTGATTCCAAGGGCTGAGAAAACGCGTTTATTTCGGGCTGAAAAACACGTTTTGAAAAGTGTGCTGTTCCTGCCCTATAACTTACATGGGAGTGACCAAAGTTGCCAAAACGTGTTTATTTCTGCTGAAAAACACGTTTTGACAATTTCTGCACACTGGGGTTAAGGGCTGACTCACTGTGCTCTTCTGAGCCAGGCAGTTACACTGCGATTCTAAAGGCTGAGAAAACGCGTTTATTTCGGGCTGAAAAACACGTTTTGAAAACTGTGCTGTTCCTGCCCTATAACTTACATGGGGGTGACCAAAGTTGCCAAAACGTGTTTATTTCTGCTGAAAAACACGTTTTGACAATTTCTGCACACTGGGGTTAAGGGCTGACTCAGTGTGCTCTTCTGAGCCAGGCAGTTACACTGTGATTCCAAGGGCTGAGAAAACGCGTTTATTTCGGGCTGAAAAACACGTTTTGAAAACTGTGCTGTTCCTGCCCTATAACTTACATGGGGGTGACCAAAGTTGCCAAAACGTGTTTATTTCTGCTGAAAAACACGTTTTGACAATATGTGCACACTGGGGTTAAGGGCTGAGTCAGTGTGCTCTTCTGAGCCAGGCAGTTACACTGCGATTCTAAGGGCTGAGAAAACGTGTTTATTTCGGGCTGAAAAACACGTTTTGAAAACTGAGCTGTTCCTGCCCTATAACTTACTTGGGGGTGACCAAAGTTGCCAAAACGTGTTTATTTCTGCTGAAAAACACGTTTTGACAATTTCTGCACACTGGGGTTAAGGGCTGACTCAGTGTGTTCTTCTGAGCCAGGCAGTTACACTGTGATTCCAAGGGCTGAGAAAACGCGTTTATTTCGGGCTGAAAAACACGTTTTGAAAACTGTGCTGTTCCTGCCCTATAACTTACATGGGGGTGACCAAAGTTGCCAAAACGTGTTTATTTCTGCTGAAAAACACGTTTTGACAATTTCTGCACACTGGGGTTAAGGGCTGACTCACTGTGCTCTTCTGAGCCAGGCAGTTACACTGCGATTCTAAGGGCTGAGAAAACGCGTTTATTTCGGGCTGAAAAACACGTTTTGAAAAGTGTGCTGTTCCTGCCCTATAACTTACATGGGGGTGACCAAAGTTGCCAAAACGTGTTTATTTCTGCTGAAAAACACGTTTTGACAATTTCTGCACACTGGGGTTAAGGGCTGACTCACTGTGCTCTTCTGAGCCAGGCAGTTACACTGTGATTCCAAGGGCTGAGAAAACGCGTTTATTTCGGGCTGAAAAACACGTTTTGAAAACTGTGCTGTTCCTGCCCTATAACTTACATGGGGGTGACCAAAGTTGCCAAAACGTGTTTATTTCTGCTGAAAAACACGTTTTGACAATTTCTGCACACTGGGGTTAAGGGCTGAGTCAGTGTGCTCTTCTGAGCCAGGCAGTTACACTGTGATTCCAAGGGCTGAGAAAACGCGTTTATTTCGGGCTGAAAAACACGTTTTGAAAACTGTGCTGTTCCTGCCCTATAAGTTACATGGTGGTGACCAAAGTTGCCAAAACGTGTTTATTTCTGCTGAAAAACACGTTTTGACAACTTCTGCACACTGGGGTTAAGGGCTGACTCAGTGTGCTCTTCTGAGCCAGGCAGTTACACTGTGATTCCAAGGGCTGAGAAAACGCGTTTATTTCGGGCTGAAAAACACGTTTTGAAAACTGTGCTGTTCCTGCCCTATAACTTACATGGGGGTGACCAAAGTTGCCAAAACGTGTTTATTTCTGCTGAAAAACACGTTTTGACAATTTCTGCACACTGGGGTTAAGGGCTGACTCAGTGTGCTCTTCTGAGCCAAGCAGTTACACTGTGATTCCAAGGGCTGAGAAAACGCGTTTATTTCGGGCTGAAAAACACGTTTTGAAAACTGTGCTGTTCCTGCCCTATAACTTACATGGGGGTTACCAAAGTTGCCAAAACGTGTTTATTTCTGCTGAAAAACACGTTTTGACAATTTCTGCACACTGGGGTTAAGGGCTGACTCAGTGTGCTCTTCTGAGCCAGGCAGTTACACTGTGATTCCAAGGGCTGAGAAAACGCGTTTATTTCGGGCTGAAAAACACGTTTTGAAAACTGTGCTGTTCCTGCCCTATAAGTTACATGGTGGTGACCAAAGTTGCCAAAACGTGTTTATTTCTGCTGAAAAACACGTTTTGACAATTTCTGCACACTGGGGTTAAGGGCTGACGCAGTGTGCTCTTCTGAGCCAGGCAGTTACACTGTGATTCCAAGGGCTGAGAAAACGCGTTTATTTCGGGCTGAAAAACACGTTTTGAAAAGTGTGCTGTTCCTGCCCTATAACTTACATGGGAGTGACCAAAGTTGCCAAAACGTGTTTATTTCTGCTGAAAAACACGTTTTGACAATTTCTGCACACTGGGGTTAAGGGCTGACTCACTGTGCTCTTCTGAGCCAGGCAGTTACACTGCGATTCTAAAGGCTGAGAAAACGCGTTTATTTCGGGCTGAAAAACACGTTTTGAAAACTGTGCTGTTCCTGCCCTATAACTTACATGGGGGTGACCAAAGTTGCCAAAACGTGTTTATTTCTGCTGAAAAACACGTTTTGACAATTTCTGCACACTGGGGTTAAGGGCTGACTCAGTGTGCTCTTCTGAGCCAGGCAGTTACACTGTGATTCCAAGGGCTGAGAAAACGCGTTTATTTCGGGCTGAAAAACACGTTTTGAAAACTGTGCTGTTCCTGCCCTATAACTTACATGGGGGTGACCAAAGTTGCCAAAACGTGTTTATTTCTGCTGAAAAACACGTTTTGACAATATGTGCACACTGGGGTTAAGGGCTGAGTCAGTGTGCTCTTCTGAGCCAGGCAGTTACACTGCGATTCTAAGGGCTGAGAAAACGTGTTTATTTCGGGCTGAAAAACACGTTTTGAAAACTGAGCTGTTCCTGCCCTATAACTTACTTGGGGGTGACCAAAGTTGCCAAAACGTGTTTATTTCTGCTGAAAAACACGTTTTGACAATTTCTGCACACTGGGGTTAAGGGCTGACTCAGTGTGTTCTTCTGAGCCAGGCAGTTACACTGTGATTCCAAGGGCTGAGAAAACGCGTTTATTTCGGGCTGAAAAACACGTTTTGAAAACTGTGCTGTTCCTGCCCTATAACTTACATGGGGGTGACCAAAGTTGCCAAAACGTGTTTATTTCTGCTGAAAAACACGTTTTGACAATTTCTGCACACTGGGGTTAAGGGCTGACTCACTGTGCTCTTCTGAGCCAGGCAGTTACACTGCGATTCTAAGGGCTGAGAAAACGCGTTTATTTCGGGCTGAAAAACACGTTTTGAAAAGTGTGCTGTTCCTGCCCTATAACTTACATGGGGGTGACCAAAGTTGCCAAAACGTGTTTATTTCTGCTGAAAAACACGTTTTGACAATTTCTGCACACTGGGGTTAAGGGCTGACTCACTGTGCTCTTCTGAGCCAGGCAGTTACACTGTGATTCCAAGGGCTGAGAAAACGCGTTTATTTCGGGCTGAAAAACACGTTTTGAAAACTGTGCTGTTCCTGCCCTATAACTTACATGGGGGTGACCAAAGTTGCCAAAACGTGTTTATTTCTGCTGAAAAACACGTTTTGACAATTTCTGCACACTGGGGTTAAGGGCTGAGTCAGTGTGCTCTTCTGAGCCAGGCAGTTACACTGTGATTCCAAGGGCTGAGAAAACGCGTTTATTTCGGGCTGAAAAACACGTTTTGAAAACTGTGCTGTTCCTGCCCTATAAGTTACATGGTGGTGACCAAAGTTGCCAAAACGTGTTTATTTCTGCTGAAAAACACGTTTTGACAACTTCTGCACACTGGGGTTAAGGGCTGACTCAGTGTGCTCTTCTGAGCCAGGCAGTTACACTGTGATTCCAAGGGCTGAGAAAACGCGTTTATTTCGGGCTGAAAAACACGTTTTGAAAACTGTGCTGTTCCTGCCCTATAACTTACATGGGGGTGACCAAAGTTGCCAAAACGTGTTTATTTCTGCTGAAAAACACGTTTTGACAATTTCTGCACACTGGGGTTAAGGGCTGACTCACTGTGCTCTTCTGAGCCAGGCAGTTACACTGCGATTCTAAGGGCTGAGAAAACGCGATTATTTCGGGCTGAAAAACACGTTTTGAAAAGTGTGCTGTTCCTGCCCTATAACTTACATGAGGGTGACCAAAGTTGCCAAAACGTGTTTATTTCTGCTGAAAAACACGTTTTGACAATTTCTGCACACTGGGGTTAAGGGCTGACTCAGTGTGCTCTTCTGAGCCAGGCAGTTACACTGTGATTCCAAGGGCTGAGAAAACGCGTTTATTTCGGGCTGAAAAACACGTTTTGAAAACTGTGCTGTTCCTGCCCTATAACTTACATGGGGGTGACCAAAGTTGCCAAAACGTGTTTATTTCTCCTGAAAAACACGTTTTGACAATTTCTGCACACTGGGGTTAAGGGCTGACTCAGTGTGCTCTTCTGAGCCAGGCAGTTACACTGTGATTCCAAGGGCTGAGAAAACGCGTTTATTTCGGGCTGAAAAACACGTTTTGAAAACTGTGCTGTTCCTGCCCTATAAGTTACATGGTGGTGACCAAAGATGCCAAAACGTGTTTATTTCTGCTGAAAAACACGTTTTGACAATTTCTGCACACTGGGGTTAAGGGCTGACGCAGTGTGCTCTTCTGAGCCAGGCAGTTACACTGTGATTCCAAGGGCTGAGAAAACGCGTTTATTTCGGGCTGAAAAACACGTTTTGAAAACTGTGCTGTTCCTGCCCTATAAGTTACATGGTGGTGACCAAAGTTGCCAAAACGTGTTTATTTCTGCTGAAAAACACGTTTTGACAACTTCTGCACACTGGGGTTAAGGGCTGACTCAGTGTGCTCTTCTGAGCCAGGCAGTTACACTGCGATTCTAAGGGCTGAGAAAACGCGATTATTTCGGGCTGAAAAACACGTTTTGAAAAGTGTGCTGTTCCTGCCCTATAACTTACATGGGGGTGACCAAAGTTGCCAAAACGTGTTTATTTCTGCTGAAAAACACGTTTTGACAATTTCTGCACACTGGGGTTAAGGGCTGACTCAGTGTGCTCTTCTGAGCCAGGCAGTTACACTGTGATTCCAAGGGCTGAGAAAACGCGTTTATTTCGGGCTGAAAAACACGTTTTGAAAACTGTGCTGTTCCTGCCCTATAACTTACATGGGGGTGACCAAAGTTGCCAAAACGTGTTTATTTCTGCTGAAAAACACGTTTTGACAATATGTGCACACTGGGGTTAAGGGCTGAGTCAGTGTGCTCTTCTGAGCCAGGCAGTTACACTGCGATTCTAAGGGCTGAGAAAACGTGTTTATTTCGGGCTGAAAAACACGTTTTGAAAACTGAGCTGTTCCTGCCCTATAACTTACTTGGGGGTGACCAAAGTTGCCAAAACGTGTTTATTTCTGCTGAAAAACACGTTTTGACAATTTCTGCACACTGGGGTTAAGGGCTGACTCAGTGTGTTCTTCTGAGCCAGGCAGTTACACTGTGATTCCAAGGGCTGAGAAAACGCGTTTATTTCGGGCTGAAAAACACGTTTTGAAAACTGTGCTGTTCCTGCCCTATAACTTACATGGGGGTGACCAAAGTTGCCAAAACGTGTTTATTTCTGCTGAAAAACACGTTTTGACAATTTCTGCACACTGGGGTTAAGGGCTGACTCACTGTGCTCTTCTGAGCCAGGCAGTTACACTGCGATTCTAAGGGCTGAGAAAACGCGTTTATTTCGGGCTGAAAAACACGTTTTGAAAAGTGTGCTGTTCCTGCCCTATAACTTACATGGGGGTGACCAAAGTTGCCAAAACGTGTTTATTTCTGCTGAAAAACACGTTTTGACAATTTCTGCACACTGGGGTTAAGGGCTGACTCACTGTGCTCTTCTGAGCCAGGCAGTTACACTGTGATTCCAAGGGCTGAGAAAACGCGTTTATTTCGGGCTGAAAAACACGTTTTGAAAACTGTGCTGTTCCTGCCCTATAACTTACATGGGGGTGACCAAAGTTGCCAAAACGTGTTTATTTCTGCTGAAAAACACGTTTTGACAATTTCTGCACACTGGGGTTAAGGGCTGAGTCAGTGTGCTCTTCTGAGCCAGGCAGTTACACTGTGATTCCAAGGGCTGAGAAAACGCGTTTATTTCGGGCTGAAAAACACGTTTTGAAAACTGTGCTGTTCCTGCCCTATAAGTTACATGGTGGTGACCAAAGTTGCCAAAACGTGTTTATTTCTGCTGAAAAACACGTTTTGACAACTTCTGCACACTGGGGTTAAGGGCTGACTCAGTGTGCTCTTCTGAGCCAGGCAGTTACACTGTGATTCCAAGGGCTGAGAAAACGCGTTTATTTCGGGCTGAAAAACACGTTTTGAAAACTGTGCTGTTCCTGCCCTATAACTTACATGGGGGTGACCAAAGTTGCCAAAACGTGTTTATTTCTGCTGAAAAACACGTTTTGACAATTTCTGCACACTGGGGTTAAGGGCTGACTCACTGTGCTCTTCTGAGCCAGGCAGTTACACTGCGATTCTAAGGGCTGAGAAAACGCGATTATTTCGGGCTGAAAAACACGTTTTGAAAAGTGTGCTGTTCCTGCCCTATAACTTACATGAGGGTGACCAAAGTTGCCAAAACGTGTTTATTTCTGCTGAAAAACACGTTTTGACAATTTCTGCACACTGGGGTTAAGGGCTGACTCACTGTGCTCTTCTGAGCCAGGCAGTTACACTGCGATTCTAAAGGCTGAGAAAACGCGTTTATTTCGGGCTGAAAAACACGTTTTGAAAAGTGTGCTGTTCCTGCCCTATAACTTACATGGGGGTGACCAAAGTTGCCAAAACGTGTTTATTTCTGCTGAAAAACACGTTTTGACAATTTCTGCACACTGGGGTTAAGGGCTGACTCAGTGTGCTCTTCTGAGCCAGGCAGTTACACTGTGATTCCAAGGGCTGAGAAAACGCGTTTATTTCGGGCTGAAAAACACGTTTTGAAAACTGTGCTGTTCCTGCCCTATAACTTACATGGGGGTGACCAAAGTTGCCAAAACGTGTTTATTTCTGCTGAAAAACACGTTTTGACAATTTCTGCACACTGGGGTTAAGGGCTGACTCAGTGTGCTCTTCTGAGCCAGGCAGTTACACTGTGATTCCAAGGGCTGAGAAAACGCGTTTATTTCGGGCTGAAAAACACGTTTTGAAAACTGTGCTGTTCCTGCCCTATAAGTTACATGGTGGTGACCAAAGTTGCCAAAACGTGTTTATTTCTGCTGAAAAACACGTTTTGACAATTTCTGCACACTGGGGTTAAGGGCTGACGCAGTGTGCTCTTCTGAGCCAGGCAGTTACACTGTGATTCCAAGGGCTGAGAAAACGCGTTTATTTCGGGCTGAAAAACACGTTTTGAAAAGTGTGCTGTTCCTGCCCTATAACTTACATGGGAGTGACCAAAGTTGCCAAAACGTGTTTATTTCTGCTGAAAAACACGTTTTGACAATTTCTGCACACTGGGGTTAAGGGCTGACTCACTGTGCTCTTCTGAGCCAGGCAGTTACACTGCGATTCTAAAGGCTGAGAAAACGCGTTTATTTCGGGCTGAAAAACACGTTTTGAAAACTGTGCTGTTCCTGCCCTATAACTTACATGGGGGTGACCAAAGTTGCCAAAACGTGTTTATTTCTGCTGAAAAACACGTTTTGACAATTTCTGCACACTGGGGTTAAGGGCTGACTCAGTGTGCTCTTCTGAGCCAGGCAGTTACACTGTGATTCCAAGGGCTGAGAAAACGCGTTTATTTCGGGCTGAAAAACACGTTTTGAAAACTGTGCTGTTCCTGCCCTATAACTTACATGGGGGTGACCAAAGTTGCCAAAACGTGTTTATTTCTGCTGAAAAACACGTTTTGACAATATGTGCACACTGGGGTTAAGGGCTGAGTCAGTGTGCTCTTCTGAGCCAGGCAGTTACACTGCGATTCTAAGGGCTGAGAAAACGTGTTTATTTCGGGCTGAAAAACACGTTTTGAAAACTGAGCTGTTCCTGCCCTATAACTTACTTGGGGGTGACCAAAGTTGCCAAAACGTGTTTATTTCTGCTGAAAAACACGTTTTGACAATTTCTGCACACTGGGGTTAAGGGCTGACTCAGTGTGTTCTTCTGAGCCAGGCAGTTACACTGTGATTCCAAGGGCTGAGAAAACGCGTTTATTTCGGGCTGAAAAACACGTTTTGAAAACTGTGCTGTTCCTGCCCTATAACTTACATGGGGGTGACCAAAGTTGCCAAAACGTGTTTATTTCTGCTGAAAAACACGTTTTGACAATTTCTGCACACTGGGGTTAAGGGCTGAGTCAGTGTGCTCTTCTGAGCCAGGCAGTTACACTGCGATTCTAAGGGCTGAGAAAACGTGTTTATTTCGGGCTGAAAAACACGTTTTGAAAACTGAGCTGTTCCTGCCCTATAACTTACTTGGGGGTGACCAAAGTTGCCAAAACGTGTTTATTTCTGCTGAAAAACACGTTTTGACAATTTCTGCACACTGGGGTTAAGGGCTGACTCAGTGTGTTCTTCTGAGCCAGGCAGTTACACTGTGATTCCAAGGGCTGAGAAAACGCGTTTATTTCGGGCTGAAAAACACGTTTTGAAAACTGTGCTGTTCCTGCCCTATAACTTACATGGGGGTGACCAAAGTTGCCAAAACGTGTTTATTTCTGCTGAAAAACACGTTTTGACAATTTCTGCACACTGGGGTTAAGGGCTGACTCACTGTGCTCTTCTGAGCCAGGCAGTTACACTGCGATTCTAAGGGCTGAGAAAACGCGTTTATTTCGGGCTGAAAAACACGTTTTGAAAAGTGTGCTGTTCCTGCCCTATAACTTACATGGGGGTGACCAAAGTTGCCAAAACGTGTTTATTTCTGCTGAAAAACACGTTTTGACAATTTCTGCACACTGGGGTTAAGGGCTGACTCACTGTGCTCCTCTGAGCCAGGCAGTTACACTGTGATTCCAAGGGCTGAGAAAACGCGTTTATTTCGGGCTGAAAAACACGTTTTGAAAACTGTGCTGTTCCTGCCCTATAACTTACATGGGGGTGACCAAAGTTGCCAAAACGTGTTTATTTCTGCTGAAAAACACGTTTTGACAATTTCTGCACACTGGGGTTAAGGGCTGAGTCAGTGTGCTCTTCTGAGCCAGGCAGTTACACTGTGATTCCAAGGGATGAGAAAACGCGTTTATTTCGGGCTGAAAAACACGTTTTGAAAACTGTGCTGTTCCTGCCCTATAAGTTACATGGTGGTGACCAAAGTTGCCAAAACGTGTTTATTTCTGCTGAAAAACACGTTTTGACAACTTCTGCACACTGGGGTTAAGGGCTGACTCAGTGTGCTCTTCTGAGCCAGGCAGTTACACTGTGATTCCAAGGGCTGAGAAAACGCGTTTATTTCGGGCTGAAAAACACGTTTTGAAAACTGTGCTGTTCCTGCCCTATAACTTACATGGGGGTGACCAAAGTTGCCAAAACGTGTTTATTTCTGCTGAAAAACACGTTTTGACAATTTCTGCACACTGGGGTTAAGGGCTGACTCAGTGTGCTCTTCTGAGCCAGGCAGTTACAATGTGATTCCAAGGGCTGAGAAAACGTGTTTATTTCGGGCTGAAAAACACGTTTTGAAAACTGAGCTGTTCCTGCCCTATAACTTACATGGGGGTGACCAAAGTTGCCAAAACGTGTTTATTTCTGCTGAAAAACACGTTTTGACAATTTCTGCACACTGGGGTTAAGGGCTGACTCAGTGTGCTCTTCTGAGCCAGGCAGTTACACTGTGATTCCAAGGGCTGAGAAAACGCGTTTATTTCGGGCTGAAAAACACGTTTTGAAAACTGTGCTGTTCCTGCCCTATAACTTACATGGGGGTGACCAAAGTTGCCAAAACGTGTTTATTTCTGCTGAAAAACACGTTTTGACAATTTCTGCACACTGGGGTTAAGGGCTGACTCACTGTGCTCTTCTGAGCCAGGCAGTTACACTGCGATTCTAAGGGCTGAGAAAACGCGTTTATTTCGGGCTGAAAAACACGTTTTGAAAAGTGTGCTGTTCCTGCCCTATAACTTACATGGGGGTGACCAAAGTTGCCAAAACGTGTTTATTTCTGCTGAAAAACACGTTTTGACAATTTCTGCACACTGGGGTTAAGGGCTGACTCACTGTGCTCTTCTTAGCCAGGCAGTTACACTGCGATTCTAAAGGCTGAGAAAACGCGTTTATTTCGGGCTGAAAAACACGTTTTGAAAAGTGTGCTGTTCCTGCCCTATAACTTACATGGGGGTGACCAAAGTTGCCAAAACGTGTTTATTTCTGCTGAAAAACACGTTTTGACAATTTCTGCACACTGGGGTTAAGGGCTGACTCAGTGTGCTCTTCTGAGCCAGGCAGTTACACTGTGATTCCAAGGGCTGAGAAAACGCGTTTATTTCGGGCTGAAAAACACGTTTTGAAAACTGTGCTGTTCCTGCCCTATAACTTACATGGGGGTGAGCAAAGTTGCCAAAACGTGTTTATTTCTGCTGAAAAACACGTTTTGACAATATGTGCACACTGGGGTTAAGGGCTGACTCACTGTGCTCTTCTGAGCCTGGCAGTTACACTGCGATTCTAAGGGCTGAGAAAACGCGTTTATTTCGGGCTGAAAAACACGTTTTGAAAAGTGTGCTGTTCCTGCCCTATAACTTACATGGGGGTGACCAAAGTTGCCAAAACGTGTTTATTTCTGCTGAAAAACACGTTTTGACAATTTCTGCACACTGGGGTTAAGGGCTGTCTCAACTGTGCTCTTCTGAGCCAGGCAGTTACACTGCGATTCTAAAGGCTGAGAAAACGCGTTTATTTCGGGCTGAAAAACACGTTTTGAAAACTGTGCTGTTCCTGCCCTATAACTTACATGGGGGTGACCAAAGTTGCCAAAACGTGTTTATTTCTGCTGAAAAACACGTTTTGACAATTTCTGCACACTGGGTTAAAGGGCTGACTCAGTGTGCTCTTCTGAGCCAGGCAGTTACACTGTGATTCCAAGGGCTGAGAAAACGTGTTTATTTCGGGCTGAAAAACACGTTTTGAAAACTGAGCTGTTCCTGCCCTATAACTTACATGGGGGTGACCAAAGTTGCCAAAACGTGTTTATTTCTGCTGAAAAACACGTTTTGACAATTTCTGCACACTGGGGTTAAGGGCTGACTCAGTGTGTTCTTCTGAGCCAGGCAGTTACACTGTGATTCCAAGGGCTGAGAAAACGCGTTTATTTCGGGCTGAAAAACACGTTTTGAAAACTGTGCTGTTCCTGCCCTATAACTTACATGGGGGTGACCAAAGTTGCCAAAACGTGTTTATTTCTGCTGAAAAACACGTTTTGACAATTTCTGCACACTGGGGTTAAGGGCTGACTCAGTGTGTTCTTCTGAGCCAGGCAGTTACACTGTGATTCCAAGGGCTGAGAAAACGCGTTTATTTCGGGCTGAAAAACACGTTTTGAAAACTGTGCTGTTCCTGCCCTATAACTTACATGGGGGTGACCAAAGTTGCCAAAACGTGTTTATTTCTGCTGAAAAACACGTTTTGACAATTTCTGCACACTGGGGTTAAGGGCTGACTCACTGTGCTCTTCTGAGCCAGGCAGTTACACTGCGATTCTAAGGGCTGAGAAAACGCGTTTATTTCGGGCTGAAAAACACGTTTTGAAAAGTGTGCTGTTCCTGCCCTATAACTTACATGGGGGTGACCAAAGTTGCCAAAACGTGTTTATTTCTGCTGAAAAACACGTTTTGACAATTTCTGCACACTGGGGTTAAGGGCTGACTCACTGTGCTCTTCTGAGCCAGGCAGTTACACTGTGATTCCAAGGGCTGAGAAAACGCGTTTATTTCGGGCTGAAAAACACGTTTTGAAAACTGTGCTGTTCCTGCCCTATAACTTACATGGGGGTGACCAAAGTTGCCAAAACGTGTTTATTTCTGCTGAAAAACACGTTTTGACAATTTCTGCACACTGGGGTTAAGGGCTGAGTCAGTGTGCTCTTCTGAGCCAGGCAGTTACACTGTGATTCCAAGGGCTGAGAAAACGCGTTTATTTCGGGCTGAAAAACACGTTTTGAAAACTGTGCTGTTCCTGCCCTATAAGTTACATGGTGGTGACCAAAGTTGCCAAAACGTGTTTATTTCTGCTGAAAAACACGTTTTGACAACTTCTGCACACTGGGGTTAAGGGCTGACTCAGTGTGCTCTTCTGAGCCAGGCAGTTACACTGTGATTCCAAGGGCTGAGAAAACGCGTTTATTTCGGGCTGAAAAACACGTTTTGAAAACTGTGCTGTTCCTGCCCTATAACTTACATGGGGGTGACCAAAGTTGCCAAAACGTGTTTATTTCTGCTGAAAAACACGTTTTGACAATTTCTGCACACTGGGGTTAAGGGCTGACTCACTGTGCTCTTCTGAGCCAGGCAGTTACACTGCGATTCTAAGGGCTGAGAAAACGCGATTATTTCGGGCTGAAAAACACGTTTTGAAAAGTGTGCTGTTCCTGCCCTATAACTTACATGAGGGTGACCAAAGTTGCCAAAACGTGTTTATTTCTGCTGAAAAACACGTTTTGACAATTTCTGCACACTGGGGTTAAGGGCTGACTCACTGTGCTCTTCTGAGCCAGGCAGTTACACTGCGATTCTAAAGGCTGAGAAAACGCGTTTATTTCGGGCTGAAAAACACGTTTTGAAAAGTGTGCTGTTCCTGCCCTATAACTTACATGGGGGTGACCAAAGTTGCCAAAACGTGTTTATTTCTGCTGAAAAACACGTTTTGACAATTTCTGCACACTGGGGTTAAGGGCTGACTCAGTGTGCTCTTCTGAGCCAAGCAGTTACACTGTGATTCCAAGGGCTGAGAAAACTCGTTTATTTCGGGCTGAAAAACACGTTTTGAAAACTGTGCTGTTCCTGCCCTATAACTTACATGGGGGTTACCAAAGTTGCCAAAACGTGTTTATTTCTGCTGAAAAACACGTTTTGACAATTTCTGCACACTGGGGTTAAGGGCTGACTCAGTGTGCTCTTCTGAGCCAGGCAGTTACACTGTGATTCCAAGGGCTGAGAAAACGCGTTTATTTCGGGCTGAAAAACACGTTTTGAAAACTGTGCTGTTCCTGCCCTATAAGTTACATGGTGGTGACCAAAGTTGCCAAAACGTGTTTATTTCTGCTGAAAAACACGTTTTGACAATTTCTGCACACTGGGGTTAAGGGCTGACGCAGTGTGCTCTTCTGAGCCAGGCAGTTACACTGTGATTCCAAGGGCTGAGAAAACGCGTTTATTTCGGGCTGAAAAACACGTTTTGAAAAGTGTGCTGTTCCTGCCCTATAACTTACATGGGAGTGACCAAAGTTGCCAAAACGTGTTTATTTCTGCTGAAAAACACGTTTTGACAATTTCTGCACACTGGGGTTAAGGGCTGACTCACTGTGCTCTTCTGAGCCAGGCAGTTACACTGCGATTCTAAAGGCCGAGAAAACGCGTTTATTTCGGGCTGAAAAACACGTTTTGAAAACTGTGCTGTTCCTGCCCTATAACTTACATGGGGGTGACCAAAGTTGCCAAAACGTGTTTATTTCTGCTGAAAAACACGTTTTGACAATTTCTGCACACTGGGTTAAAGGGCTGACTCAGTGTGCTCTTCTGAGCCAGGCAGTTACACTGTGATTCCAAGGGCTGAGAAAACGTGTTTATTTCGGGCTGAAAAACACGTTTTGAAAACTGAGCTGTTCCTGCCCTATAACTTACATGGGGGTGACCAAAGTTGCCAAAACGTGTTTATTTCTGCTGAAAAACACGTTTTGACAATTTCTGCACACTGGGGTTAAGGGCTGACTCAGTGTGTTCTTCTGAGCCAGGCAGTTACACTGTGATTCCAAGGGCTGAGAAAACGCGTTTATTTCGGGCTGAAAAACACGTTTTGAAAACTGTGCTGTTCCTGCCCTATAACTTACATGGGGGTGACCAAAGTTGCCAAAACGTGTTTATTTCTGCTGAAAAACACGTTTTGACAATTTCTGCACACTGGGGTTAAGGGCTGACTCACTGTGCTCTTCTGAGCCAGGCAGTTACACTGCGATTCTAAGGGCTGAGAAATCGCGTTTATTTCGGGCTGAAAAACACGTTTTGAAAAGTGTGCTGTTCCTGCCCTATAACTTACATGGGGGTGACCAAAGTTGCCAAAACGTGTTTATTTCTGCTGAAAAACACGTTTTGACAATTTCTGCACACTGGGGTTAAGGGCTGACTCACTGTGCTCTTCTGAGCCAGGCAGTTACACTGCGATTCTAAAGGCTGAGAAAACGCGTTTATTTCGGGCTGAAAAACACGTTTTGAAAAGTGTGCTGTTCCTGCCCTATAACTTACATGGGGGTGACCAAAGTTGCCAAAACGTGTTTATTTCTGCTGAAAAACACGTTTTGACAATTTCTGCACACTGGGGTTAAGGGCTGACTCAGTGTGCTCTTCTGAGCCAGGCAGTTACACTGTGATTCCAAGGGCTGAGAAAACGCGTTTATTTCGGGCTGAAAAACACGTTTTGAAAACTGTGCTGTTCCTGCCCTATAACTTACATGGGGGTGACCAAAGTTGCCAAAACGTGTTTATTTCTGCTGAAAAACACGTTTTGACAATATGTGCACACTGGGGTTAAGGGCTGACTCACTGTGCTCTTCTGAGCCAGGCAGTTACACTGCGATTCTAAGGGCTGAGAAAACGCGTTTATTTCGGGCTGAAAAACACGTTTTGAAATCTGTGCTGTTCCTGCCCTATAACTTACATGGGGGTGACCAAAGTTGCCAAAACGTGTTTATTTCTGCTGAAAAACACGTTTTGACAATTTCTGCACGCTGGGGTTAAGGGCTGACTCAGTGTGTTCTTCTGAGCCAGGCAGTTACACTGTGATTCCAAGGGCTGAGAAAACGCGTTTATTTCGGGCTGAAAAACACGTTTTGAAAACTGTGCTGTTCCTGCCCTATAACTTACATGGGGGTGACCAAAGTTGCCAAAACGTGTTTATTTCTGCTGAAAAACACGTTTTGACAATTTCTGCACACTGGGGTTAAGGGCTGACTCAGTGTGTTCTTCTGAGCCAGGCAGTTACACTATGATTCCAAGGGCTGAGAAAACGCGTTTATTTCGGGCTGAAAAACACGTTTTGAAAACTGTGCTGTTCCTGCCCTATAACTTACATGGGGGTGACCAAAGTTGCCAAAACGTGTTTATTTCTGCTGAAAAACACGTTTTGACAATTTCTGCACACTGGGGTTAAGGGCTGACTCAGTGTGCTCTTCTGAGCCAGGCAGTTACACTGTGATTCCAAGGGCTGAGAAAACGCGTTTATTTCGGGCTGAAAAACACGTTTTGAAAACTGTGCTGTTCCTGCCCTATAACTTACATGGGGGTGACCAAAGTTGCCAAAACGTGTTTATTTCTGCTGAAAAACACGTTTTGACAATTTCTGCACACTGGGGTTAAGGGCTGACTCAGTGTGCTCTTCTGAGCCAGGCAGTTACACTGTGATTCCAAGGGCTGAGAAAACGCGTTTATTTCGGGCTGAAAAACACGTTTTGAAAACTGTGCTGTTCCTGCCCTATAACTTACATGGGGGTGACCAAAGTTGCCAAAACGTGTTTATTTCTGCTGAAAAACACGTTTTGACAATATGTGCACACTGGGGTTAAGGGCTGAGTCAGTGTGCTCTTCTGAGCCAGGCAGTTACACTGCGATTCTAAGGGCTGAGAAAACGTGTTTATTTCGGGCTGAAAAACACGTTTTGAAAACTGAGCTGTTCCTGCCCTATAACTTACTTGGGGGTGACCAAAGTTGCCAAAACGTGTTTATTTCTGCTGAAAAACACGTTTTGACAATTTCTGCACACTGGGGTTAAGGGCTGACTCAGTGTGTTCTTCTGAGCCAGGCAGTTACACTGTGATTCCAAGGGCTGAGAAAACGCGTTTATTTCGGGCTGAAAAACACGTTTTGAAAACTGTGCTGTTCCTGCCCTATAACTTACATGGGGGTGACCAAAGTTGCCAAAACGTGTTTATTTCTGCTGAAAAACACGTTTTGACAATTTCTGCACACTGGGGTTAAGGGCTGACTCACTGTGCTCTTCTGAGCCAGGCAGTTACACTGCGATTCTAAGGGCTGAGAAAACGCGTTTATTTCGGGCTGAAAAACACGTTTTGAAAAGTGTGCTGTTCCTGCCCTATAACTTACATGGGGGTGACCAAAGTTGCCAAAACGTGTTTATTTCTGCTGAAAAACACGTTTTGACAATTTCTGCACACTGGGGTTAAGGGCTGACTCACTGTGCTCTTCTGAGCCAGGCAGTTACACTGTGATTCCAAGGGCTGAGAAAACGCGTTTATTTCGGGCTGAAAAACACGTTTTGAAAACTGTGCTGTTCCTGCCCTATAACTTACATGGGGGTGACCAAAGTTGCCAAAACGTGTTTATTTCTGCTGAAAAACACGTTTTGACAATTTCTGCACACTGGGGTTAAGGGCTGAGTCAGTGTGCTCTTCTGAGCCAGGCAGTTACACTGTGATTCCAAGGGCTGAGAAAACGCGTTTATTTCGGGCTGAAAAACACGTTTTGAAAACTGTGCTGTTCCTGCCCTATAAGTTACATGGTGGTGACCAAAGTTGCCAAAACGTGTTTATTTCTGCTGAAAAACACGTTTTGACAACTTCTGCACACTGGGGTTAAGGGCTGACTCAGTGTGCTCTTCTGAGCCAGGCAGTTACACTGTGATTCCAAGGGCTGAGAAAACGCGTTTATTTCGGGCTGAAAAACACGTTTTGAAAAGTGTGCTGTTCCTGCCCTATAACTTACATGGGGGTGACCAAAGTTGCCAAAACGTGTTTATTTCTGCTGAAAAACACGTTTTGACAATTTCTGCACACTGGGGTTAAGGGCTGAGTCAGTGTGCTCTTCTGAGCCAGGCAGTTACACTGTGATTCCAAGGGCTGAGAAAACGCGTTTATTTCGGGCTGAAAAACACGTTTTGAAAACTGTGCTGTTCCTGCCCTATAAGTTACATGGTGGTGACCAAAGTTGCCAAAACGTGTTTATTTCTGCTGAAAAACACGTTTTGACAACTTCTGCACACTGGGGTTAAGGGCTGACTCAGTGTGCTCTTCTGAGCCAGGCAGTTACACTGTGATTCCAAGGGCTGAGAAAACGCGTTTATTTCGGGCTGAAAAACACGTTTTGAAAAGTGTGCTGTTCCTGCCCTATAACTTACATGGGGGTGACCAAAGTTGCCAAAACGTGTTTATTTCTGCTGAAAAACACGTTTTGACAATTTCTGCACACTGGGGTTAAGGGCTGACTCAGTGTGCTCTTCTGAGCCAAGCAGTTACACTGTGATTCCAAGGGCTGAGAAAACGCGTTTATTTCGGGCTGAAAAACACGTTTTGAAAACTGTGCTGTTCCTGCCCTATAACTTACATGGGGGTTACCAAAGTTGCCAAAACGTGTTTATTTCTGCTGAAAAACACGTTTTGACAATTTCTGCACACTGGGGTTAAGGGCTGACTCAGTGTGCTCTTCTGAGCCAGGCAGTTACACTGTGATTCCAAGGGCTGAGAAAACGCGTTTATTTCGGGCTGAAAAACACGTTTTGAAAACTGTTCTGTTCCTGCCCTATAAGTTACATGGTGGTGACCAAAGTTGCCAAAACGTGTTTATTTCTGCTGAAAAACACGTTTTGACAATTTCTGCACACTGGGGTTAAGGGCTGACGCAGTGTGCTCTTCTGAGCCAGGCAGTTACACTGTGATTCCAAGGGCTGAGAAAACGCGTTTATTTCGGGCTGAAAAACACGTTTTGAAAAGTGTGCTGTTCCTGCCCTATAACTTACATGGGAGTGACCAAAGTTGCCAAAACGTGTTTATTTCTGCTGAAAAACACGTTTTGACAATTTCTGCACACTGGGGTTAAGGGCTGACTCACTGTGCTCTTCTGAGCCAGGCAGTTACACTGCGATTCTAAAGGCTGAGAAAACGCGTTTATTTCGGGCTGAAAAACACGTTTTGAAAACTGTGCTGTTCCTGCCCTATAACTTACATGGGGGTGACCAAAGTTGCCAAAACGTGTTTATTTCTGCTGAAAAACACGTTTTGACAATTTCTGCACACTGGGTTAAAGGGCTGACTCAGTGTGCTCTTCTGAGCCAGGCAGTTACACTGTGATTCCAAGGGCTGAGAAAACGTGTTTATTTCGGGCTGAAAAACACGTTTTGAAAACTGAGCTGTTCCTGCCCTATAACTTACATGGGGGTGACCAAAGTTGCCAAAACGTGTTTATTTCTGCTGAAAAACACGTTTTGACAATTTCTGCACACTGGGGTTAAGGGCTGACTCAGTGTGTTCTTCTGAGCCAGGCAGTTACACTGTGATTCCAAGGGCTGAGAAAACGCGTTTATTTCGGGCTGAAAAACACGTTTTGAAAACTGTGCTGTTCCTGCCCTATAACTTACATGGGGGTGACCAAAGTTGCCAAAACGTGTTTATTTCTGCTGAAAAACACGTTTTGACAATTTCTGCACACTGGGGTTAAGGGCTGACTCACTGTGCTCTTCTGAGCCAGGCAGTTACACTGCGATTCTAAGGGCTGAGAAATCGCGTTTATTTCGGGCTGAAAAACACGTTTTGAAAAGTGTGCTGTTCCTGCCCTATAACTTACATGGGGGTGACCAAAGTTGCCAAAACGTGTTTATTTCTGCTGAAAAACACGTTTTGACAATTTCTGCACACTGGGGTTAAGGGCTGACTCACTGTGCTCTTCTGAGCCAGGCAGTTACACTGCGATTCTAAAGGCTGAGAAAACGCGTTTATTTCGGGCTGAAAAACACGTTTTGAAAAGTGTGCTGTTCCTGCCCTATAACTTACATGGGGGTGACCAAAGTTGCCAAAACGTGTTTATTTCTGCTGAAAAACACGTTTTGACAATTTCTGCACACTGGGGTTAAGGGCTGACTCAGTGTGCTCTTCTGAGCCAGGCAGTTACACTGTGATTCCAAGGGCTGAGAAAACGCGTTTATTTCGGGCTGAAAAACACGTTTTGAAAACTGTGCTGTTCCTGCCCTATAACTTACATGGGGGTGACCAAAGTTGCCAAAACGTGTTTATTTCTGCTGAAAAACACGTTTTGACAATATGTGCACACTGGGGTTAAGGGCTGACTCACTGTGCTCTTCTGAGCCAGGCAGTTACACTGCGATTCTAAGGGCTGAGAAAACGCGTTTATTTCGGGCTGAAAAACACGTTTTGAAATCTGTGCTGTTCCTGCCCTATAACTTACATGGGGGTGACCAAAGTTGCCAAAACGTGTTTATTTCTGCTGAAAAACACGTTTTGACAATTTCTGCACACTGGGGTTAAGGGCTGACTCAGTGTGTTCTTCTGAGCCAGGCAGTTACACTGTGATTCCAAGGGCTGAGAAAACGCGTTTATTTCGGGCTGAAAAACACGTTTTGAAAACTGTGCTGTTCCTGCCCTATAACTTACATGGGGGTGACCAAAGTTGCCAAAACGTGTTTATTTCTGCTGAAAAACACGTTTTGACAATTTCTGCACACTGGGGTTAAGGGCTGACTCAGTGTGCTCTTCTGAGCCAGGCAGTTACACTGTGATTCCAAGGGCTGAGAAAACGCGTTTATTTCGGGCTGAAAAACACGTTTTGAAAACTGTGCTGTTCCTGCCCTATAACTTACATGGGGGTGACCAAAGTTGCCAAAACGTGTTTATTTCTGCTGAAAAACACGTTTTGACAATTTCTGCACACTGGGGTTAAGGGCTGACTCACTGTGCTCTTCTGAGCCAGGCAGTTACACTGCGATTCTAAGGGCTGAGAAAACGCGTTTATTTCGGGCTGAAAAACACGTTTTGAAAAGTGTGCTGTTCCTGCCCTATAACTTACATGGGGGTGACCAAAGTTGCCAAAACGTGTTTATTTCTGCTGAAAAACACGTTTTGACAATTTCTGCACACTGGGGTTAAGGGCTGACTCACTGTGCTCTTCTGAGCCAGGCAGTTACACTGCGATTCTAAAGGCTGAGAAAACGCGTTTATTTCGGGCTGAAAAACACGTTTTGAAAAGTGTGCTGTTCCTGCCCTATAACTTACATGGGGGTGACCAAAGTTGCCAAAACGTGTTTATTTCTGCTGAAAAACACGTTTTGACAATTTCTGCACACTGGGGTTAAGGGCTGACTCAGTGTGCTCTTCTGAGCCAGGCAGTTACACTGTGATTCCAAGGGCTGAGAAAACGCGTTTATTTCGGGCTGAAAAACACGTTTTGAAAACTGTGCTGTTCCTGCCCTATAACTTACATGGGGGTGACCAAAGTTGCCAAAACGTGTTTATTTCTGCTGAAAAACACGTTTTGACAATATGTGCACACTGGGGTTAAGGGCTGACTCACTGTGCTCTTCTGAGCCAGGCAGTTACACTGCGATTCTAAGGGCTGAGAAAACGCGTTTATTTCGGGCTGAAAAACACGTTTTGAAATCTGTGCTGTTCCTGCCCTATAAGTTACATGGGGGTGACCAAAGTTGCCAAAACGTGTTTATTTCTGCTGAAAAACACGTTTTGACAATTTCTGCACACTGGGGTTAAGGGCTGAGTCAGTGTGCTCTTCTGAGCCAGGCAGTTACACTGTGATTCCAAGGGCTGAGAAAAAGCGTTTATTTCGGGCTGAAAAACACGTTTTGAAAACTGTGCTGTTCCTGCCCTATAAGTTACATGGTGGTGACCAAAGTTGCCAAAACGTGTTTATTTCTGCTGAAAAACACGTTTTGACAACTTCTGCACACTGGGGTTAAGGGCTGACTCAGTGTGCTCTTCTGAGCCAGGCAGTTACACTGTGATTCCAAGGGCTGAGAAAACGCGTTTATTTCGGGCTGAAAAACACGTTTTGAAAACTGTGCTGTTCCTGCCCTATAACTTACATGGGGGTGACCAAAGTTGCCAAAACGTGTTTATTTCTCCTGAAAAACACGTTTTGACAATTTCTGCACACTGGGGTTAAGGGCTGACTCACTGTGCTCTTCTGAGCCAGGCAGTTACACTGCGATTCTAAGGGCTGAGAAAACGCGATTATTTCGGGCTGAAAAACACGTTTTGAAAAGTGTG
This sequence comes from Atractosteus spatula, assembly GCF_055471065.1. Taxonomy (NCBI): domain Eukaryota; kingdom Metazoa; phylum Chordata; class Actinopteri; order Semionotiformes; family Lepisosteidae; genus Atractosteus; species Atractosteus spatula. The sequence continues at coordinate 18,296,683 of NC_142716.1, read as the reverse complement.
CTGTTCCTGCCCTATAACTTACATGGGGGTGACCAAAGTTGCCAAAACGTGTTTATTTCTGCTGAAAAACACGTTTTGACAATTTCTGCACACTGGGGTTAAGGGCTGACTCACTGTGCTCTTCTGAGCCAGGCAGTTACACTGCGATTCTAAAGGCTGAGAAAACGCGTTTATTTCGGGCTGAAAAACACGTTTTGAAAACTGTGCTGTTCCTGCCCTATAACTTACATGGGGGTGACCAAAGTTGCCAAAACGTGTTTATTTCTGCTGAAAAACACGTTTTGACAATTTCTGCACACTGGGGTTAAGGGCTGACTCAGTGTGCTCTTCTGAGCCAGGCAGTTACACTGTGATTCCAAGGGCTGAGAAAACGCGTTTATTTCGGGCTGAAAAACACGTTTTGAAAACTGTGCTGTTCCTGCCCTATAACTTACATGGGGGTGACCAAAGTTGCCAAAACGTGTTTATTTCTGCTGAAAAACACGTTTTGACAATTTCTGCACACTGGGGTTAAGGGCTGACTCAGTGTGTTCTTCTGAGCCAGGCAGTTACACTGTGATTCCAAGGGCTGAGAAAACGCGTTTATTTCGGGCTGAAAAACACGTTTTGAAAACTGTGCTGTTCCTGCCCTATAACTTACATGGGGGTGACCAAAGTTGCCAAAACGTGTTTATTTCTGCTGAAAAACACGTTTTGACAATTTCTGCACACTGGGGTTAAGGGCTGACTCAGTGTGTTCTTCTGAGCCAGGCAGTTACACTGTGATTCCAAGGGCTGAGAAAACGCGTTTATTTCGGGCTGAAAAACACGTTTTGAAAAGTGTGCTGTTCCTGCCCTATAACTTACATGGGGGTGACCAAAGTTGCCAAAACGTGTTTATTTCTGCTGAAAAACACGTTTTGACAATTTCTGCACACTGGGGTTAAGGGCTGACTCACTGTGCCCTTCTGAGCCAGGCAGTTACACTGCGATTCTAAGGGCTGAGAAAACGCGTTTATTTCGGGCTGAAAAACACGTTTTGAAATCTGTGCTGTTCCTGCCCTATAACTTACATGGGGGTGACCAAAGTTGCCAAAACGTGTTTATTTCTGCTGAAAAACACGTTTTGACAATTTCTGCACACTGGGGTTAAGGGCTGAGTCAGTGTGCTCTTCTGAGCCAGGCAGTTACACTGTGATTCCAAGGGCTGAGAAAAAGCGTTTATTTCGGGCTGAAAAACACGTTTTGAAAACTGTGCTGTTCCTGCCCTATAAGTTACATGGTGGTGACCAAAGTTGCCAAAACGTGTTTATTTCTGCTGAAAAACACGTTTTGACAACTTCTGCACACTGGGGTTAAGGGCTGACTCAGTGTGCTCTTCTGAGCCAGGCAGTTACACTGCGATTCTAAGGGCTGAGAAAACGCGATTATTTCGGGCTGAAAAACACGTTTTGAAAAGTGTGCTGTTCCTGCCCTATAACTTACATGGGGGTGACCAAAGTTGCCAAAACGTGTTTATTTCTGCTGAAAAACACGTTTTGACAATTTCTGCACACTGGGGTTAAGGGCTGACTCACTGTGCTCTTCTGAGCCAGGCAGTTACACTGCGATTCTAAAGGCTGAGAAAACGCGTTTATTTCGGGCTGAAAAACACGTTTTGAAAAGTGTGCTGTTCCTGCCCTATAACTTACATGGGGGTGACCAAAGTTGCCAAAACGTGTTTATTTCTGCTGAAAAACACGTTTTGACAATTTCTGCACACTGGGGTTAAGGGCTGACTCAGTGTGCTCTTCTGAGCCAGGCAGTTACACAGTGATTCCAAGGGCTGAGAAAACGCGTTTATTTCGGGCTGAAAAACACGTTTTGAAAACTGTGCTGTTCCTGCCCTATAACTTACATGGGGGTGACCAAAGTTGCCAAAACGTGTTCATTTCTGCTGAAAAACACGTTTTGACAATTTCTGCACACTGGGGTTAAGGGCTGACTCACTGTGCTCTTCTGAGCCAGGCAGTTACACTGTGATTCCAAGGGCTGAGAAAACGCGTTTATTTCGGGCTGAAAAACACGTTTTGAAAACTGTGCTGTTCCTGCCCTATAACTTACATGGTGGTGACCAAAGTTGCCAGAACGTGTTTATTTTTGCTGAAAAACACGTTTTGACAATTTCTGCACACTGGGGTTAAGGGCTGACTCAGTGTGCTCTTCTGTGCCAGGCAGTTACATTGTGATTCCAAGGGCTGAGAAAACGCGTTTATTTCGGGCTGAAAAACACGTTTTGAAAACTGTGCTGTTCCTGCCCTATAACTTACATGGGGGTGACCAAAGTTGCCAAAACGTGTTTATTTCTGCTGAAAAACACGTTTTGACAATTTCTGCACACTGGGGTTAAGGGCTGACTCAGTGTGCTCTTCTGAGCCAGGCAGTTACACTGTGATTCCAAGGGCTGAGAAAACGCGTTTATTTCGTGCTGAAAAACACGTTTTGAAAACTGTGCTGTTCCTGCCCTATAAGTTACATGGTGGTGACCAAAGTTGCCAAAACGTGTTTATTTCTGCTGAAAAACACGTTTTGACAATTTCTGCACACTGGGGTTAAGGGCTGACTCAGTGTGCTCTTCTGAGCCAGGCAGTTACACTGTGATTCCAAGGGCTGAGAAAACGCGTTTATTTCGGGCTGAAAAACACGTTTTGAAAAGTGTGCTGTTCCTGCCCTATAACTTACATGGGAGTGACCAAAGTTGCCAAAACGTGTTTATTTCTGCTGAAAAACACGTTTTGACAATTTCTGCACACTGGGGTTAAGGGCTGACTCACTGTGCTCTTCTGAGCCAGGCAGTTACACTGCGATTCTAAAGGCTGAGAAAACGCGTTTATTTCGGGCTGAAAAACACGTTTTGAAAACTGTGCTGTTCCTGCCCTATAACTTACATGGGGGTGACCAAAGTTGCCAAAACGTGTTTATTTCTGCTGAAAAACACGTTTTGACAATTTCTGCACACTGGGGTTAAGGGCTGACTCAGTGTGCTCTTCTGAGCCAGGCAGTTACACTGTGATTCCAAGGGCTGAGAAAACGCGTTTATTTCGGGCTGAAAAACACGTTTTGAAAACTGTGCTGTTCCTGCCCTATAACTTACATGGGGGTGACCAAAGTTACCAAAACGTGTTTATTTCTGCTGAAAAACACGTTTTGACAATATGTGCACACTGGGGTTAAGGGCTGAGTCAGTGTGCTCTTCTGAGCCAGGCAGTTACACTGCGATTCTAAGGGCTGAGAAAACGTGTTTATTTCGGGCTGAAAAACACGTTTTGAAAACTGAGCTGTTCCTGCCCTATAACTTACATGGGGGTGACCAAAGTTGCCAAAACGTGTTTATTTCTGCTGAAAAACACGTTTTGACAATTTCTGCACACTGGGGTTAAGGGCTGACTCAGTGTGTTCTTCTGAGCCAGGCAGTTACACTGCGATTCTAAAGGCTGAGAAAACGCGTTTATTTCGGGCTGAAAAACACGTTTTGAAAACTGTGCTGTTCCTGCCCTATAACTTACATGGGGGTGACCAAAGTTGCCAAAACGTGTTTATTTCTGCTGAAAAACACGTTTTGACAATTTCTGCACACTGGGGTTAAGGGCTGACTCAGTGTGCTCTTCTGAGCCAGGCAGTTACACTGTGATTCCAAGGGCTGAGAAAACGCGTTTATTTCGGGCTGAAAAACACGTTTTGAAAACTGTGCTGTTCCTGCCCTATAACTTACATGGGGGTGACCAAAGTTGCCAAAACGTGTTTATTTCTGCTGAAAAACACGTTTTGACAATATGTGCACACTGGGGTTAAGGGCTGAGTCAGTGTGCTCTTCTGAGCCAGGCAGTTACACTGCGATTCTAAGGGCTGAGAAAACGTGTTTATTTCGGGCTGAAAAACACGTTTTGAAAACTGAGCTGTTCCTGCCCTATAACTTACATGGGGGTGACCAAAGTTGCCAAAACGTGTTTATTTCTGCTGAAAAACACGTTTTGACAATTTCTGCACACTGGGGTTAAGGGCTGACTCAGTGTGTTCTTCTGAGCCAGGCAGTTACACTGTGATTCCAAGGGCTGAGAAAACGCGTTTATTTCGGGCTGAAAAACACGTTTTGAAAACTGTGCTGTTCCTGCCCTATAAGTTACATGGGGGTGACCAAAGTTGCCAAAACGTGTTTATTTCTGCTGAAAAACACGTTTTGACAATTTCTGCACACTGGGGTTAAGGGCTGAGTCAGTGTGCTCTTCTGAGCCAGGCAGTTACACTGTGATTCCAAGGGCTGAGAAAACGCGTTTATTTCGGGCTGAAAAACACGTTTTGAAAACTGTGCTGTTCCTGCCCTATAAGTTACATGGTGGTGACCAAAGTTGCCAAAACGTGTTTATTTCTGCTGAAAAACACGTTTTGACAACTTCTGCACACTGGGGTTAAGGGCTGACTCAGTGTGCTCTTCTGAGCCAGGCAGTTACACTGTGATTCCAAGGGCTGAGAAAACGCGTTTATTTCGGGCTGAAAAACACGTTTTGAAAACTGTGCTGTTCCTGCCCTATAACTTACATGGGGGTGACCAAAGTTGCCAAAACGTGTTTATTTCTGCTGAAAAACACGTTTTGACAATTTCTGCACACTGGGGTTAAGGGCTGACTCACTGTGCTCTTCTGAGCCAGGCAGTTACACTGCGATTCTAAGGGCTGAGAAAACGCGATTATTTCGGGCTGAAAAACACGTTTTGAAAAGTGTGCTGTTCCTGCCCTATAACTTACATGGGGGTGACCAAAGTTGCCAAAACGTGTTTATTTCTGCTGAAAAACACGTTTTGACAATATGTGCACACTGGGGTTAAGGGCTGACTCACTGTGCTCTTCTGAGCCAGGCAGTTACACTGCGATTCTAAAGGCTGAGAAAACGCGTTTATTTCGGGCTGAAAAACACGTTTTGAAAAGTGAGCTGTTCCTGCCCTATAACTTACATGGGGGTGACCAAAGTTGCCAAAACGTGTTTATTTCTGCTGAAAAACACGTTTTGACAATTTCTGCACACTGGGGTTAAGGGCTGACTCACTGTGCTCTTCTGAGCCAGGCAGTTACACTGCGATTCTAAGGGCTGAGAAAACGCGTTTATTTCGGGCTGAAAAACACGTTTTGAAATCTGTGCTGTTCCTGCCCTATAAGTTACATGGGGGTGACCAAAGTTGCCAAAACGTGTTTATTTCTGCTGAAAAACACGTTTTGACAATTTCTGCACACTGGGGTTAAGGGCTGAGTCAGTGTGCTCTTCTGAGCCAGGCAGTTACACTGTGATTCCAAGGGCTGAGAAAAAGCGTTTATTTCGGGCTGAAAAACACGTTTTGAAAACTGTGCTGTTCCTGCCCTATAAGTTACATGGTGGTGACCAAAGTTGCCAAAACGTGTTTATTTCTGCTGAAAAACACGTTTTGACAACTTCTGCACACTGGGGTTAAGGGCTGACTCAGTGTGCTCTTCTGAGCCAGGCAGTTACACTGCGATTCTAAGGGCTGAGAAAACGCGATTATTTCGGGCTGAAAAACACGTTTTGAAAAGTGTGCTGTTCCTGCCCTATAACTTACATGGGGGTGACCAAAGTTGCCAAAACGTGTTTATTTCTGCTGAAAAACACGTTTTGACAATTTCTGCACACTGGGGTTAAGGGCTGACTCACTGTGCTCTTCTGAGCCAGGCAGTTACACTGCGATTCTAAAGGCTGAGAAAACGCGTTTATTTCGGGCTGAAAAACACGTTTTGAAAAGTGTGCTGTTCCTGCCCTATAACTTACATGGGGGTGACCAAAGTTGCCAAAACGTGTTTATTTCTGCTGAAAAACACGTTTTGACAATTTCTGCACACTGGGGTTAAGGGCTGACTCAGTGTGCTCTTCTGAGCCAGGCAGTTACACAGTGATTCCAAGGGCTGAGAAAACGCGTTTATTTCGGGCTGAAAAACACGTTTTGAAAACTGTGCTGTTCCTGCCCTATAACTTACATGGGGGTGCCAAAACGTATTCATTTCTGCTGAAAAACACGTTTTGACAATTTCTGCACACTGGGGTTAAGGGCTGACTCACTGTGCTCTTCTGAGCCAGGCAGTTACACTGTGATTCCAAGGGCTGAGAAAACGCGTTTATTTCGGGCTGAAAAACACGTTTTGACAATTTCTGCACACTGGGGTTAAGGGCTGACTCAGTGTGCTCTTCTGAGCCAGGCAGTTACATTGTGATTCCAAGGGCTGAGAAAACGCGTTTATTTCGGGCTGAAAAACACGTTTTGAAAAGTGTGCTGTTCCTGCCCTATAACTTACATGGGGGTGACCAAAGTTGCCAAAACGTGTTTATTTCTGCTGAAAAACACGTTTTGACAATTTCTGCACACTGGGGTTAAGGGCTGACTCAGTGTGCTCTTCTGAGCCAGGCAGTTACACTGTGATTCCAAGGGCTGAGAAAACGCGTTTATTTCGGGCTGAAAAACACGTTTTGAAAACTGTGCTGTTCCTGCCCTATAAGTTACATGGTGGTGACCAAAGTTGCCAAAACGTGTTTATTTCTGCTGAAAAACACGTTTTGACAATTTCTGCACACTGGGGTTAAGGGCTGACGCAGTGTGCTCTTCTGAGCCAGGCAGTTACACTGTGATTCCAAGGGCTGAGAAAACGCGTTTATTTCGGGCTGAAAAACACGTTTTGAAAAGTGTGCTGTTCCTGCCCTATAACTTACATGGGAGTGACCAAAGTTGCCAAAACGTGTTTATTTCTGCTGAAAAACACGTTTTGACAATTTCTGCACACTGGGGTTAAGGGCTGACTCACTGTGCTCTTCTGAGCCAGGCAGTTACACTGCGATTCTAAAGGCTGAGAAAACGCGTTTATTTCGGGCTGAAAAACACGTTTTGAAAACTGTGCTGTTCCTGCCCTATAACTTACATGGGGGTGACCAAAGTTGCCAAAACGTGTTTATTTCTGCTGAAAAACACGTTTTGACAATTTCTGCACACTGGGGTTAAGGGCTGACTCAGTGTGCTCTTCTGAGCCAGGCAGTTACACTGTGATTCCAAGGGCTGAGAAAACGCGTTTATTTCGGGCTGAAAAACACGTTTTGAAAACTGTGCTGTTCCTGCCCTATAACTTACATGGGGGTGACCAAAGTTGCCAAAACGTGTTTATTTCTGCTGAAAAACACGTTTTGACAATATGTGCACACTGGGGTTAAGGGCTGAGTCAGTGTGCTCTTCTGAGCCAGGCAGTTACACTGCGATTCTAAGGGCTGAGAAAACGTGTTTATTTCGGGCTGAAAAACACGTTTTGAAAACTGAGCTGTTCCTGCCCTATAACTTACTTGGGGGTGACCAAAGTTGCCAAAACGTGTTTATTTCTGCTGAAAAACACGTTTTGACAATTTCTGCACACTGGGGTTAAGGGCTGACTCAGTGTGTTCTTCTGAGCCAGGCAGTTACACTGTGATTCCAAGGGCTGAGAAAACGCGTTTATTTCGGGCTGAAAAACACGTTTTGAAAACTGTGCTGTTCCTGCCCTATAACTTACATGGGGGTGACCAAAGTTGCCAAAACGTGTTTATTTCTGCTGAAAAACACGTTTTGACAATTTCTGCACACTGGGGTTAAGGGCTGACTCACTGTGCTCTTCTGAGCCAGGCAGTTACACTGCGATTCTAAGGGCTGAGAAAACGCGTTTATTTCGGGCTGAAAAACACGTTTTGAAAAGTGTGCTGTTCCTGCCCTATAACTTACATGGGGGTGACCAAAGTTGCCAAAACGTGTTTATTTCTGCTGAAAAACACGTTTTGACAATTTCTGCACACTGGGGTTAAGGGCTGACTCACTGTGCTCTTCTGAGCCAGGCAGTTACACTGTGATTCCAAGGGCTGAGAAAACGCGTTTATTTCGGGCTGAAAAACACGTTTTGAAAACTGTGCTGTTCCTGCCCTATAACTTACATGGGGGTGACCAAAGTTGCCAAAACGTGTTTATTTCTGCTGAAAAACACGTTTTGACAATTTCTGCACACTGGGGTTAAGGGCTGAGTCAGTGTGCTCTTCTGAGCCAGGCAGTTACACTGTGATTCCAAGGGCTGAGAAAACGCGTTTATTTCGGGCTGAAAAACACGTTTTGAAAACTGTGCTGTTCCTGCCCTATAAGTTACATGGTGGTGACCAAAGTTGCCAAAACGTGTTTATTTCTGCTGAAAAACACGTTTTGACAACTTCTGCACACTGGGGTTAAGGGCTGACTCAGTGTGCTCTTCTGAGCCAGGCAGTTACACTGTGATTCCAAGGGCTGAGAAAACGCGTTTATTTCGGGCTGAAAAACACGTTTTGAAAACTGTGCTGTTCCTGCCCTATAACTTACATGGGGGTGACCAAAGTTGCCAAAACGTGTTTATTTCTGCTGAAAAACACGTTTTGACAATTTCTGCACACTGGGGTTAAGGGCTGACTCACTGTGCTCTTCTGAGCCAGGCAGTTACACTGCGATTCTAAGGGCTGAGAAAACGCGATTATTTCGGGCTGAAAAACACGTTTTGAAAAGTGTGCTGTTCCTGCCCTATAACTTACATGAGGGTGACCAAAGTTGCCAAAACGTGTTTATTTCTGCTGAAAAACACGTTTTGACAATTTCTGCACACTGGGGTTAAGGGCTGACTCACTGTGCTCTTCTGAGCCAGGCAGTTACACTGCGATTCTAAAGGCTGAGAAAACGCGTTTATTTCGGGCTGAAAAACACGTTTTGAAAAGTGTGCTGTTCCTGCCCTATAACTTACATGGGGGTGACCAAAGTTGCCAAAACGTGTTTATTTCTGCTGAAAAACACGTTTTGACAATTTCTGCACACTGGGGTTAAGGGCTGACTCAGTGTGCTCTTCTGAGCCAAGCAGTTACACTGTGATTCCAAGGGCTGAGAAAACGCGTTTATTTCGGGCTGAAAAACACGTTTTGAAAACTGTGCTGTTCCTGCCCTATAACTTACATGGGGGTTACCAAAGTTGCCAAAACGTGTTTATTTCTGCTGAAAAACACGTTTTGACAATTTCTGCACACTGGGGTTAAGGGCTGACTCAGTGTGCTCTTCTGAGCCAGGCAGTTACACTGTGATTCCAAGGGCTGAGAAAACGCGTTTATTTCGGGCTGAAAAACACGTTTTGAAAACTGTGCTGTTCCTGCCCTATAAGTTACATGGTGGTGACCAAAGTTGCCAAAACGTGTTTATTTCTGCTGAAAAACACGTTTTGACAATTTCTGCACACTGGGGTTAAGGGCTGACGCAGTGTGCTCTTCTGAGCCAGGCAGTTACACTGTGATTCCAAGGGCTGAGAAAACGCGTTTATTTCGGGCTGAAAAACACGTTTTGAAAAGTGTGCTGTTCCTGCCCTATAACTTACATGGGAGTGACCAAAGTTGCCAAAACGTGTTTATTTCTGCTGAAAAACACGTTTTGACAATTTCTGCACACTGGGGTTAAGGGCTGACTCACTGTGCTCTTCTGAGCCAGGCAGTTACACTGCGATTCTAAAGGCTGAGAAAACGCGTTTATTTCGGGCTGAAAAACACGTTTTGAAAACTGTGCTGTTCCTGCCCTATAACTTACATGGGGGTGACCAAAGTTGCCAAAACGTGTTTATTTCTGCTGAAAAACACGTTTTGACAATTTCTGCACACTGGGGTTAAGGGCTGACTCAGTGTGCTCTTCTGAGCCAGGCAGTTACACTGTGATTCCAAGGGCTGAGAAAACGCGTTTATTTCGGGCTGAAAAACACGTTTTGAAAACTGTGCTGTTCCTGCCCTATAACTTACATGGGGGTGACCAAAGTTGCCAAAACGTGTTTATTTCTGCTGAAAAACACGTTTTGACAATATGTGCACACTGGGGTTAAGGGCTGAGTCAGTGTGCTCTTCTGAGCCAGGCAGTTACACTGCGATTCTAAGGGCTGAGAAAACGTGTTTATTTCGGGCTGAAAAACACGTTTTGAAAACTGAGCTGTTCCTGCCCTATAACTTACTTGGGGGTGACCAAAGTTGCCAAAACGTGTTTATTTCTGCTGAAAAACACGTTTTGACAATTTCTGCACACTGGGGTTAAGGGCTGACTCAGTGTGTTCTTCTGAGCCAGGCAGTTACACTGTGATTCCAAGGGCTGAGAAAACGCGTTTATTTCGGGCTGAAAAACACGTTTTGAAAACTGTGCTGTTCCTGCCCTATAACTTACATGGGGGTGACCAAAGTTGCCAAAACGTGTTTATTTCTGCTGAAAAACACGTTTTGACAATTTCTGCACACTGGGGTTAAGGGCTGACTCACTGTGCTCTTCTGAGCCAGGCAGTTACACTGCGATTCTAAGGGCTGAGAAAACGCGTTTATTTCGGGCTGAAAAACACGTTTTGAAAAGTGTGCTGTTCCTGCCCTATAACTTACATGGGGGTGACCAAAGTTGCCAAAACGTGTTTATTTCTGCTGAAAAACACGTTTTGACAATTTCTGCACACTGGGGTTAAGGGCTGACTCACTGTGCTCTTCTGAGCCAGGCAGTTACACTGTGATTCCAAGGGCTGAGAAAACGCGTTTATTTCGGGCTGAAAAACACGTTTTGAAAACTGTGCTGTTCCTGCCCTATAACTTACATGGGGGTGACCAAAGTTGCCAAAACGTGTTTATTTCTGCTGAAAAACACGTTTTGACAATTTCTGCACACTGGGGTTAAGGGCTGAGTCAGTGTGCTCTTCTGAGCCAGGCAGTTACACTGTGATTCCAAGGGCTGAGAAAACGCGTTTATTTCGGGCTGAAAAACACGTTTTGAAAACTGTGCTGTTCCTGCCCTATAAGTTACATGGTGGTGACCAAAGTTGCCAAAACGTGTTTATTTCTGCTGAAAAACACGTTTTGACAACTTCTGCACACTGGGGTTAAGGGCTGACTCAGTGTGCTCTTCTGAGCCAGGCAGTTACACTGTGATTCCAAGGGCTGAGAAAACGCGTTTATTTCGGGCTGAAAAACACGTTTTGAAAACTGTGCTGTTCCTGCCCTATAACTTACATGGGGGTGACCAAAGTTGCCAAAACGTGTTTATTTCTGCTGAAAAACACGTTTTGACAATTTCTGCACACTGGGGTTAAGGGCTGACTCACTGTGCTCTTCTGAGCCAGGCAGTTACACTGCGATTCTAAGGGCTGAGAAAACGCGATTATTTCGGGCTGAAAAACACGTTTTGAAAAGTGTGCTGTTCCTGCCCTATAACTTACATGAGGGTGACCAAAGTTGCCAAAACGTGTTTATTTCTGCTGAAAAACACGTTTTGACAATTTCTGCACACTGGGGTTAAGGGCTGACTCAGTGTGCTCTTCTGAGCCAGGCAGTTACACTGTGATTCCAAGGGCTGAGAAAACGCGTTTATTTCGGGCTGAAAAACACGTTTTGAAAACTGTGCTGTTCCTGCCCTATAACTTACATGGGGGTGACCAAAGTTGCCAAAACGTGTTTATTTCTGCTGAAAAACACGTTTTGACAATATGTGCACACTGGGGTTAAGGGCTGAGTCAGTGTGCTCTTCTGAGCCAGGCAGTTACACTGCGATTCTAAGGGCTGAGAAAACGTGTTTATTTCGGGCTGAAAAACACGTTTTGAAAACTGAGCTGTTCCTGCCCTATAACTTACTTGGGGGTGACCAAAGTTGCCAAAACGTGTTTATTTCTGCTGAAAAACACGTTTTGACAATTTCTGCACACTGGGGTTAAGGGCTGACTCAGTGTGTTCTTCTGAGCCAGGCAGTTACACTGTGATTCCAAGGGCTGAGAAAACGCGTTTATTTCGGGCTGAAAAACACGTTTTGAAAACTGTGCTGTTCCTGCCCTATAACTTACATGGGGGTGACCAAAGTTGCCAAAACGTGTTTATTTCTGCTGAAAAACACGTTTTGACAATTTCTGCACACTGGGGTTAAGGGCTGACTCACTGTGCTCTTCTGAGCCAGGCAGTTACACTGCGATTCTAAGGGCTGAGAAAACGCGTTTATTTCGGGCTGAAAAACACGTTTTGAAAAGTGTGCTGTTCCTGCCCTATAACTTACATGGGGGTGACCAAAGTTGCCAAAACGTGTTTATTTCTGCTGAAAAACACGTTTTGACAATTTCTGCACACTGGGGTTAAGGGCTGACTCACTGTGCTCTTCTGAGCCAGGCAGTTACACTGTGATTCCAAGGGCTGAGAAAACGCGTTTATTTCGGGCTGAAAAACACGTTTTGAAAACTGTGCTGTTCCTGCCCTATAACTTACATGGGGGTGACCAAAGTTGCCAAAACGTGTTTATTTCTGCTGAAAAACACGTTTTGACAATTTCTGCACACTGGGGTTAAGGGCTGAGTCAGTGTGCTCTTCTGAGCCAGGCAGTTACACTGTGATTCCAAGGGCTGAGAAAACGCGTTTATTTCGGGCTGAAAAACACGTTTTGAAAACTGTGCTGTTCCTGCCCTATAAGTTACATGGTGGTGACCAAAGTTGCCAAAACGTGTTTATTTCTGCTGAAAAACACGTTTTGACAACTTCTGCACACTGGGGTTAAGGGCTGACTCAGTGTGCTCTTCTGAGCCAGGCAGTTACACTGTGATTCCAAGGGCTGAGAAAACGCGTTTATTTCGGGCTGAAAAACACGTTTTGAAAACTGTGCTGTTCCTGCCCTATAACTTACATGGGGGTGACCAAAGTTGCCAAAACGTGTTTATTTCTGCTGAAAAACACGTTTTGACAATTTCTGCACACTGGGGTTAAGGGCTGACTCACTGTGCTCTTCTGAGCCAGGCAGTTACACTGCGATTCTAAGGGCTGAGAAAACGCGATTATTTCGGGCTGAAAAACACGTTTTGAAAAGTGTGCTGTTCCTGCCCTATAACTTACATGAGGGTGACCAAAGTTGCCAAAACGTGTTTATTTCTGCTGAAAAACACGTTTTGACAATTTCTGCACACTGGGGTTAAGGGCTGACTCACTGTGCTCTTCTGAGCCAGGCAGTTACACTGCGATTCTAAAGGCTGAGAAAACGCGTTTATTTCGGGCTGAAAAACACGTTTTGAAAAGTGTGCTGTTCCTGCCCTATAACTTACATGGGGGTGACCAAAGTTGCCAAAACGTGTTTATTTCTGCTGAAAAACACGTTTTGACAATTTCTGCACACTGGGGTTAAGGGCTGACTCAGTGTGCTCTTCTGAGCCAGGCAGTTACACTGTGATTCCAAGGGCTGAGAAAACGCGTTTATTTCGGGCTGAAAAACACGTTTTGAAAACTGTGCTGTTCCTGCCCTATAACTTACATGGGGGTTACCAAAGTTGCCAAAACGTGTTTATTTCTGCTGAAAAACACGTTTTGACAATTTCTGCACACTGGGGTTAAGGGCTGACTCAGTGTGCTCTTCTGAGCCAGGCAGTTACACTGTGATTCCAAGGGCTGAGAAAACGCGTTTATTTCGGGCTGAAAAACACGTTTTGAAAACTGTGCTGTTCCTGCCCTATAAGTTACATGGTGGTGACCAAAGTTGCCAAAACGTGTTTATTTCTGCTGAAAAACACGTTTTGACAATTTCTGCACACTGGGGTTAAGGGCTGACGCAGTGTGCTCTTCTGAGCCAGGCAGTTACACTGTGATTCCAAGGGCTGAGAAAACGCGTTTATTTCGGGCTGAAAAACACGTTTTGAAAAGTGTGCTGTTCCTGCCCTATAACTTACATGGGAGTGACCAAAGTTGCCAAAACGTGTTTATTTCTGCTGAAAAACACGTTTTGACAATTTCTGCACACTGGGGTTAAGGGCTGACTCACTGTGCTCTTCTGAGCCAGGCAGTTACACTGCGATTCTAAAGGCTGAGAAAACGCGTTTATTTCGGGCTGAAAAACACGTTTTGAAAACTGTGCTGTTCCTGCCCTATAACTTACATGGGGGTGACCAAAGTTGCCAAAACGTGTTTATTTCTACTGAAAAACACGTTTTGACAATTTCTGCACACTGGGGTTAAGGGCTGACTCAGTGTGCTCTTCTGAGCCAGGCAGTTACACTGTGATTCCAAGGGCTGAGAAAACGCGTTTATTTCGGGCTGAAAAACACGTTTTGAAAACTGTGCTGTTCCTGCCCTATAACTTACATGGGGGTGACCAAAGTTGCCAAAACGTGTTTATTTCTGCTGAAAAACACGTTTTGACAATATGTGCACACTGGGGTTAAGGGCTGAGTCAGTGTGCTCTTCTGAGCCAGGCAGTTACACTGCGATTCTAAGGGCTGAGAAAACGTGTTTATTTCGGGCTGAAAAACACGTTTTGAAAACTGAGCTGTTCCTGCCCTATAACTTACTTGGGGGTGACCAAAGTTGCCAAAACGTGTTTATTTCTGCTGAAAAACACGTTTTGACAATTTCTGCACACTGGGGTTAAGGGCTGACTCAGTGTGTTCTTCTGAGCCAGGCAGTTACACTGTGATTCCAAGGGCTGAGAAAACGCGTTTATTTCGGGCTGAAAAACACGTTTTGAAAACTGTGCTGTTCCTGCCCTATAACTTACATGGGGGTGACCAAAGTTGCCAAAACGTGTTTATTTCTGCTGAAAAACACGTTTTGACAATTTCTGCACACTGGGGTTAAGGGCTGACTCACTGTGCTCTTCTGAGCCAGGCAGTTACACTGCGATTCTAAGGGCTGAGAAAACGCGTTTATTTCGGGCTGAAAAACACGTTTTGAAAAGTGTGCTGTTCCTGCCCTATAACTTACATGGGGGTGACCAAAGTTGCCAAAACGTGTTTATTTCTGCTGAAAAACACGTTTTGACAATTTCTGCACACTGGGGTTAAGGGCTGACTCACTGTGCTCTTCTGAGCCAGGCAGTTACACTGTGATTCCAAGGGCTGAGAAAACGCGTTTATTTCGGGCTGAAAAACACGTTTTGAAAACTGTGCTGTTCCTGCCCTATAACTTACATGGGGGTGACCAAAGTTGCCAAAACGTGTTTATTTCTGCTGAAAAACACGTTTTGACAATATGTGCACACTGGGGTTAAGGGCTGAGTCAGTGTGCTCTTCTGAGCCAGGCAGTTACACTGCGATTCTAAGGGCTGAGAAAACGTGTTTATTTCGGGCTGAAAAACACGTTTTGAAAACTGAGCTGTTCCTGCCCTATAACTTACTTGGGGGTGACCAAAGTTGCCAAAACGTGTTTATTTCTGCTGAAAAACACGTTTTGACAATTTCTGCACACTGGGGTTAAGGGCTGACTCAGTGTGTTCTTCTGAGCCAGGCAGTTACACTGTGATTCCAAGGGCTGAGAAAACGCGTTTATTTCGGGCTGAAAAACACGTTTTGAAAACTGTGCTGTTCCTGCCCTATAACTTACATGGGGGTGACCAAAGTTGCCAAAACGTGTTTATTTCTGCTGAAAAACACGTTTTGACAATTTCTGCACACTGGGGTTAAGGGCTGACTCACTGTGCTCTTCTGAGCCAGGCAGTTACACTGCGATTCTAAGGGCTGAGAAAACGCGTTTATTTCGGGCTGAAAAACACGTTTTGAAAAGTGTGCTGTTCCTGCCCTATAACTTACATGGGGGTGACCAAAGTTGCCAAAACGTGTTTATTTCTGCTGAAAAACACGTTTTGACAATTTCTGCACACTGGGGTTAAGGGCTGACTCACTGTGCTCTTCTGAGCCAGGCAGTTACACTGTGATTCCAAGGGCTGAGAAAACGCGTTTATTTCGGGCTGAAAAACACGTTTTGAAAACTGTGCTGTTCCTGCCCTATAACTTACATGGGGGTGACCAAAGTTGCCAAAACGTGTTTATTTCTGCTGAAAAACACGTTTTGACAATTTCTGCACACTGGGGTTAAGGGCTGAGTCAGTGTGCTCTTCTGAGCCAGGCAGTTACACTGTGATTCCAAGGGATGAGAAAACGCGTTTATTTCGGGCTGAAAAACACGTTTTGAAAACTGTGCTGTTCCTGCCCTATAAGTTACATGGTGGTGACCAAAGTTGCCAAAACGTGTTTATTTCTGCTGAAAAACACGTTTTGACAACTTCTGCACACTGGGGTTAAGGGCTGACTCAGTGTGCTCTTCTGAGCCAGGCAGTTACACTGTGATTCCAAGGGCTGAGAAAACGCGTTTATTTCGGGCTGAAAAACACGTTTTGAAAACTGTGCTGTTCCTGCCCTATAACTTACATGGGGGTGACCAAAGTTGCCAAAACGTGTTTATTTCTGCTGAAAAACACGTTTTGACAATTTCTGCACACTGGGGTTAAGGGCTGACTCAGTGTGCTCTTCTGAGCCAGGCAGTTACAATGTGATTCCAAGGGCTGAGAAAACGTGTTTATTTCGGGCTGAAAAACACGTTTTGAAAACTGAGCTGTTCCTGCCCTATAACTTACATGGGGGTGACCAAAGTTGCCAAAACGTGTTTATTTCTGCTGAAAAACACGTTTTGACAATTTCTGCACACTGGGGTTAAGGGCTGACTCAGTGTGCTCTTCTGAGCCAGGCAGTTACACTGTGATTCCAAGGGCTGAGAAAACGCGTTTATTTCGGGCTGAAAAACACGTTTTGAAAACTGTGCTGTTCCTGCCCTATAACTTACATGGGGGTGACCAAAGTTGCCAAAACGTGTTTATTTCTGCTGAAAAACACGTTTTGACAATTTCTGCACACTGGGGTTAAGGGCTGACTCACTGTGCTCTTCTGAGCCAGGCAGTTACACTGCGATTCTAAGGGCTGAGAAAACGCGTTTATTTCGGGCTGAAAAACACGTTTTGAAAAGTGTGCTGTTCCTGCCCTATAACTTACATGGGGGTGACCAAAGTTGCCAAAACGTGTTTATTTCTGCTGAAAAACACGTTTTGACAATTTCTGCACACTGGGGTTAAGGGCTGACTCACTGTGCTCTTCTTAGCCAGGCAGTTACACTGCGATTCTAAAGGCTGAGAAAACGCGTTTATTTCGGGCTGAAAAACACGTTTTGAAAAGTGTGCTGTTCCTGCCCTATAACTTACATGGGGGTGACCAAAGTTGCCAAAACGTGTTTATTTCTGCTGAAAAACACGTTTTGACAATTTCTGCACACTGGGGTTAAGGGCTGACTCAGTGTGCTCTTCTGAGCCAGGCAGTTACACTGTGATTCCAAGGGCTGAGAAAACGCGTTTATTTCGGGCTGAAAAACACGTTTTGAAAACTGTGCTGTTCCTGCCCTATAACTTACATGGGGGTGAGCAAAGTTGCCAAAACGTGTTTATTTCTGCTGAAAAACACGTTTTGACAATATGTGCACACTGGGGTTAAGGGCTGACTCACTGTGCTCTTCTGAGCCTGGCAGTTACACTGCGATTCTAAGGGCTGAGAAAACGCGTTTATTTCGGGCTGAAAAACACGTTTTGAAAAGTGTGCTGTTCCTGCCCTATAACTTACATGGGGGTGACCAAAGTTGCCAAAACGTGTTTATTTCTGCTGAAAAACACGTTTTGACAATTTCTGCACACTGGGGTTAAGGGCTGTCTCAACTGTGCTCTTCTGAGCCAGGCAGTTACACTGCGATTCTAAAGGCTGAGAAAACGCGTTTATTTCGGGCTGAAAAACACGTTTTGAAAACTGTGCTGTTCCTGCCCTATAACTTACATGGGGGTGACCAAAGTTGCCAAAACGTGTTTATTTCTGCTGAAAAACACGTTTTGACAATTTCTGCACACTGGGTTAAAGGGCTGACTCAGTGTGCTCTTCTGAGCCAGGCAGTTACACTGTGATTCCAAGGGCTGAGAAAACGTGTTTATTTCGGGCTGAAAAACACGTTTTGAAAACTGAGCTGTTCCTGCCCTATAACTTACATGGGGGTGACCAAAGTTGCCAAAACGTGTTTATTTCTGCTGAAAAACACGTTTTGACAATTTCTGCACACTGGGGTTAAGGGCTGACTCAGTGTGTTCTTCTGAGCCAGGCAGTTACACTGTGATTCCAAGGGCTGAGAAAACGCGTTTATTTCGGGCTGAAAAACACGTTTTGAAAACTGTGCTGTTCCTGCCCTATAACTTACATGGGGGTGACCAAAGTTGCCAAAACGTGTTTATTTCTGCTGAAAAACACGTTTTGACAATTTCTGCACACTGGGGTTAAGGGCTGACTCACTGTGCTCTTCTGAGCCAGGCAGTTACACTGCGATTCTAAGGGCTGAGAAATCGCGTTTATTTCGGGCTGAAAAACACGTTTTGAAAAGTGTGCTGTTCCTGCCCTATAACTTACATGGGGGTGACCAAAGTTGCCAAAACGTGTTTATTTCTGCTGAAAAACACGTTTTGACAATTTCTGCACACTGGGGTTAAGGGCTGACTCACTGTGCTCTTCTGAGCCAGGCAGTTACACTGCGATTCTAAAGGCTGAGAAAACGCGTTTATTTCGGGCTGAAAAACACGTTTTGAAAAGTGTGCTGTTCCTGCCCTATAACTTACATGGGGGTGACCAAAGTTGCCAAAACGTGTTTATTTCTGCTGAAAAACACGTTTTGACAATTTCTGCACACTGGGGTTAAGGGCTGACTCAGTGTGCTCTTCTGAGCCAGGCAGTTACACTGTGATTCCAAGGGCTGAGAAAACGCGTTTATTTCGGGCTGAAAAACACGTTTTGAAAACTGTGCTGTTCCTGCCCTATAACTTACATGGGGGTGACCGAAGTTGCCAAAACGTGTTTATTTCTGCTGAAAAACACGTTTTGACAATATGTGCACACTGGGGTTAAGGGCTGACTCACTGTGCTCTTCTGAGCCAGGCAGTTACACTGCGATTCTAAGGGCTGAGAAAACGCGTTTATTTCGGGCTGAAAAACACGTTTTGAAATCTGTGCTGTTCCTGCCCTATAACTTACATGGGGGTGACCAAAGTTGCCAAAACGTGTTTATTTCTGCTGAAAAACACGTTTTGACAATTTCTGCACACTGGGGTTAAGGGCTGACTCAGTGTGTTCTTCTGAGCCAGGCAGTTACACTGTGATTCCAAGGGCTGAGAAAACGCGTTTATTTCGGGCTGAAAAACACGTTTTGAAAACTGTGCTGTTCCTGCCCTATAACTTACATGGGGGTGACCAAAGTTGCCAAAACGTGTTTATTTCTGCTGAAAAACACGTTTTGACAATTTCTGCACACTGGGGTTAAGGGCTGACTCACTGTGCTCTTCTGAGCCAGGCAGTTACACTGCGATTCTAAGGGCTGAGAAAACGCGTTTATTTCGGGCTGAAAAACACGTTTTGAAAAGTGTGCTGTTCCTGCCCTATAACTTACATGGGGGTGACCAAAGTTGCCAAAACGTGTTTATTTCTGCTGAAAAACACGTTTTGACAATTTCTGCACACTGGGGTTAAGGGCTGACTCAGTGTGCTCTTCTGAGCCAGGCAGTTACACTGTGATTCCAAGGGCTGAGAAAACGCGTTTATTTCGGGCTGAAAAACACGTTTTGACAACTGTGCTGTTCCTGCCCTATAACTTACATGGGGGTGACCAAAGTTGCCAAAACGTGTTTATTTCTGCTGAAAAACACGTTTTGACAATTTCTGCACACTGGGGTTAAGGGCTGACTCACTGTGCTCTTCTGAGCCAGGCAGTTACACTGGGATTCTAAGGGCTGAGAAAACGCGTTTATTTCGGGCTGAAAAACACGTTTTGAAAAGTGTGCTGTTCCTGCCCTATAACTTACATGGGGGTGACCAAAGTTGCCAAAACGTGTTTATTTCTGCTGAAAAACACGTTTTGACAATTTCTGCACACTGGGGTTAAGGGCTGACTCAGTGTGCTCTTCTGAGCCAGGCAGTTACAATGTGATTCCAAGGGCTGAGAAAACGTGTTTATTTCGGGCTGAAAAACACGATTTGAAAACTGAGCTGTTCCTGCCCTATAACTTACATGGGGGTGACCAAAGTTGCCAAAACGTGTTTATTTCTGCTGAAAAACACGTTTTGACAATTTCTGCACACTGGGGTTAAGGGCTGACTCAGTGTGCTCTTCTGAGCCAGGCAGTTACACTGTGATTCCAAGGGCTGAGAAAACGCGTTTATTTCGGGCTGAAAAACACGTTTTGAAAACTGTGCTGTTCCTGCCCTATAACTTACATGGGGGTGACCAAAGTTGCCAAAACGTGTTTATTTCTGCTGAAAAACACGTTTTGACAATTTCTGCACACTGGGGTTAAGGGCTGACTCACTGTGCTCTTCTGAGCCAGGCAGTTACACTGCGATTCTAAGGGCTGAGAAAACGCGTTTATTTCGGGCTGAAAAACACGTTTTGAAATCTGTGCTGTTCCTGCCCTATAACTTACATGGGGGTGACCAAAGTTGCCAAAACGTGTTTATTTCTGCTGAAAAACACGTTTTGACAATTTCTGCACACTGGGGTTAAGGGCTGACTCAGTGTGTTCTTCTGAGCCAGGCAGTTACACTGTGATTCCAAGGGCTGAGAAAACGCGTTTATTTCGGGCTGAAAAACACGTTTTGAAAACTGTGCTGTTCCTGCCCTATAACTTACATGGGGGTGACCAAAGTTGCCAAAACGTGTTTATTTCTGCTGAAAAACACGTTTTGACAATTTCTGCACACTGGGGTTAAGGGCTGACTCACTGTGCTCTTCTGAGCCAGGCAGTTACACTGCGATTCTAAGGGCTGAGAAAACGCGTTTATTTCGGGCTGAAAAACACGTTTTGAAAAGTGTGCTGTTCCTGCCCTATAACTTACATGGGGGTGACCAAAGTTGCCAAAACGTGTTTATTTCTGCTGAAAAACACGTTTTGACAATTTCTGCACACTGGGGTTAAGGGCTGACTCAGTGTGCTCTTCTGAGCCAGGCAGTTACACTGTGATTCCAAGGGCTGAGAAAACGCGTTTATTTCGGGCTGAAAAACACGTTTTGACAACTGTGCTGTTCCTGCCCTATAACTTACATGGGGGTGACCAAAGTTGCCAAAACGTGTTTATTTCTGCTGAAAAACACGTTTTGACAATTTCTGCACACTGGGGTTAAGGGCTGACTCACTGTGCTCTTCTGAGCCAGGCAGTTACACTGGGATTCTAAGGGCTGAGAAAACGCGTTTATTTCGGGCTGAAAAACACGTTTTGAAAAGTGTGCTGTTCCTGCCCTATAACTTACATGGGGGTGACCAAAGTTGCCAAAACGTGTTTATTTCTGCTGAAAAACACGTTTTGACAATTTCTGCACACTGGGGTTAAGGGCTGACTCAGTGTGCTCTTCTGAGCCAGGCAGTTACAATGTGATTCCAAGGGCTGAGAAAACGTGTTTATTTCGGGCTGAAAAACACGATTTGAAAACTGAGCTGTTCCTGCCCTATAACTTACATGGGGGTGACCAAAGTTGCCAAAACGTGTTTATTTCTGCTGAAAAACACGTTTTGACAATTTCTGCACACTGGGGTTAAGGGCTGACTCAGTGTGCTCTTCTGAGCCAGGCAGTTACACTGTGATTCCAAGGGCTGAGAAAACGCGTTTATTTCGGGCTGAAAAACACGTTTTGAAAACTGTGCTGTTCCTGCCCTATAACTTACATGGGGGTGACCAAAGTTGCCAAAACGTGTTTATTTCTGCTGAAAAACACGTTTTGACAATTTCTGCACACTGGGGTTAAGGGCTGACTCACTGTGCTCTTCTGAGCCAGGCAGTTACACTGCGATTCTAAGGGCTGAGAAAACGCGTTTATTTCGGGCTGAAAAACACGTTTTGAAAAGTGTGCTGTTCCTGCCCTATAACTTACATGGGGGTGACCAAAGTTGCCAAAACGTGTTTATTTCTGCTGAAAAACACGTTTTGACAATTTCTGCACACTGGGGTTAAGGGCTGACTCACTGTGCTCTTCTGAGCCAGGCAGTTACACTGCGATTCTAAAGGCTGAGAAAACGCGTTTATTTCGGGCTGAAAAACACGTTTTGAAAAGTGTGCTGTTCCTGCCCTATAACTTACATGGGGGTGACCAAAGTTGCCAAAACGTGTTTATTTCTGCTGAAAAACACGTTTTGACAATTTCTGCACACTGGGGTTAAGGGCTGACTCAGTGTGCTCTTCTGAGCCAGGCAGTTACACTGTGATTCCAAGGGCTGAGAAAACGCGTTTATTTCGGGCTGAAAAACACGTTTTGAAAACTGTGCTGTTCCTGCCCTATAACTTACATGGGGGTGACCAAAGTTGCCAAAACGTGTTTATTTCTGCTGAAAAACACGTTTTGACAATTTCTGCACACTGGGGTTAAGGGCTGACTCACTGTGCTCTTCTGAGCCAGGCAGTTACACTGCGATTCTAAAGGCTGAGAAAACGCGTTTATTTCGGGCTGAAAAACACGTGTTGAAAAGTGAGCTGTTCCTGCCCTATAACTTACATGGGGGTGACCAAAGTTGCCAAAACGTGTTTATTTCTGCTGAAAAACACGTTTTGACAATTTCTGCACACTGGGGTTAAGGGCTGACTCACTGTGCTCTTCTGAGCCAGGCAGTTACACTGCGATTCTAAGGGCTGAGAAAACGCGTTTATTTCGGGCTGAAAAACACGTTTTGAAATCTGTGCTGTTCCTGCCCTATAAGTTACATGGGGGTGACCAAAGTTGCCAAAACGTGTTTATTTCTGCTGAAAAACACGTTTTGACAATTTCTGCACACTGGGGTTAAGGGCTGAGTCAGTGTGCTCTTCTGAGCCAGGCAGTTACACTGTGATTCCAAGGGCTGAGAAAACGCGTTTATTTCGGGCTGAAAAACACGTTTTGAAAAGTGTGCTGTTCCTGCCCTATAACTTACATGGGGGTGACCAAAGTTGCCAAAACGTGTTTATTTCTGCTGAAAAACACGTTTTGACAATTTCTGCACACTGGGGTTAAGGGCTGACTCAGTGTGCTCTTCTGAGCCAGGCAGTTACAATGTGATTCCAAGGGCTGAGAAAACGTGTTTATTTCGGGCTGAAAAACACGATTTGAAAAGTGTGCTGTTCCTGCCCTATAAGTTACATGGGGGTGACCAAAGTTGCCAAAACGTGTTTATTTCTGCTGAAAAACACGTTTTGACAATTTCTGCACACTGGGGTTAAGGGCTGACGCAGTGTGCTCTTCTGAGCCAGGCAGTTACACTGTGATTCCAAGGGCTGAGAAAACGCGTTTATTTCGGGCTGAAAAACACGTTTTGAAAACTGTGCTGTTCCTGCCCTATAAGTTACATGGTGGTGACCAAAGTTGCCAAAACGTGTTTATTTCTGCTGAAAAACACGTTTTGACAACTTCTGCACACTGGGGTTAAGGGCTGACTCAGTGTGCTCTTCTGAGCCAGGCAGTTACACTGCGATTCTAAGGGCTGAGAAAACGCGATTATTTCGGGCTGAAAAACACGTTTTGAAAAGTGTGCTGTTCCTGCCCTATAACTTACATGGGGGTGACCAAAGTTGCCAAAACGTGTTTATTTCTGCTGAAAAACACGTTTTGACAATTTCTGCACACTGGGGTTAAGGGCTGACTCAGTGTGCTCTTCTGAGCCAGGCAGTTACACTGTGATTCCAAGGGCTGAGAAAACGCGTTTATTTCGGGCTGAAAAACACGTTTTGAAAACTGTGCTGTTCCTGCCCTATAACTTACATGGGGGTGACCAAAGTTGCCAAAACGTGTTTATTTCTGCTGAAAAACACGTTTTGACAATATGTGCACACTGGGGTTAAGGGCTGAGTCAGTGTGCTCTTCTGAGCCAGGCAGTTACACTGCGATTCTAAGGGCTGAGAAAACGTGTTTATTTCGGGCTGAAAAACACGTTTTGAAAACTGAGCTGTTCCTGCCCTATAACTTACTTGGGGGTGACCAAAGTTGCCAAAACGTGTTTATTTCTGCTGAAAAACACGTTTTGACAATTTCTGCACACTGGGGTTAAGGGCTGACTCAGTGTGTTCTTCTGAGCCAGGCAGTTACACTGTGATTCCAAGGGCTGAGAAAACGCGTTTATTTCGGGCTGAAAAACACGTTTTGAAAACTGTGCTGTTCCTGCCCTATAACTTACATGGGGGTGACCAAAGTTGCCAAAACGTGTTTATTTCTGCTGAAAAACACGTTTTGACAATTTCTGCACACTGGGGTTAAGGGCTGACTCACTGTGCTCTTCTGAGCCAGGCAGTTACACTGCGATTCTAAGGGCTGAGAAAACGCGTTTATTTCGGGCTGAAAAACACGTTTTGAAAAGTGTGCTGTTCCTGCCCTATAACTTACATGGGGGTGACCAAAGTTGCCAAAACGTGTTTATTTCTGCTGAAAAACACGTTTTGACAATTTCTGCACACTGGGGTTAAGGGCTGACTCAGTGTGCTCTTCTTAGCCAGGCAGTTACAATGTGATTCCAAGGGCTGAGAAAACGTGTTTATTTCGGGCTGAAAAACACGTTTTGAAAACTGAGCTGTTCCTGCCCTATAACTTACATGGGGGTGACCAAAGTTGCCAAAACGTGTTTATTTCTGCTGAAAAACACGTTTTGACAATTTCTGCACACTGGGGTTAAGGGCTGACTCAGTGTGCTCTTCTGAGCCAGGCAGTTACACTGTGATTCCAAGGGCTGAGAAAACGCGTTTATTTCGGGCTGAAAAACACGTTTTGAAAACTGTGCTGTTCCTGCCCTATAACTTACATGGGGGTGACCAAAGTTGCCAAAACGTGTTTATTTCTGCTGAAAAACACGTTTTGACAATTTCTGCACACTGGGGTTAAGGGCTGACTCACTGTGCTCTTCTGAGCCAGGCAGTTACACTGCGATTCTAAGGGCTGAGAAAACGCGTTTATTTCGGGCTGAAAAACACGTTTTGAAAAGTGTGCTGTTCCTGCCCTATAACTTACATGGGGGTGACCAAAGTTGCCAAAACGTGTTTATTTCTGCTGAAAAACACGTTTTGACAATTTCTGCACACTGGGGTTAAGGGCTGACTCACTGTGCTCTTCTTAGCCAGGCAGTTACACTGCGATTCTAAAGGTTGAGAAAACGCGTTTATTTCGGGCTGAAAAACACGTTTTGAAAAGTGTGCTGTTCCTGCCCTATAACTTACATGGGGGTGACCAAAGTTGCCAAAACGTGTTTATTTCTGCTGAAAAACACGTTTTGACAATTTCTGCACACTGGGGTTAAGGGCTGACTCAGTGTGCTCTTCTGAGCCAGGCAGTTACACTGTGATTCCAAGGGCTGAGAAAACGCGTTTATTTCGGGCTGAAAAACACGTTTTGAAAACTGTGCTGTTCCTGCCCTATAACTTACATGGGGGTGACCAAAGTTGCCAAAACGTGTTTATTTCTGCTGAAAAACACGTTTTGACAATATGTGCACACTGGGGTTAAGGGCTGACTCACTGTGCTCTTCTGAGCCTGGCAGTTACACTGCGATTCTAAGGGCTGAGAAAACGCGTTTATTTCGGGCTGAAAAACACGTTTTGAAAAGTGTGCTGTTCCTGCCCTATAACTTACATGGGGGTGACCAAAGTTGCCAAAACGTGTTTATTTCTGCTGAAAAACACGTTTTGACAATTTCTGCACACTGGGGTTAAGGGCTGTCTCAACTGTGCTCTTCTGAGCCAGGCAGTTACACTGCGATTCTAAAGGCTGAGAAAACGCGTTTATTTCGGGCTGAAAAACACGTTTTGAAAACTGTGCTGTTCCTGCCCTATAACTTACATGGGGGTGACCAAAGTTGCCAAAACGTGTTTATTTCTGCTGAAAAACACGTTTTGACAATTTCTGCACACTGGGTTAAAGGGCTGACTCAGTGTGCTCTTCTGAGCCAGGCAGTTACACTGTGATTCCAAGGGCTGAGAAAACGTGTTTATTTCGGGCTGAAAAACACGTTTTGAAAACTGAGCTGTTCCTGCCCTATAACTTACATGGGGGTGACCAAAGTTGCCAAAACGTGTTTATTTCTGCTGAAAAACACGTTTTGACAATTTCTGCACACTGGGGTTAAGGGCTGACTCAGTGTGTTCTTCTGAGCCAGGCAGTTACACTGTGATTCCAAGGGCTGAGAAAACGCGTTTATTTCGGGCTGAAAAACACGTTTTGAAAACTGTGCTGTTCCTGCCCTATAACTTACATGGGGGTGACCAAAGTTGCCAAAACGTGTTTATTTCTGCTGAAAAACACGTTTTGACAATTTCTGCACACTGGGGTTAAGGGCTGACTCACTGTGCTCTTCTGAGCCAGGCAGTTACACTGCGATTCTAAGGGCTGAGAAATCGCGTTTATTTCGGGCTGAAAAACACGTTTTGAAAAGTGTGCTGTTCCTGCCCTATAACTTACATGGGGGTGACCAAAGTTGCCAAAACGTGTTTATTTCTGCTGAAAAACACGTTTTGACAATTTCTGCACACTGGGGTTAAGGGCTGACTCACTGTGCTCTTCTGAGCCAGGCAGTTACACTGCGATTCTAAAGGCTGAGAAAACGCGTTTATTTCGGGCTGAAAAACACGTTTTGAAAAGTGTGCTGTTCCTGCCCTATAACTTACATGGGGGTGACCAAAGTTGCCAAAACGTGTTTATTTCTGCTGAAAAACACGTTTTGACAATTTCTGCACACTGGGGTTAAGGGCTGACTCAGTGTGCTCTTCTGAGCCAGGCAGTTACACTGTGATTCCAAGGGCTGAGAAAACGCGTTTATTTCGGGCTGAAAAACACGTTTTGAAAACTGTGCTGTTCCTGCCCTATAACTTACATGGGGGTGACCAAAGTTGCCAAAACGTGTTTATTTCTGCTGAAAAACACGTTTTGACAATATGTGCACACTGGGGTTAAGGGCTGACTCACTGTGCTCTTCTGAGCCAGGCAGTTACACTGCGATTCTAAGGGCTGAGAAAACGCGTTTATTTCGGGCTGAAAAACACGTTTTGAAATCTGTGCTGTTCCTGCCCTATAACTTACATGGGGGTGACCAAAGTTGCCAAAACGTGTTTATTTCTGCTGAAAAACACGTTTTGACAATTTCTGCACACTGGGGTTAAGGGCTGACTCAGTGTGTTCTTCTGAGCCAGGCAGTTACACTGTGATTCCAAGGGCTGAGAAAACGCGTTTATTTCGGGCTGAAAAACACGTTTTGAAAACTGTGCTGTTCCTGCCCTATAACTTACATGGGGGTGACCAAAGTTGCCAAAACGTGTTTATTTCTGCTGAAAAACACGTTTTGACAATTTCTGCACACTGGGGTTAAGGGCTGACTCACTGTGCTCTTCTGAGCCAGGCAGTTACACTGCGATTCTAAGGGCTGAGAAAACGCGTTTATTTCGGGCTGAAAAACACGTTTTGAAAAGTGTTATGTTCCTGCCCTATAACTTACATGGGGGTGACCAAAGTTGCCAAAACGTGTTTATTTCTGCTGAAAAACACGTTTTGACAATTTCTGCACACTGGGGTTAAGGGCTGACTCAGTGTGCTCTTCTGAGCCAGGCAGTTACACTGTGATTCCAAGGGCTGAGAAAACGCGTTTATTTCGGGCTGAAAAACACGTTTTGACAACTGTGCTGTTCCTGCCCTATAACTTACATGGGGGTGACCAAAGTTGCCAAAACGTGTTTATTTCTGCTGAAAAACACGTTTTGACAATTTCTGCACACTGGGGTTAAGGGCTGACTCACTGTGCTCTTCTGAGCCAGGCAGTTACACTGGGATTCTAAGGGCTGAGAAAACGCGTTTATTTCGGGCTGAAAAACACGTTTTGAAAAGTGTGCTGTTCCTGCCCTATAACTTACATGGGGGTGACCAAAGTTGCCAAAACGTGTTTATTTCTGCTGAAAAACACGTTTTGACAATTTCTGCACACTGGGGTTAAGGGCTGACTCAGTGTGCTCTTCTGAGCCAGGCAGTTACAATGTGATTCCAAGGGCTGAGAAAACGTGTTTATTTCGGGCTGAAAAACACGATTTGAAAACTGAGCTGTTCCTGCCCTATAACTTACATGGGGGTGACCAAAGTTGCCAAAACGTGTTTATTTCTGCTGAAAAACACGTTTTGACAATTTCTGCACACTGGGGTTAAGGGCTGACTCAGTGTGCTCTTCTGAGCCAGGCAGTTACACTGTGATTCCAAGGGCTGAGAAAACGCGTTTATTTCGGGCTGAAAAACACGTTTTGAAAACTGTGCTGTTCCTGCCCTATAACTTACATGGGGGTGACCAAAGTTGCCAAAACGTGTTTATTTCTGCTGATAAACACGTTTTGACAATTTCTGCACACTGGGGTTAAGGGCTGACTCACTGTGCTCTTCTGAGCCAGGCAGTTACACTGCGATTCTAAGGGCTGAGAAAACGCGTTTATTTCGGGCTGAAAAACACGTTTTGAAATCTGTGCTGTTCCTGCCCTATAACTTACATGGGGGTGACCAAAGTTGCCAAAACGTGTTTATTTCTGCTGAAAAACACGTTTTGACAATTTCTGCACACTGGGGTTAAGGGCTGACTCAGTGTGTTCTTCTGAGCCAGGCAGTTACACTGTGATTCCAAGGGCTGAGAAAACGCGTTTATTTCGGGCTGAAAAACACGTTTTGAAAACTGTGCTGTTCCTGCCCTATAACTTACATGGGGGTGACCAAAGTTGCCAAAACGTGTTTATTTCTGCTGAAAAACACGTTTTGACAATTTCTGCACACTGGGGTTAAGGGCTGACTCACTGTGCTCTTCTGAGCCAGGCAGTTACACTGCGATTCTAAGGGCTGAGAAAACGCGTTTATTTCGGGCTGAAAAACACGTTTTGAAAAGTGTGCTGTTCCTGCCCTATAACTTACATGGGGGTGACCAAAGTTGCCAAAACGTGTTTATTTCTGCTGAAAAACACGTTTTGACAATTTCTGCACACTGGGGTTAAGGGCTGACTCACTGTGCTCTTCTGAGCCAGGCAGTTACACTGGGATTCTAAGGGCTGAGAAAACGCGTTTATTTCGGGCTGAAAAACACGTTTTGAAAAGTGTGCTGTTCCTGCCCTATAACTTACATGGGGGTGACCAAAGTTGCCAAAACGTGTTTATTTCTGCTGAAAAACACGTTTTGACAATTTCTGCACACTGGGGTTAAGGGCTGACTCAGTGTGCTCTTCTGAGCCAGGCAGTTACAATGTGATTCCAAGGGCTGAGAAAACGTGTTTATTTCGGGCTGAAAAACACGATTTGAAAACTGAGCTGTTCCTGCCCTATAACTTACATGGGGGTGACCAAAGTTGCCAAAACGTGTTTATTTCTGCTGAAAAACACGTTTTGACAATTTCTGCACACTGGGGTTAAGGGCTGACTCAGTGTGCTCTTCTGAGCCAGGCAGTTACACTGTGATTCCAAGGGCTGAGAAAACGCGTTTATTTCGGGCTGAAAAACACGTTTTGAAAACTGTGCTGTTCCTGCCCTATAACTTACATGGGGGTGACCAAAGTTGCCAAAACGTGTTTATTTCTGCTGAAAAACACGTTTTGACAATTTCTGCACACTGGGGTTAAGGGCTGACTCACTGTGCTCTTCTGAGCCAGGCAGTTACACTGCGATTCTAAGGGCTGAGAAAACGCGTTTATTTCGGGCTGAAAAACACGTTTTGAAAAGTGTGCTGTTCCTGCCCTATAACTTACATGGGGGTGACCAAAGTTGCCAAAACGTGTTTATTTCTGCTGAAAAACACGTTTTGACAATTTCTGCACACTGGGGTTAAGGGCTGACTCACTGTGCTCTTCTGAGCCAGGCAGTTACACTGCGATTCTAAAGGCTGAGAAAACGCGTTTATTTCGGGCTGAAAAACACGTTTTGAAAAGTGTGCTGTTCCTGCCCTATAACTTACATGGGGGTGACCAAAGTTGCCAAAACGTGTTTATTTCTGCTGAAAAACACGTTTTGACAATTTCTGCACACTGGGGTTAAGGGCTGACTCAGTGTGCTCTTCTGAGCCAGGCAGTTACACTGTGATTCCAAGGGCTGAGAAAACGCGTTTATTTCGGGCTGAAAAACACGTTTTGAAAACTGTGCTGTTCCTGCCCTATAACTTACATGGGGGTGACCAAAGTTGCCAAAACGTGTTTATTTCTGCTGAAAAACACGTTTTGACAATATGTGCACACTGGGGTTAAGGGCTGACTCACTGTGCTCTTCTGAGCCTGGCAGTTACACTGCGATTCTAAGGGCTGAGAAAACGCGTTTATTTCGGGCTGAAAAACACGTTTTGAAAAGTGTGCTGTTCCTGCCCTATAACTTACATGGGGGTGACCAAAGTTGCCAAAACGTGTTTATTTCTGCTGAAAAACACGTTTTGACAATTTCTGCACACTGGGGTTAAGGGCTGTCTCAACTGTGCTCTTCTGAGCCAGGCAGTTACACTGCGATTCTAAAGGCTGAGAAAACGCGTTTATTTCGGGCTGAAAAACACGTTTTGAAAACTGTGCTGTTCCTGCCCTATAACTTACATGGGGGTGACCAAAGTTGCCAAAACGTGTTTATTTCTGCTGAAAAACACGTTTTGACAATTTCTGCACACTGGGTTAAAGGGCTGACTCAGTGTGCTCTTCTGAGCCAGGCAGTTACACTGTGATTCCAAGGGCTGAGAAAACGTGTTTATTTCGGGCTGAAAAACACGTTTTGAAAACTGAGCTGTTCCTGCCCTATAACTTACATGGGGGTGACCAAAGTTGCCAAAACGTGTTTATTTCTGCTGAAAAACACGTTTTGACAATTTCTGCACACTGGGGTTAAGGGCTGACTCAGTGTGTTCTTCTGAGCCAGGCAGTTACACTGTGATTCCAAGGGCTGAGAAAACGCGTTTATTTCGGGCTGAAAAACACGTTTTGAAAACTGTGCTGTTCCTGCCCTATAACTTACATGGGGGTGACCAAAGTTGCCAAAACGTGTTTATTTCTGCTGAAAAACACGTTTTGACAATTTCTGCACACTGGGGTTAAGGGCTGACTCACTGTGCTCTTCTGAGCCAGGCAGTTACACTGCGATTCTAAGGGCTGAGAAATCGCGTTTATTTCGGGCTGAAAAACACGTTTTGAAAAGTGTGCTGTTCCTGCCCTATAACTTACATGGGGGTGACCAAAGTTGCCAAAACGTGTTTATTTCTGCTGAAAAACACGTTTTGACAATTTCTGCACACTGGGGTTAAGGGCTGACTCACTGTGCTCTTCTGAGCCAGGCAGTTACACTGCGATTCTAAAGGCTGAGAAAACGCGTTTATTTCGGGCTGAAAAACACGTTTTGAAAAGTGTGCTGTTCCTGCCCTATAACTTACATGGGGGTGACCAAAGTTGCCAAAACGTGTTTATTTCTGCTGAAAAACACGTTTTGACAATTTCTGCACACTGGGGTTAAGGGCTGACTCAGTGTGCTCTTCTGAGCCAGGCAGTTACACTGTGATTCCAAGGGCTGAGAAAACGCGTTTATTTCGGGCTGAAAAACACGTTTTGAAAACTGTGCTGTTCCTGCCCTATAACTTACATGGGGGTGACCAAAGTTGCCAAAACGTGTTTATTTCTGCTGAAAAACACGTTTTGACAATATGTGCACACTGGGGTTAAGGGCTGACTCACTGTGCTCTTCTGAGCCAGGCAGTTACACTGCGATTCTAAGGGCTGAGAAAACGCGTTTATTTCGGGCTGAAAAACACGTTTTGAAATCTGTGCTGTTCCTGCCCTATAACTTACATGGGGGTGACCAAAGTTGCCAAAACGTGTTTATTTCTGCTGAAAAACACGTTTTGACAATTTCTGCACACTGGGGTTAAGGGCTGACTCAGTGTGTTCTTCTGAGCCAGGCAGTTACACTGTGATTCCAAGGGCTGAGAAAACGCGTTTATTTCGGGCTGAAAAACACGTTTTGAAAACTGTGCTGTTCCTGCCCTATAACTTACATGGGGGTGACCAAAGTTGCCAAAACGTGTTTATTTCTGCTGAAAAACACGTTTTGACAATTTCTGCACACTGGGGTTAAGGGCTGACTCACTGTGCTCTTCTGAGCCAGGCAGTTACACTGCGATTCTAAGGGCTGAGAAAACGCGTTTATTTCGGGCTGAAAAACACGTTTTGAAAAGTGTTATGTTCCTGCCCTATAACTTACATGGGGGTGACCAAAGTTGCCAAAACGTGTTTATTTCTGCTGAAAAACACGTTTTGACAATTTCTGCACACTGGGGTTAAGGGCTGACTCAGTGTGCTCTTCTGAGCCAGGCAGTTACACTGTGATTCCAAGGGCTGAGAAAACGCGTTTATTTCGGGCTGAAAAACACGTTTTGACAACTGTGCTGTTCCTGCCCTATAACTTACATGGGGGTGACCAAAGTTGCCAAAACGTGTTTATTTCTGCTGAAAAACACGTTTTGACAATTTCTGCACACTGGGGTTAAGGGCTGACTCACTGTGCTCTTCTGAGCCAGGCAGTTACACTGGGATTCTAAGGGCTGAGAAAACGCGTTTATTTCGGGCTGAAAAACACGTTTTGAAAAGTGTGCTGTTCCTGCCCTATAACTTACATGGGGGTGACCAAAGTTGCCAAAACGTGTTTATTTCTGCTGAAAAACACGTTTTGACAATTTCTGCACACTGGGGTTAAGGGCTGACTCAGTGTGCTCTTCTGAGCCAGGCAGTTACAATGTGATTCCAAGGGCTGAGAAAACGTGTTTATTTCGGGCTGAAAAACACGATTTGAAAACTGAGCTGTTCCTGCCCTATAACTTACATGGGGGTGACCAAAGTTGCCAAAACGTGTTTATTTCTGCTGAAAAACACGTTTTGACAATTTCTGCACACTGGGGTTAAGGGCTGACTCAGTGTGCTCTTCTGAGCCAGGCAGTTACACTGTGATTCCAAGGGCTGAGAAAACGCGTTTATTTCGGGCTGAAAAACACGTTTTGAAAACTGTGCTGTTCCTGCCCTATAACTTACATGGGGGTGACCAAAGTTGCCAAAACGTGTTTATTTCTGCTGAAAAACACGTTTTGACAATTTCTGCACACTGGGGTTAAGGGCTGACTCAGTGTGCTCTTCTGAGCCAGGCAGTTACACTGTGATTCCAAGGGCTGAGAAAACGCGTTTATTTCGGGCTGAAAAACACGTTTTGAAAACTGTGCTGTTCCTGCCCTATAACTTACATGGGGGTGACCAAAGTTGCCAAAACGTGTTTATTTCTGCTGATAAACACGTTTTGACAATTTCTGCACACTGGGGTTAAGGGCTGACTCACTGTGCTCTTCTGAGCCAGGCAGTTACACTGCGATTCTAAGGGCTGAGAAAACGCGTTTATTTCGGGCTGAAAAACACGTTTTGAAATCTGTGCTGTTCCTGCCCTATAACTTACATGGGGGTGACCAAAGTTGCCAAAACGTGTTTATTTCTGCTGAAAAACACGTTTTGACAATTTCTGCACACTGGGGTTAAGGGCTGACTCAGTGTGTTCTTCTGAGCCAGGCAGTTACACTGTGATTCCAAGGGCTGAGAAAACGCGTTTATTTCGGGCTGAAAAACACGTTTTGAAAACTGTGCTGTTCCTGCCCTATAACTTACATGGGGGTGACCAAAGTTGCCAAAACGTGTTTATTTCTGCTGAAAAACACGTTTTGACAATTTCTGCACACTGGGGTTAAGGGCTGACTCACTGTGCTCTTCTGAGCCAGGCAGTTACACTGCGATTCTAAGGGCTGAGAAAACGCGTTTATTTCGGGCTGAAAAACACGTTTTGAAAAGTGTGCTGTTCCTGCCCTATAACTTACATGGGGGTGACCAAAGTTGCCAAAACGTGTTTATTTCTGCTGAAAAACACGTTTTGACAATTTCTGCACACTGGGGTTAAGGGCTGACTCAGTGTGCTCTTCTGAGCCAGGCAGTTACACTGTGATTCCAAGGGCTGAGAAAACGCGTTTATTTCGGGCTGAAAAACACGTTTTGACAACTGTGCTGTTCCTGCCCTATAACTTACATGGGGGTGACCAAAGTTGCCAAAACGTGTTTATTTCTGCTGAAAAACACGTTTTGACAATTTCTGCACACTGGGGTTAAGGGCTGACTCACTGTGCTCTTCTGAGCCAGGCAGTTACACTGGGATTCTAAGGGCTGAGAAAACGCGTTTATTTCGGGCTGAAAAACACGTTTTGAAAAGTGTGCTGTTCCTGCCCTATAACTTACATGGGGGTGACCAAAGTTGCCAAAACGTGTTTATTTCTGCTGAAAAACACGTTTTGACAATTTCTGCACACTGGGGTTAAGGGCTGACTCAGTGTGCTCTTCTGAGCCAGGCAGTTACAATGTGATTCCAAGGGCTGAGAAAACGTGTTTATTTCGGGCTGAAAAACACGATTTGAAAACTGAGCTGTTCCTGCCCTATAACTTACATGGGGGTGACCAAAGTTGCCAAAACGTGTTTATTTCTGCTGAAAAACACGTTTTGACAATTTCTGCACACTGGGGTTAAGGGCTGACTCAGTGTGCTCTTCTGAGCCAGGCAGTTACACTGTGATTCCAAGGGCTGAGAAAACGCGTTTATTTCGGGCTGAAAAACACGTTTTGAAAACTGTGCTGTTCCTGCCCTATAACTTACATGGGGGTGACCAAAGTTGCCAAAACGTGTTTATTTCTGCTGAAAAACACGTTTTGACAATTTCTGCACACTGGGGTTAAGGGCTGACTCACTGTGCTCTTCTGAGCCAGGCAGTTACACTGCGATTCTAAGGGCTGAGAAAACGCGTTTATTTCGGGCTGAAAAACACGTTTTGAAAAGTGTGCTGTTCCTGCCCTATAACTTACATGGGGGTGACCAAAGTTGCCAAAACGTGTTTATTTCTGCTGAAAAACACGTTTTGACAATTTCTGCACACTGGGGTTAAGGGCTGACTCACTGTGCTCTTCTGAGCCAGGCAGTTACACTGCGATTCTAAAGGCTGAGAAAACGCGTTTATTTCGGGCTGAAAAACACGTTTTGAAAAGTGTGCTGTTCCTGCCCTATAACTTACATGGGGGTGACCAAAGTTGCCAAAACGTGTTTATTTCTGCTGAAAAACACGTTTTGACAATTTCTGCACACTGGGGTTAAGGGCTGACTCAGTGTGCTCTTCTGAGCCAGGCAGTTACACTGTGATTCCAAGGGCTGAGAAAACGCGTTTATTTCGGGCTGAAAAACACGTTTTGAAAACTGTGCTGTTCCTGCCCTATAACTTACATGGGGGTGACCAAAGTTGCCAAAACGTGTTTATTTCTGCTGAAAAACACGTTTTGACAATTTCTGCACACTGGGGTTAAGGGCTGACTCACTGTGCTCTTCTGAGCCAGGCAGTTACACTGCGATTCTAAAGGCTGAGAAAACGCGTTTATTTCGGGCTGAAAAACACGTTTTGAAAAGTGAGCTGTTCCTGCCCTATAACTTATATGGGGGTGACCAAAGTTGCCAAAACGTGTTTATTTCTGCTGAAAAACACGTTTTGACAATTTCTGCACACTGGGGTTAAGGGCTGACTCACTGTGCTCTTCTGAGCCAGGCAGTTACACTGCGATTCTAAGGGCTGAGAAAACGCGTTTATTTCGGGCTGAAAAACACGTTTTGAAATCTGTGCTGTTCCTGCCCTATAAGTTACATGGGGGTGACCAAAGTTGCCAAAACGTGTTTATTTCTGCTGAAAAACACGTTTTGACAATTTCTGCACACTGGGGTTAAGGGCTGAGTCAGTGTGCTCTTCTGAGCCAGGCAGTTACACTGTGATTCCAAGGGCTGAGAAAACGCGTTTATTTCGGGCTGAAAAACACGTTTTGAAAAGTGTGCTGTTCCTGCCCTATAACTTACATGGGGGTGACCAAAGTTGCCAAAACGTGTTTATTTCTGCTGAAAAACACGTTTTGACAATTTCTGCACACTGGGGTTAAGGGCTGACTCAGTGTGCTCTTCTGAGCCAGGCAGTTACAATGTGATTCCAAGGGCTGAGAAAACGTGTTTATTTCGGGCTGAAAAACACGATTTGAAAACTGAGCTGTTCCTGCCCTATAACTTACATGGGGGTGACCAAAGTTGCCAAAACGTGTTTATTTCTGCTGAAAAACACGTTTTGACAATTTCTGCACACTGGGGTTAAGGGCTGACTCAGAGTGCTCTTCTGAGCCAGGCAGTTACACTGTGATTCCAAGGGCTGAGAAAACGCGTTTATTTAGGGCTGAAAAACACGTTTTGAAAACTGTGCTGTTCCTGCCCTATAACTTACATGGGGGTGACCAAAGTTGCCAAAACGTGTTTATTTCTGCTGAAAAACACGTTTTGACAATTTCTGCACACTGGGGTTAAGGGCTGACTCACTGTGCTCTTCTGAGCCAGGCAGTTACACTGCGATTCTAAGGGCTGAGAAAACGCGTTTATTTCGGGCTGAAAAACACGTTTTGAAAAGTGTGCTGTTCCTGCCCTATAACTTACATGGGGGTGACCAAAGTTGCCAAAACGTGTTTATTTCTGCTGAAAAACACGTTTTGACAATTTCTGCACACTGGGGTTAAGGGCTGACTCACTGTGCTCTTCTGAGCCAGGCAGTTACACTGCGATTCTAAAGGCTGAGAAAACGCGTTTATTTCGGGCTGAAAAACACGTTTTGAAAAGTGTGCTGTTCCTGCCCTATAACATACATGGGGGTGACCAAAGTTGCCAAAACGTGTTTATTTCTGCTGAAAAACACGTTTTGACAATTTCTGCACACTGGGGTTAAGGGCTGACTCAGTGTGCTCTTCTGAGCCAGGCAGTTACACTGTGATTCCAAGGGCTGAGAAAACGCGTTTATTTCGGGCTGAAAAACACGTTTTGAAAACTGTGCTGTTCCTGCCCTATAACTTACATGGGGGTGACCAAAGTTGCCAAAACGTGTTTATTTCTGCTGAAAAACACGTTTTGACAATTTCTGCACACTGGGGTTAAGGGCTGACTCACTGTGCTCTTCTGAGCCAGGCAGTTACACTGCGATTCTAAAGGCTGAGAAAACGCGTTTATTTCGGGCTGAAAAACACGTTTTGAAAAGTGAGCTGTTCCTGCCCTATAACTTACATGGGGGTGACCAAAGTTGCCAAAACGTGTTTATTTCTGCTGAAAAACACGTTTTGACAATTTCTGCACACTGGGGTTAAGGGCTGACTCACTGTGCTCTTCTGAACCAGGCAGTTACACTGCGATTCTAAGGGCTGAGAAAACGCGTTTATTTCGGGCTGAAAAACACTTTTTGAAATCTGTGCTGTTCATGCCCTATAAGTTACATGGGGGTGACCAAAGTTGCCAAAACGTGTTTATTTCTGCTGAAAAACACGTTTTGACAATTTCTGCACACTGGGGTTAAGGGCTGAGTCAGTGTGCTCTTCTGAGCCAGGCAGTTACACTGTGATTCCAAGGGCTGAGAAAAAGCGTTTATTTCGGGCTGAAAAACACGTTTTGAAAACTGTGCTGTTCCTGCCCTATAAGTTACATGGTGGTGACCAAAGTTGCCAAAACGTGTTTATTTCTGCTGAAAAACACGTTTTGACAACTTCTGCACACTGGGGTTAAGGGCTGACTCAGTGTGCTCTTCTGAGCCAGGCAGTTACACTGCGATTCTAAGGGCTGAGAAAACGCGATTATTTCGGGCTGAAAAACACGTTTTGAAAAGTGTGCTGTTCCTGCCCTATAACTTACATGGGGGTGACCAAAGTTGCCAAAACGTGTTTATTTCTGCTGAAAAACACGTTTTGACAATTTCTGCACACTGGGGTTAAGGGCTGACTCACTGTGCTCTTCTGAGCCAGGCAGTTACACTGCGATTCTAAAGGCTGAGAAAACGCGTTTATTTCGGGCTGAAAAACACGTTTTGAAAAGTGTGCTGTTCCTGCCCTATAACTTACATGGGGGTGACCAAAGTTGCCAAAACGTGTTCATTTCTGCTGAAAAACACGTTTTGACAATTTCTGCACACTGGGGTTAAGGGCTGACTCACTGTGCTCTTCTGAGCCAGGCAGTTACACTGTGATTCCAAGGGCTGAGAAAACGCGTTTATTTCGGGCTGAAAAACACGTTTTGAAAACTGTGCTGTTCCTGCCCTATAACTTACATGGGGGTGACCAAAGTTGCCAAAACGTGTTCATTTCTGCTGAAAAACACGTTTTGACAATTTCTGCACACTGGGGTTAAGGGCTGACTCACTGTGCTCTTCTGAGCCAGGCAGTTACACTGTGATTCCAAGGGCTGAGAAAACGCGTTTATTTCGGGCTGAAAAACACGTTTTGAAAACTGTGCTGTTCCTGCCCTATAACTTACATGGTGGTGACCAAAGTTGCCAGAACGTGTTTATTTTTGCTGAAAAACACGTTTTGACAATTTCTGCACACTGGGGTTAAGGGCTGACTCAGTGTGCTCTTCTGAGCCAGGCAGTTACACTGTGATTCCAAGGGCTGAGAAAACGCGTTTATTTCGGGCTGAAAAACATGTTTTGAAAACTGTGCTGTTCCTGCCCTATAACTTACATGGGGGTGACCAAAGTTGCCAAAACGTGTTTATTTCTGCTGAAAAACACGTTTTGACAATTTCTGCACACTGGGGTTAAGGGCTGACTCACTGTGCTCTTCTGAGCCAGGCAGTTACACTGCGATTCTAAGGGCTGAGAAAACGCGTTTATTTCGGGCTGAAAAACACGTTTTGAAAAGTGTGCTGTTCCTGCCCTATAACTTACATGGGGGTGACCAAAGTTGCCAAAACGTGTTTATTTCTGCTGAAAAACACGTTTTGACAATTTCTGCACACTGGGGTTAAGGGCTGACTCACTGTGCTCTTCTGAGCCAGGCAGTTACACTGCGATTCTAAAGGCTGAGAAAACGCGTTTATTTCGGGCTGAAAAACACGTTTTGAAAAGTGTGCTGTTCCTGCCCTATAACTTACATGGGGGTGACCAAAGTTGCCAAAACGTGTTTATTTCTGCTGAAAAACACGTTTTGACAATTTCTGCACACTGGGGTTAAGGGCTGACTCAGTGTGCTCTTCTGAGCCAGGCAGTTACACTGTGATTCCAAGGGCTGAGAAAACGCGTTTATTTCGGGCTGAAAAACACGTTTTGAAAACTGTGCTGTTCCTGCCCTATAAC
This sequence comes from Atractosteus spatula, assembly GCF_055471065.1. Taxonomy (NCBI): domain Eukaryota; kingdom Metazoa; phylum Chordata; class Actinopteri; order Semionotiformes; family Lepisosteidae; genus Atractosteus; species Atractosteus spatula. The sequence continues at coordinate 18,257,619 of NC_142716.1, read as the reverse complement.
TTACATGGGGGTGACCAAAGTTGCCAAAACGTGTTTATTTCTGCTGAAAAACACGTTTTGACAATATGTGCACACTGGGGTTAAGGGCTGACTCACTGTGCTCTTCTGAGCCAGGCAGTTACACTGCGATTCTAAGGGCTGAGAAAACGCGTTTATTTCGGGCTGAAAAACACGTTTTGAAATCTGTGCTGTTCCTGCCCTATAACTTACATGGGGGTGACCAAAGTTGCCAAAACGTGTTTATTTCTGCTGAAAAACACGTTTTGACAATTTCTGCACACTGGGGTTAAGGGCTGACTCAGTGTGTTCTTCTGAGCCAGGCAGTTACACTGTGATTCCAAGGGCTGAGAAAACGCGTTTATTTCGGGCTGAAAAACACGTTTTGAAAACTGTGCTGTTCCTGCCCTATAACTTACATGGGGGTGACCAAAGTTGCCAAAACGTGTTTATTTCTGCTGAAAAACACGTTTTGACAATTTCTGCACACTGGGGTTAAGGGCTGACTCAGTGTGTTCTTCTGAGCCAGGCAGTTACACTGTGATTCCAAGGGCTGAGAAAACGCTTTTATTTCGGGCTGAAAAACACGTTTTGAAAACTGTGCTGTTCCTGCCCTATAACTTACATGGGGGTGACCAAAGTTGCCAAAACGTGTTTATTTCTGCTGAAAAACACGTTTTGACAATTTCTGCACACTGGGGTTAAGGGCTGACTCAGTGTGCTCTTCTGAGCCAGGCAGTTACACTGTGATTCCAAGGGCTGAGAAAACGCGTTTATTTCGGGCTGAAAAACACGTTTTGAAAACTGTGCTGTTCCTGCCCTATAACTTACATGGGGGTGACCAAAGTTGCCAAAACGTGTTTATTTCTGCTGAAAAACACGTTTTGACAATTTCTGCACACTGGGGTTAAGGGCTGACTCACTGTGCTCTTCTGAGCCAGGCAGTTACACTGCGATTCTAAGGGCTGAGAAAACGCGTTTATTTCGGGCTGAAAAACACGTTTTGAAAAGTGTGCTGTTCCTGCCCTATAACTTACATGGGGGTGACCAAAGTTGCCAAAACGTGTTTATTTCTGCTGAAAAACACGTTTTGACAATTTCTGCACACTGGGGTTAAGGGCTGACTCACTGTGCTCTTCTGAGCCAGGCAGTTACACTGCGATTCTAAAGGCTGAGAAAACGCGTTTATTTCGGGCTGAAAAACACGTTTTGAAAAGTGTGCTGTTCTTGCCCTATAACTTACATGGGGGTGACCAAAGTTGCCAAAACGTGTTTATTTCTGCTGAAAAACACGTTTTGACAATTTCTGCACACTGGGGTTAAGGGCTGACTCAGTGTGCTCTTCTGAGCCAGGCAGTTACACTTTGATTCCAAGGGCTGAGAAAACGCGTTTATTTCGGGCTGAAAAACACGTTTTGAAAACTGTGCTGTTCCTGCCCTATAACTTACATGGGGGTGACCAAAGTTGCCAAAACGTGTTTATTTCTGCTGAAAAACACGTTTTGACAATATGTGCACACTGGGGTTAAGGGCTGACTCACTGTGCTCTTCTGAGCCAGGCAGTTACACTGCGATTCTAAGGGCTGAGAAAACGCGTTTATTTCGGGCTGAAAAACACGTTTTGAAATCTGTGCTGTTCCTGCCCTATAAGTTACATGGGGGTGACCAAAGTTGCCAAAACGTGTTTATTTCTGCTGAAAAACACGTTTTGACAATTTCTGCACACTGGGGTTAAGGGCTGAGTCAGTGTGCTCTTCTGAGCCAGGCAGTTACACTGTGATTCCAAGGGCTGAGAAAAAGCGTTTGTTTCGGGCTGAAAAACACGTTTTGAAAACTGTGCTGTTCCTGCCCTATAAGTTACATGGTGGTGACCAAAGTTGCCAAAACGTGTTTATTTCTGCTGAAAAACACGTTTTGACAACTTCTGCACACTGGGGTTAAGGGCTGACTCAGTGTGCTCTTCTGAGCCAGGCAGTTACACTGTGATTCCAAGGGCTGAGAAAACGCGTTTATTTCGGGCTGAAAAACACGTTTTGAAAACTGTGCTGTTCCTGCCCTATAACTTACATGGGGGTGACCAAAGTTGCCAAAACGTGTTTATTTCTCCTGAAAAACACGTTTTGACAATTTCTGCACACTGGAGTTAAGGGCTGACTCACTGTGCTCTTCTGAGCCAGGCAGTTACACTGCGATTCTAAGGGCTGAGAAAACGCGATTATTTCGGGCTGAAAAACACGTTTTGAAAAGTGTGCTGTTCCTGCCCTATAACTTACATGGGGGTGACCAAAGTTGCCAAAACGTGTTTATTTCTGCTGAAAAACACGTTTTGACAATTTCTGCACACTGGGGTTAAGGGCTGACTCACTGTGCTCTTCTGAGCCAGGCAGTTACACTGCGATTCTAAGGGCTGAGAAAACGCGTTTATTTCGGGCTGAAAAACACGTTTTGAAAAGTGTGCTGTTCCTGCCCTATAACTTACATGGGGGTGACCAAAGTTGCCAAAACGTGTTTATTTCTGCTGAAAAACACGTTTTGACAATTTCTGCACACTGGGGTTAAGGGCTGACTCAGTGTGCTCTTCTGAGCCAGGCAGTTACACTGTGATTCCAAGGGCTGAGAAAACGCGTTTATTTCGGGCTGAAAAACACGTTTTGAAAAGTGTGCTGTTCCTGCCCTATAACTTACATGGGGGTGACCAAAGTTGCCAAAACGTGTTTATTTCTGCTGAAAAACACGTTTTGACAATTTCTGCACACTGGGGTTAAGGGCTGACTCACTGTGCTCTTCTGAGCCAGGCAGTTACACTGCGATTCTAAAGGCTGAGAAAACGCGTTTATTTCGGGCTGAAAAACACGTTTTGAAAAGTGTGCTGTTCCTGCCCTATAACTTACATGGGGGTGACCAAAGTTGCCAAAACGTGTTTATTTCTGCTGAAAAACACGTTTTGACAATTTCTGCACACTGGGGTTAAGGGCTGACTCAGTGTGCTCTTCTGAGCCAGGCAGTTACACTGTGATTCCAAGGGCTGAGAAAACGCGTTTATTTCGGGCTGAAAAACACGTTTTGAAAAGTGTGCTGTTCCTGCCCTATAACTTACATGGGGGTGACCAAAGTTGCCAAAACGTGTTTATTTCTGCTGAAAAACACGTTTTGACAATTTCTGCACACTGGGGTTAAGGGCTGACTCACTGTGCTCTTCTGAGCCAGGCAGTTACACTGCGATTCTAAGGGCTGAGAAAACGCGTTTATTTCGGGCTGAAAAACACGTTTTGAAAAGTGTGCTGTTCCTGCCCTATAACTTACATGGGGGTGACCAAAGTTGCCAAAACGTGTTTATTTCTGCTGAAAAACACGTTTTGACAATTTCTGCACACTGGGGTTAAGGGCTGACTCAGTGTGCTCTTCTGAGCCAGGCAGTTACACTGTGATTCCAAGGGCTGAGAAAACGCGTTTATTTCGGGCTGAAAAACACGTTTTGAAAACTGTGCTGTTCCTGCCCTATAACTTACATGGGGGTGACCAAAGTTGCCAAAACGTGTTTATTTCTGCTGAAAAACACGTTTTGACAATTTCTGCACACTGGGGTTAAGGGCTGACTCACTGTGCTCTTCTGAGCCAGGCAGTTACACTGCGATTCTAAAGGCTGAGAAAACGCGTTTATTTCGGGCTGAAAAACACGTTTTGAAAAGTGAGCTGTTCCTGCCCTATAACTTACATGGGGGTGACCAAAGTTGCCAAAACGTGTTTATTTCTGCTGAAAAACACGTTTTGACAATTTCTGCACACTGGGGTTAAGGGCTGACTCACTGTGCTCTTCTGAGCCAGGCAGTTACACTGCGATTCTAAGGGCTGAGAAAACGCGTTTATTTCGGGCTGAAAAACACGTTTTGAAATCTGTGCTGTTCATGCCCTATAAGTTACATGGGGGTGACCAAAGTTGCCAAAACGTGTTTATTTCTGCTGAAAAACACGTTTTGACAATTTCTGCACACTGGGGTTAAGGGCTGAGTCAGTGTGCTCTTCTGAGCCAGGCAGTTACACTGTGATTCCAAGGGCTGAGAAAAAGCGTTTATTTCAGGCTGAAAAACACGTTTTGAAAACTGTGCTGTTCCTGCCCTATAAGTTACATGGTGGTGACCAAAGTTGCCAAAACGTGTTTATTTCTGCTGAAAAACACGTTTTGACAACTTCTGCACACTGGGGTTAAGGGCTGACTCAGTGTGCTCTTCTGAGCCAGGCAGTTACACTGCGATTCTAAGGGCTGAGAAAACGCGATTATTTCGGGCTGAAAAACACGTTTTGAAAAGTGTGCTGTTCCTGCCCTATAACTTACATGGGGGTGACCAAAGTTGCCAAAACGTGTTTATTTCTGCTGAAAAACACGTTTTGACAATTTCTGCACACTGGGGTTAAGGGCTGACTCACTGTGCTCTTCTGAGCCAGGCAGTTACACTGCGATTCTAAAGGCTGAGAAAACGCGTTTATTTCGGGCTGAAAAACACGTTTTGAAAAGTGTGCTGTTCCTGCCCTATAACTTACATGGGGGTGACCAAAGTTGCCAAAACGTGTTTATTTCTGCTGAAAAACACGTTTTGACAATTTCTGCACACTGGGGTTAAGGGCTGACTCAGTGTGCTCTTCTGAGCCAGGCAGTTACACAGTGATTCCAAGGGCTGAGAAAACGCGTTTATTTCGGGCTGAAAAACACGTTTTGAAAACTGTGCTGTTCCTGCCCTATAACTTACATGGGGGTGCCAAAACGTGTTCATTTCTGCTGAAAAACACGTTTTGACAATTTCTGCACACTGGGGTTAAGGGCTGACTCACTGTGCTCTTCTGAGCCAGGCAGTTACACTGTGATTCCAAGGGCTGAGAAAACGCGTTTATTTCGGGCTGAAAAACACGTTTTGAAAACTGTGCTGTTCCTGCCCTATAACTTACATGGTGGTGACCAAAGTTGCCAGAACGTGTTTATTTTTGCTGAAAAACACGTTTTGACAATTTCTGCACACTGGGGTTAAGGGCTGACTCAGTGTGCTCTTCTGAGCCAGGCAGTTACATTGTGATTCCAAGGGCTGAGAAAACGCGTTTATTTCGGGCTGAAAAACACGTTTTGAAAAGTGTGCTGTTCCTGCCCTATAACTTACATGGGGGTGACCAAAGTTGCCAAAACGTGTTTATTTCTGCTGAAAAACACGTTTTGACAATTTCTGCACACTGGGGTTAAGGGCTGACTCAGTGTGCTCTTCTGAGCCAGGCAGTTACACTGTGATTCCAAGGGCTGAGAAAACGCGTTTATTTCGGGCTGAAAAACACGTTTTGAAAACTGTGCTGTTCCTGCCCTATAAGTTACATGGTGGTGACCAAAGTTGCCAAAACGTGTTTATTTCTGCTGAAAAACACGTTTTGACAATTTCTGCACACTGGGGTTAAGGGCTGACGCAGTGTGCTCTTCTGAGCCAGGCAGTTACACTGTGATTCCAAGGGCTGAGAAAACGCGTTTATTTCGGGCTGAAAAACACGTTTTGAAAAGTGTGCTGTTCCTGCCCTATAACTTACATGGGAGTGACCAAAGTTGCCAAAACGTGTTTATTTCTGCTGAAAAACACGTTTTGACAATTTCTGCACACTGGGGTTAAGGGCTGACTCACTGTGCTCTTCTGAGCCAGGCAGTTACACTGCGATTCTAAAGGCTGAGAAAACGCGTTTATTTCGGGCTGAAAAACACGTTTTGAAAACTGTGCTGTTCCTGCCCTATAACTTACATGGGGGTGACCAAAGTTGCCAAAACGTGTTTATTTCTGCTGAAAAACACGTTTTGACAATTTCTGCACACTGGGGTTAAGGGCTGACTCAGTGTGCTCTTCTGAGCCAGGCAGTTACACTGTGATTCCAAGGGCTGAGAAAACGCGTTTATTTCGGGCTGAAAAACACGTTTTGAAAACTGTGCTGTTCCTGCCCTATAACTTACATGGGGGTGACCAAAGTTGCCAAAACGTGTTTATTTCTGCTGAAAAACACGTTTTGACAATATGTGCACACTGGGGTTAAGGGCTGAGTCAGTGTGCTCTTCTGAGCCAGGCAGTTACACTGCGATTCTAAGGGCTGAGAAAACGTGTTTATTTCGGGCTGAAAAACACGTTTTGAAAACTGAGCTGTTCCTGCCCTATAACTTACTTGGGGGTGACCAAAGTTGCCAAAACGTGTTTATTTCTGCTGAAAAACACGTTTTGACAATTTCTGCACACTGGGGTTAAGGGCTGACTCAGTGTGTTCTTCTGAGCCAGGCAGTTACACTGTGATTCCAAGGGCTGAGAAAACGCGTTTATTTCGGGCTGAAAAACACGTTTTGAAAACTGTGCTGTTCCTGCCCTATAACTTACATGGGGGTGACCAAAGTTGCCAAAACGTGTTTATTTCTGCTGAAAAACACGTTTTGACAATTTCTGCACACTGGGGTTAAGGGCTGACTCACTGTGCTCTTCTGAGCCAGGCAGTTACACTGCGATTCTAAGGGCTGAGAAAACGCGTTTATTTCGGGCTGAAAAACACGTTTTGAAAAGTGTGCTGTTCCTGCCCTATAACTTACATGGGGGTGACCAAAGTTGCCAAAACGTGTTTATTTCTGCTGAAAAACACGTTTTGACAATTTCTGCACACTGGGGTTAAGGGCTGACTCACTGTGCTCTTCTGAGCCAGGCAGTTACACTGTGATTCCAAGGGCTGAGAAAACGCGTTTATTTCGGGCTGAAAAACACGTTTTGAAAACTGTGCTGTTCCTGCCCTATAACTTACATGGGGGTGACCAAAGTTGCCAAAACGTGTTTATTTCTGCTGAAAAACACGTTTTGACAATTTCTGCACACTGGGGTTAAGGGCTGAGTCAGTGTGCTCTTCTGAGCCAGGCAGTTACACTGTGATTCCAAGGGCTGAGAAAACGCGTTTATTTCGGGCTGAAAAACACGTTTTGAAAACTGTGCTGTTCCTGCCCTATAAGTTACATGGTGGTGACCAAAGTTGCCAAAACGTGTTTATTTCTGCTGAAAAACACGTTTTGACAACTTCTGCACACTGGGGTTAAGGGCTGACTCAGTGTGCTCTTCTGAGCCAGGCAGTTACACTGTGATTCCAAGGGCTGAGAAAACGCGTTTATTTCGGGCTGAAAAACACGTTTTGAAAACTGTGCTGTTCCTGCCCTATAACTTACATGGGGGTGACCAAAGTTGCCAAAACGTGTTTATTTCTGCTGAAAAACACGTTTTGACAATTTCTGCACACTGGGGTTAAGGGCTGACTCACTGTGCTCTTCTGAGCCAGGCAGTTACACTGCGATTCTAAGGGCTGAGAAAACGCGATTATTTCGGGCTGAAAAACACGTTTTGAAAAGTGTGCTGTTCCTGCCCTATAACTTACATGAGGGTGACCAAAGTTGCCAAAACGTGTTTATTTCTGCTGAAAAACACGTTTTGACAATTTCTGCACACTGGGGTTAAGGGCTGACTCACTGTGCTCTTCTGAGCCAGGCAGTTACACTGCGATTCTAAAGGCTGAGAAAACGCGTTTATTTCGGGCAGAAAAACACGTTTTGAAAAGTGTGCTGTTCCTGCCCTATAACTTACATGGGGGTGACCAAAGTTGCCAAAACGTGTTTATTTCTGCTGAAAAACACGTTTTGACAATTTCTGCACACTGGGGTTAAGGGCTGACTCAGTGTGCTCTTCTGAGCCAGGCAGTTACACTGTGATTCCAAGGGCTGAGAAAACGCGTTTATTTCGGGCTGAAAAACACGTTTTGAAAACTGTGCTGTTCCTGCCCTATAACTTACATGGGGGTGACCAAAGTTGCCAAAACGTGTTTATTTCTGCTGAAAAACACGTTTTGACAATTTCTGCACACTGGGGTTAAGGGCTGACTCAGTGTGCTCTTCTGAGCCAGGCAGTTACACTGTGATTCCAAGGGCTGAGAAAACGCGTTTATTTCGGGCTGAAAAACACGTTTTGAAAACTGTGCTGTTCCTGCCCTATAAGTTACATGGTGGTGACCAAAGTTGCCAAAACGTGTTTATTTCTGCTGAAAAACACGTTTTGACAATTTCTGCACACTGGGGTTAAGGGCTGACGCAGTGTGCTCTTCTGAGCCAGGCAGTTACACTGTGATTCCAAGGGCTGAGAAAACGCGTTTATTTCGGGCTGAAAAACACGTTTTGAAAAGTGTGCTGTTCCTGCCCTATAACTTACATGGGAGTGACCAAAGTTGCCAAAACGTGTTTATTTCTGCTGAAAAACACGTTTTGACAATTTCTGCACACTGGGGTTAAGGGCTGACTCACTGTGCTCTTCTGAGCCAGGCAGTTACACTGCGATTCTAAAGGCTGAGAAAACGCGTTTATTTCGGGCTGAAAAACACGTTTTGAAAACTGTGCTGTTCCTGCCCTATAACTTACATGGGGGTGACCAAACTTGCCAAAACGTGTTTATTTCTGCTGAAAAACACGTTTTGACAATTTCTGCACACTGGGGTTAAGGGCTGACTCAGTGTGCTCTTCTGAGCCAGGCAGTTACACTGTGATTCCAAGGGCTGAGAAAACGCGTTTATTTCGGGCTGAAAAACACGTTTTGAAAACTGTGCTGTTCCTGCCCTATAACTTACATGGGGGTGACCAAAGTTGCCAAAACGTGTTTATTTCTGCTGAAAAACACGTTTTGACAATATGTGCACACTGGGGTTAAGGGCTGAGTCAGTGTGCTCTTCTGAGCCAGGCAGTTACACTGCGATTCTAAGGGCTGAGAAAACGTGTTTATTTCGGGCTGAAAAACACGTTTTGAAAACTGAGCTGTTCCTGCCCTATAACTTACTTGGGGGTGACCAAAGTTGCCAAAACGTGTTTATTTCTGCTGAAAAACACGTTTTGACAATTTCTGCACACTGGGGTTAAGGGCTGACGCAGTGTGCTCTTCTGAGCCAGGCAGTTACACTGTGATTCCAAGGGCTGAGAAAACGCGTTTATTTCGGGCTGAAAAACACGTTTTGAAAAGTGTGCTGTTCCTGCCCTATAACTTACATGGGAGTGACCAAAGTTGCCAAAACGTGTTTATTTCTGCTGAAAAACACGTTTTGACAATTTCTGCACACTGGGGTTAAGGGCTGACTCACTGTGCTCTTCTGAGCCAGGCAGTTACACTGCGATTCTAAAGGCTGAGAAAACGCGTTTATTTCGGGCTGAAAAACACGTTTTGAAAACTGTGCTGTTCCTGCCCTATAACTTACATGGGGGTGACCAAAGTTGCCAAAACGTGTTTATTTCTGCTGAAAAACACGTTTTGACAATTTCTGCACACTGGGGTTAAGGGCTGACTCAGTGTGCTCTTCTGAGCCAGGCAGTTACACTGTGATTCCAAGGGCTGAGAAAACGCGTTTATTTCGGGCTGAAAAACACGTTTTGAAAACTGTGCTGTTCCTGCCCTATAACTTACATGGGGGTGACCAAAGTTGCCAAAACGTGTTTATTTCTGCTGAAAAACACGTTTTGACAATATGTGCACACTGGGGTTAAGGGCTGAGTCAGTGTGCTCTTCTGAGCCAGGCAGTTACACTGCGATTCTAAGGGCTGAGAAAACGTGTTTATTTCGGGCTGAAAAACACGTTTTGAAAACTGAGCTGTTCCTGCCCTATAACTTACTTGGGGGTGACCAAAGTTGCCAAAACGTGTTTATTTCTGCTGAAAAACACGTTTTGACAATTTCTGCACACTGGGGTTAAGGGCTGACTCAGTGTGTTCTTCTGAGCCAGGCAGTTACACTGTGATTCCAAGGGCTGAGAAAACGCGTTTATTTCGGGCTGAAAAACACGTTTTGAAAACTGTGCTGTTCCTGCCCTATAACTTACATGGGGGTGACCAAAGTTGCCAAAACGTGTTTATTTCTGCTGAAAAACACGTTTTGACAATTTCTGCACACTGGGGTTAAGGGCTGACTCACTGTGCTCTTCTGAGCCAGGCAGTTACACTGCGATTCTAAGGGCTGAGAAAACGCGTTTATTTCGGGCTGAAAAACACGTTTTGAAAAGTGTGCTGTTCCTGCCCTATAACTTACATGGGGGTGACCAAAGTTGCCAAAACGTGTTTATTTCTGCTGAAAAACACGTTTTGACAATTTCTGCACACTGGGGTTAAGGGCTGACTCACTGTGCTCTTCTGAGCCAGGCAGTTACACTGTGATTCCAAGGGCTGAGAAAACGCGTTTATTTCGGGCTGAAAAACACGTTTTGAAAACTGTGCTGTTCCTGCCCTATAACTTACATGGGGGTGACCAAAGTTGCCAAAACGTGTTTATTTCTGCTGAAAAACACGTTTTGACAATTTCTGCACACTGGGGTTAAGGGCTGAGTCAGTGTGCTCTTCTGAGCCAGGCAGTTACACTGTGATTCCAAGGGCTGACAAAACGCGTTTATTTCGGGCTGAAAAACACGTTTTGAAAACTGTGCTGTTCCTGCCCTATAAGTTACATGGTGGTGACCAAAGTTGCCAAAACGTGTTTATTTCTGCTGAAAAACACGTTTTGACAACTTCTGCACACTGGGGTTAAGGGCTGACTCAGTGTGCTCTTCTGAGCCAGGCAGTTACACTGTGATTCCAAGGGCTGAGAAAACGCGTTTATTTCGGGCTGAAAAACACGTTTTGAAAACTGTGCTGTTCCTGCCCTATAACTTACATGGGGGTGACCAAAGTTGCCAAAACGTGTTTATTTCTGCTGAAAAACACGTTTTGACAATTTCTGCACACTGGGGTTAAGGGCTGACTCACTGTGCTCTTCTGAGCCAGGCAGTTACACTGCGATTCTAAGGGCTGAGAAAACGCGATTATTTCGGGCTGAAAAACACGTTTTGAAAAGTGTGCTGTTCCTGCCCTATAACTTACATGAGGGTGACCAAAGTTGCCAAAACGTGTTTATTTCTGCTGAAAAACACGTTTTGACAATTTCTGCACACTGGGGTTAAGGGCTGACTCACTGTGCTCTTCTGAGCCAGGCAGTTACACTGCGATTCTAAGGGCTGAGAAAACGCGATTATTTCGGGCTGAAAAACACGTTTTGAAAAGTGTGCTGTTCCTGCCCTATAACTTACATGGGGGTGACCAAAGTTGCCAAAACGTGTTTATTTCTGCTGAAAAACACGTTTTGACAATTTCTGCACACTGGGGTTAAGGGCTGACTCACTGTGCTCTTCTGAGCCAGGCAGTTACACTGCGATTCTAAGGGCTGAGAAAACGCGTTTATTTCGGGCTGAAAAACACGTTTTGAAAAGTGTGCTGTTCCTGCCCTATAACTTACATGGGGGTGACCAAAGTTGCCAAAACGTGTTTATTTCTGCTGAAAAACACGTTTTGACAATTTCTGCACACTGGGGTTAAGGGCTGACTCAGTGTGCTCTTCTGAGCCAGGCAGTTACACTGTGATTCCAAGGGCTGAGAAAACGCGTTTATTTCGGGCTGAAAAACACGTTTTGAAAAGTGTGCTGTTCCTGCCCTATAACTTACATGGGGGTGACCAAAGTTGCCAAAACGTGTTTATTTCTGCTGAAAAACACGTTTTGACAATTTCTGCACACTGGGGTTAAGGGCTGACTCACTGTGCTCTTCTGAGCCAGGCAGTTACACTGCGATTCTAAAGGCTGAGAAAACGCGTTTATTTCGGGCTGAAAAACACGTTTTGAAAAGTGTGCTGTTCCTGCCCTATAACTTACATGGGGGTGACCAAAGTTGCCAAAACGTGTTTATTTCTGCTGAAAAACACGTTTTGACAATTTCTGCACACTGGGGTTAAGGGCTGACTCAGTGTGCTCTTCTGAGCCAGGCAGTTACACTGTGATTCCAAGGGCTGAGAAAACGCGTTTATTTCGGGCTGAAAAACACGTTTTGAAAAGTGTGCTGTTCCTGCCCTATAACTTACATGGGGGTGACCAAAGTTGCCAAAACGTGTTTATTTCTGCTGAAAAACACGTTTTGACAATTTCTGCACACTGGGGTTAAGGGCTGACTCACTGTGCTCTTCTGAGCCAGGCAGTTACACTGCGATTCTAAGGGCTGAGAAAACGCGTTTATTTCGGGCTGAAAAACACGTTTTGAAAAGTGTGCTGTTCCTGCCCTATAACTTACATGGGGGTGACCAAAGTTGCCAAAACGTGTTTATTTCTGCTGAAAAACACGTTTTGACAATTTCTGCACACTGGGGTTAAGGGCTGACTCAGTGTGTTCTTCTGAGCCAGGCAGTTACACTGTGATTCCAAGGGCTGAGAAAACGCGTTTATTTCGGGCTGAAAAACACGTTTTGAAAACTGTGCTGTTCCTGCCCTATAACTTACATGGGGGTGACCAAAGTTGCCAAAACGTGTTTATTTCTGCTGAAAAACACGTTTTGACAATTTCTGCACACTGGGGTTAAGGGCTGACTCACTGTGCTCTTCTGAGCCAGGCAGTTACACTGCGATTCTAAAGGCTGAGAAAACGCGTTTATTTCGGGCTGAAAAACACGTTTTGAAAAGTGAGCTGTTCCTGCCCTATAACTTACATGGGGGTGACCAAAGTTGCCAAAACGTGTTTATTTCTGCTGAAAAACACGTTTTGACAATTTCTGCACACTGGGGTTAAGGGCTGACTCACTGTGCTCTTCTGAGCCAGGCAGTTACACTGCGATTCTAAGGGCTGAGAAAACGCGTTTATTTCGGGCTGAAAAACACGTTTTGAAATCTGTGCTGTTCATGCCCTATAAGTTACATGGGGGTGACCAAAGTTGCCAAAACGTGTTTATTTCTGCTGAAAAACACGTTTTGACAATTTCTGCACACTGGGGTTAAGGGCTGAGTCAGTGTGCTCTTCTGAGCCAGGCAGTTACACTGTGATTCCAAGGGCTGAGAAAAAGCGTTTATTTCGGGCTGAAAAACACGTTTTGAAAACTGTGCTGTTCCTGCCCTATAAGTTACATGGTGGTGACCAAAGTTGCCAAAACGTGTTTATTTCTGCTGAAAAACACGTTTTGACAACTTCTGCACACTGGGGTTAAGGGCTGACTCAGTGTGCTCTTCTGAGCCAGGCAGTTACACTGCGATTCTAAGGGCTGAGAAAACGCGATTATTTCGGGCTGAAAAACACGTTTTGAAAACTGTGCTGTTCCTGCCCTATAACTTACAAGGGGGTGACCAAAGTTGCCAAAACGTGTTTATTTCTGCTGAAAAACACGTTTTGACAATTTCTGCACACTGGGGTTAAGGGCTGACTCACTGTGCTCTTCTGAGCCAGGCAGTTACACTGCGATTCTAAAGGCTGAGAAAACGCGTTTATTTCGGGCTGAAAAACACGTTTTGAAAAGTGTGCTGTTCCTGCCCTATAACTTACATGGGGGTGACCAAAGTTGCCAAAACGTGTTTATTTCTGCTGAAAAACACGTTTTGACAATTTCTGCACACTGGGGTTAAGGGCTGACTCAGTGTGCTCTTCTGAGCCAGGCAGTTACACAGTGATTCCAAGGGCTGAGAAAACGCGTTTATTTCGGGCTGAAAAACACGTTTTGAAAACTGTGCTGTTCCTGCCCTATAACTTACATGGGGGTGCCAAAACGTGTTCATTTCTGCTGAAAAACACGTTTTGACAATTTCTGCACACTGGGGTTAAGGGCTGACTCACTGTGCTCTTCTGAGCCAGGCAGTTACACTGTGATTCCAAGGGCTGAGAAAACGCGTTTATTTCGGGCTGAAAAACACGTTTTGAAAACTGTGCTGTTCCTGCCCTATAACTTACATGGTGGTGACCAAAGTTGCCAGAACGTGTTTATTTTTGCTGAAAAACACGTTTTGACAATTTCTGCACACTGGGGTTAAGGGCTGACTCAGTGTGCTCTTCTGAGCCAGGCAGTTACATTGTGATTCCAAGGGCTGAGAAAACGCGTTTATTTCGGGCTGAAAAACACGTTTTGAAAAGTGTGCTGTTCCTGCCCTATAACTTACATGGGGGTGACCAAAGTTGCCAAAACGTGTTTATTTCTGCTGAAAAACACGTTTTGACAATTTCTGCACACTGGGGTTAAGGGCTGACTCAGTGTGCTCTTCTGAGCCAGGCAGTTACACTGTGATTCCAAGGGCTGAGAAAACGCGTTTATTTCGGGCTGAAAAACACGTTTTGAAAACTGTGCTGTTCCTGCCCTATAAGTTACATGGTGGTGACCAAAGTTGCCAAAACGTGTTTATTTCTGCTGAAAAACACGTTTTGACAATTTCTGCACACTGGGGTTAAGGGCTGACGCAGTGTGCTCTTCTGAGCCAGGCAGTTACACTGTGATTCCAAGGGCTGAGAAAACGCGTTTATTTCGGGCTGAAAAACACGTTTTGAAAAGTGTGCTGTTCCTGCCCTATAACTTACATGGGAGTGACCAAAGTTGCCAAAACGTGTTTATTTCTGCTGAAAAACACGTTTTGACAATTTCTGCACACTGGGGTTAAGGGCTGACTCACTGTGCTCTTCTGAGCCAGGCAGTTACACTGCGATTCTAAAGGCTGAGAAAACGCGTTTATTTCGGGCTGAAAAACACGTTTTGAAAACTGTGCTGTTCCTGCCCTATAACTTACATGGGGGTGACCAAAGTTGCCAAAACGTGTTTATTTCTGCTGAAAAACACGTTTTGACAATTTCTGCACACTGGGGTTAAGGGCTGACTCAGTGTGCTCTTCTGAGCCAGGCAGTTACACTGTGATTCCAAGGGCTGAGAAAACGCGTTTATTTCGGGCTGAAAAACACGTTTTGAAAACTGTGCTGTTCCTGCCCTATAACTTACATGGGGGTGACCAAAGTTGCCAAAACGTGTTTATTTCTGCTGAAAAACACGTTTTGACAATATGTGCACACTGGGGTTAAGGGCTGAGTCAGTGTGCTCTTCTGAGCCAGGCAGTTACACTGCGATTCTAAGGGCTGAGAAAACGTGTTTATTTCGGGCTGAAAAACACGTTTTGAAAACTGAGCTGTTCCTGCCCTATAACTTACTTGGGGGTGACCAAAGTTGCCAAAACGTGTTTATTTCTGCTGAAAAACACGTTTTGACAATTTCTGCACACTGGGGTTAAGGGCTGACTCAGTGTGTTCTTCTGAGCCAGGCAGTTACACTGTGATTCCAAGGGCTGAGAAAACGCGTTTATTTCGGGCTGAAAAACACGTTTTGAAAACTGTGCTGTTCCTGCCCTATAACTTACATGGGGGTGACCAAAGTTGCCAAAACGTGTTTATTTCTGCTGAAAAACACGTTTTGACAATTTCTGCACACTGGGGTTAAGGGCTGACTCACTGTGCTCTTCTGAGCCAGGCAGTTACACTGCGATTCTAAGGGCTGAGAAAACGCGTTTATTTCGGGCTGAAAAACACGTTTTGAAAAGTGTGCTGTTCCTGCCCTATAACTTACATGGGGGTGACCAAAGTTGCCAAAACGTGTTTATTTCTGCTGAAAAACACGTTTTGACAATTTCTGCACACTGGGGTTAAGGGCTGACTCACTGTGCTCTTCTGAGCCAGGCAGTTACACTGTGATTCCAAGGGCTGAGAAAACGCGTTTATTTCGGGCTGAAAAACACGTTTTGAAAACTGTGCTGTTCCTGCCCTATAACTTACATGGGGGTGACCAAAGTTGCCAAAACGTGTTTATTTCTGCTGAAAAACACGTTTTGACAATTTCTGCACACTGGGGTTAAGGGCTGAGTCAGTGTGCTCTTCTGAGCCAGGCAGTTACACTGTGATTCCAAGGGCTGAGAAAACGCGTTTATTTCGGGCTGAAAAACACGTTTTGAAAACTGTGCTGTTCCTGCCCTATAAGTTACATGGTGGTGACCAAAGTTGCCAAAACGTGTTTATTTCTGCTGAAAAACACGTTTTGACAACTTCTGCACACTGGGGTTAAGGGCTGACTCAGTGTGCTCTTCTGAGCCAGGCAGTTACACTGTGATTCCAAGGGCTGAGAAAACGCGTTTATTTCGGGCTGAAAAACACGTTTTGAAAACTGTGCTGTTCCTGCCCTATAACTTACATGGGGGTGACCAAAGTTGCCAAAACGTGTTTATTTCTGCTGAAAAACACGTTTT
This sequence comes from Atractosteus spatula, assembly GCF_055471065.1. Lineage (NCBI taxonomy): Eukaryota > Metazoa > Chordata > Actinopteri > Semionotiformes > Lepisosteidae > Atractosteus > Atractosteus spatula. The sequence goes on along the minus strand of NC_142716.1, from coordinate 18,241,512 downwards.
GACAATTTCTGCACACTGGGGTTAAGGGCTGACTCACTGTGCTCTTCTGAGCCAGGCAGTTACACTGCGATTCTAAGGGCTGAGAAAACGCGATTATTTCGGGCTGAAAAACACGTTTTGAAAAGTGTGCTGTTCCTGCCCTATAACTTACATGAGGGTGACCAAAGTTGCCAAAACGTGTTTATTTCTGCTGAAAAACACGTTTTGACAATTTCTGCACACTGGGGTTAAGGGCTGACTCACTGTGCTCTTCTGAGCCAGGCAGTTACACTGCGATTCTAAAGGCTGAGAAAACGCGTTTATTTCGGGCAGAAAAACACGTTTTGAAAAGTGTGCTGTTCCTGCCCTATAACTTACATGGGGGTGACCAAAGTTGCCAAAACGTGTTTATTTCTGCTGAAAAACACGTTTTGACAATTTCTGCACACTGGGGTTAAGGGCTGACTCAGTGTGCTCTTCTGAGCCAGGCAGTTACACTGTGATTCCAAGGGCTGAGAAAACGCGTTTATTTCGGGCTGAAAAACACGTTTTGAAAACTGTGCTGTTCCTGCCCTATAACTTACATGGGGGTGACCAAAGTTGCCAAAACGTGTTTATTTCTGCTGAAAAACACGTTTTGACAATTTCTGCACACTGGGGTTAAGGGCTGACTCAGTGTGCTCTTCTGAGCCAGGCAGTTACACTGTGATTCCAAGGGCTGAGAAAACGCGTTTATTTCGGGCTGAAAAACACGTTTTGAAAACTGTGCTGTTCCTGCCCTATAAGTTACATGGTGGTGACCAAAGTTGCCAAAACGTGTTTATTTCTGCTGAAAAACACGTTTTGACAATTTCTGCACACTGGGGTTAAGGGCTGACGCAGTGTGCTCTTCTGAGCCAGGCAGTTACACTGTGATTCCAAGGGCTGAGAAAACGCGTTTATTTCGGGCTGAAAAACACGTTTTGAAAAGTGTGCTGTTCCTGCCCTATAACTTACATGGGAGTGACCAAAGTTGCCAAAACGTGTTTATTTCTGCTGAAAAACACGTTTTGACAATTTCTGCACACTGGGGTTAAGGGCTGACTCACTGTGCTCTTCTGAGCCAGGCAGTTACACTGCGATTCTAAAGGCTGAGAAAACGCGTTTATTTCGGGCTGAAAAACACGTTTTGAAAACTGTGCTGTTCCTGCCCTATAACTTACATGGGGGTGACCAAAGTTGCCAAAACGTGTTTATTTCTGCTGAAAAACACGTTTTGACAATTTCTGCACACTGGGGTTAAGGGCTGAGTCAGTGTGCTCTTCTGAGCCAGGCAGTTACACTGTGATTCCAAGGGCTGAGAAAACGCGTTTATTTCGGGCTGAAAAACACGTTTTGAAAACTGTGCTGTTCCTGCCCTATAACTTACATGGGGGTGACCAAAGTTGCCAAAACGTGTTTATTTCTGCTGAAAAACACGTTTTGACAATATGTGCACACTGGGGTTAAGGGCTGAGTCAGTGTGCTCTTCTGAGCCAGGCAGTTACACTGCGATTCTAAGGGCTGAGAAAACGTGTTTATTTCGGGCTGAAAAACACGTTTTGAAAACTGAGCTGTTCCTGCCCTATAACTTACTTGGGGGTGACCAAAGTTGCCAAAACGTGTTTATTTCTGCTGAAAAACACGTTTTGACAATTTCTGCACACTGGGGTTAAGGGCTGACTCAGTGTGTTCTTCTGAGCCAGGCAGTTACACTGTGATTCCAAGGGCTGAGAAAACGCGTTTATTTCGGGCTGAAAAACACGTTTTGAAAACTGTGCTGTTCCTGCCCTATAACTTACATGGGGGTGACCAAAGTTGCCAAAACGTGTTTATTTCTGCTGAAAAACACGTTTTGACAATTTCTGCACACTGGGGTTAAGGGCTGACTCACTGTGCTCTTCTGAGCCAGGCAGTTACACTGCGATTCTAAGGGCTGAGAAAACGCGTTTATTTCGGGCTGAAAAACACGTTTTTAAAAGTGTGCTGTTCCTGCCCTATAACTTACATGGGGGTGACCAAAGTTGCCAAAACGTGTTTATTTCTGCTGAAAAACACGTTTTGACAATTTCTGCACACTGGGGTTAAGGGCTGACTCACTGTGCTCTTCTGAGCCAGGCAGTTACACTGTGATTCCAAGGGCTGAGAAAACGCGTTTATTTCGGGCTGAAAAACACGTTTTGAAAACTGTGCTGTTCCTGCCCTATAACTTACATGGGGGTGACCAAAGTTGCCAAAACGTGTTTATTTCTGCTGAAAAACACGTTTTGACAATTTCTGCACACTGGGGTTAAGGGCTGAGTCAGTGTGCTCTTCTGAGCCAGGCAGTTACACTGTGATTCCAAGGGCTGAGAAAACGCGTTTATTTCGGGCTGAAAAACACGTTTTGAAAACTGTGCTGTTCCTGCCCTATAAGTTACATGGTGGTGACCAAAGTTGCCAAAACGTGTTTATTTCTGCTGAAAAACACGTTTTGACAACTTCTGCACACTGGGGTTAAGGGCTGACTCAGTGTGCTCTTCTGAGCCAGGCAGTTACACTGTGATTCCAAGGGCTGAGAAAACGCGTTTATTTCGGGCTGAAAAACACGTTTTGAAAACTGTGCTGTTCCTGCCCTATAACTTACATGGGGGTGACCAAAGTTGCCAAAACGTGTTTATTTCTGCTGAAAAACACGTTTTGACAATTTCTGCACACTGGGGTTAAGGGCTGACTCACTGTGCTCTTCTGAGCCAGGCAGTTACACTGCGATTCTAAGGGCTGAGAAAACGCGATTATTTCGGGCTGAAAAACACGTTTTGAAAAGTGTGCTGTTCCTGCCCTATAACTTACATGAGGGTAACCAAAGTTGCCAAAACGTGTTTATTTCTGCTGAAAAACACGTTTTGACAATTTCTGCACACTGGGGTTAAGGGCTGACTCAGTGTGCTCTTCTGAGCCAGGCAGTTACACTGTGATTCCAAGGGCTGAGAAAACGCGTTTATTTCGGGCTGAAAAACACGTTTTGAAAACTGTGCTGTTCCTGCCCTATAACTTACATGGGGGTGACCAAAGTTGCCAAAACGTGTTTATTTCTGCTGAAAAACACGTTTTGACAATTTCTGCACACTGGGGTTAAGGGCTGACTCAGTGTGCTCTTCTGAGCCAGGCAGTTACACTGTGATTCCAAGGGCTGAGAAAACGCGTTTATTTCGGGCTGAAAAACACGTTTTGAAAACTGTGCTGTTCCTGCCCTATAAGTTACATGGTGGTGACCAAAGTTGCCAAAACGTGTTTATTTCTGCTGAAAAACACGTTTTGACAATTTCTGCACACTGGGGTTAAGGGCTGACGCAGTGTGCTCTTCTGAGCCAGGCAGTTACACTGTGATTCCAAGGGCTGAGAAAACGCGTTTATTTCGGGCTGAAAAACACGTTTTGAAAAGTGTGCTGTTCCTGCCCTATAACTTACATGGGAGTGACCAAAGTTGCCAAAACGTGTTTATTTCTGCTGAAAAACACGTTTTGACAATTTCTGCACACTGGGGTTAAGGGCTGACTCACTGTGCTCTTCTGAGCCAGGCAGTTACACTGCGATTCTAAAGGCTGAGAAAACGCGTTTATTTCGGGCTGAAAAACACGTTTTGAAAACTGTGCTGTTCCTGCCCTATAACTTACATGGGGGTGACCAAAGTTGCCAAAACGTGTTTATTTCTGCTGAAAAACACGTTTTGACAATTTCTGCACACTGGGGTTAAGGGCTGACTCAGTGTGCTCTTCTGAGCCAGGCAGTTACACTGTGATTCCAAGGGCTGAGAAAACGCGTTTATTTCGGGCTGAAAAACACGTTTTGAAAACTGTGCTGTTCCTGCCCTATAACTTACATGGGGGTGACCAAAGTTGCCAAAACGTGTTTATTTCTGCTGAAAAACACGTTTTGACAATATGTGCACACTGGGGTTAAGGGCTGAGTCAGTGTGCTCTTCTGAGCCAGGCAGTTACACTGCGATTCTAAGGGCTGAGAAAACGTGTTTATTTCGGGCTGAAAAACACGTTTTGAAAACTGAGCTGTTCCTGCCCTATAACTTACTTGGGGGTGACCAAAGTTGCCAAAACGTGTTTATTTCTGCTGAAAAACACGTTTTGACAATTTCTGCACACTGGGGTTAAGGGCTGACTCAGTGTGTTCTTCTGAGCCAGGCAGTTACACTGTGATTCCAAGGGCTGAGAAAACGCGTTTATTTCGGGCTGAAAAACACGTTTTGAAAACTGTGCTGTTCCTGCCCTATAACTTACATGGGGGTGACCAAAGTTGCCAAAACGTGTTTATTTCTGCTGAAAAACACGTTTTGACAATTTCTGCACACTGGGGTTAAGGGCTGACTCACTGTGCTCTTCTGAGCCAGGCAGTTACACTGCGATTCTAAGGGCTGAGAAAACGCGTTTATTTCGGGCTGAAAAACACGTTTTGAAAAGTGTGCTGTTCCTGCCCTATAACTTACATGGGGGTGACCAAAGTTGCCAAAACGTGTTTATTTCTGCTGAAAAACACGTTTTGACAATTTCTGCACACTGGGGTTAAGGGCTGACTCACTGTGCTCTTCTGAGCCAGGCAGTTACACTGTGATTCCAAGGGCTGAGAAAACGCGTTTATTTCGGGCTGAAAAACACGTTTTGAAAACTGTGCTGTTCCTGCCCTATAACTTACATGGGGGTGACCAAAGTTGCCAAAACGTGTTTATTTCTGCTGAAAAACACGTTTTGACAATTTCTGCACACTGGGGTTAAGGGCTGAGTCAGTGTGCTCTTCTGAGCCAGGCAGTTACACTGTGATTCCAAGGGCTGAGAAAACGCGTTTATTTCGGGCTGAAAAACACGTTTTGAAAACTGTGCTGTTCCTGCCCTATAAGTTACATGGTGGTGACCAAAGTTGCCAAAACGTGTTTATTTCTGCTGAAAAACACGTTTTGACAACTTCTGCACACTGGGGTTAAGGGCTGACTCAGTGTGCTCTTCTGAGCCAGGCAGTTACACTGTGATTCCAAGGGCTGAGAAAACGTGTTTATTTCGGGCTGAAAAACACGTTTTGAAAACTGAGCTGTTCCTGCCCTATAACTTACTTGGGGGTGACCAAAGTTGCCAAAACGTGTTTATTTCTGCTGAAAAACACGTTTTGACAATTTCTGCACACTGGGGTTAAGGGCTGACTCAGTGTGTTCTTCTGAGCCAGGCAGTTACACTGTGATTCCAAGGGCTGAGAAAACGCGTTTATTTCGGGCTGAAAAACACGTTTTGAAAACTGTGCTGTTCCTGCCCTATAACTTACATGGGGGTGACCAAAGTTGCCAAAACGTGTTTATTTCTGCTGAAAAACACGTTTTGACAATTTCTGCACACTGGGGTTAAGGGCTGACTCACTGTGCTCTTCTGAGCCAGGCAGTTACACTGCGATTCTAAGGGCTGAGAAAACGCGTTTATTTCGGGCTGAAAAACACGTTTTGAAAAGTGTGCTGTTCCTGCCCTATAACTTACATGGGGGTGACCAAAGTTGCCAAAACGTGTTTATTTCTGCTGAAAAACACGTTTTGACAATTTCTGCACACTGGGGTTAAGGGCTGACTCACTGTGCTCTTCTGAGCCAGGCAGTTACACTGTGATTCCAAGGGCTGAGAAAACGCGTTTATTTCGGGCTGAAAAACACGTTTTGAAAACTGTGCTGTTCCTGCCCTATAACTTACATGGGGGTGACCAAAGTTGCCAAAACGTGTTTATTTCTGCTGAAAAACACGTTTTGACAATTTCTGCACACTGGGGTTAAGGGCTGAGTCAGTGTGCTCTTCTGAGCCAGGCAGTTACACTGTGATTCCAAGGGCTGAGAAAACGCGTTTATTTCGGGCTGAAAAACACGTTTTGAAAACTGTGCTGTTCCTGCCCTATAAGTTACATGGTGGTGACCAAAGTTGCCAAAACGTGTTTATTTCTGCTGAAAAACACGTTTTGACAACTTCTGCACACTGGGGTTAAGGGCTGACTCAGTGTGCTCTTCTGAGCCAGGCAGTTACACTGTGATTCCAAGGGCTGAGAAAACGCGTTTATTTCGGGCTGAAAAACACGTTTTGAAAACTGTGCTGTTCCTGCCCTATAACTTACATGGGGGTGACCAAAGTTGCCAAAACGTGTTTATTTCTGCTGAAAAACACGTTTTGACAATTTCTGCACACTGGGGTTAAGGGCTGACTCAGTGTGCTCTTCTGAGCCAGGCAGTTACAATGTGATTCCAAGGGCTGAGAAAACGTGTTTATTTCGGGCTGAAAAACACGTTTTGAAAACTGAGCTGTTCCTGCCCTATAACTTACATGGGGGTGACCAAAGTTGCCAAAACGTGTTTATTTCTGCTGAAAAACACGTTTTGACAATTTCTGCACACTGGGGTTAAGGGCTGACTCAGTGTGCTCTTCTGAGCCAGGCAGTTACACTGTGATTCCAAGGGCTGAGAAAACGCGTTTATTTCGGGCTGAAAAACACGTTTTGAAAAGTGTGCTGTTCCTGCCCTATAACTTACATGGGGGTGACCAAAGTTGCCAAAACGTGTTTATTTCTGCTGAAAAACACGTTTTGACAATTTCTGCACACTGGGGTTAAGGGCTGACTCACTGTGCTCTTCTGAGCCAGGCAGTTACACTGCGATTCTAAGGGCTGAGAAAACGCGTTTATTTCGGGCTGAAAAACACGTTTTGAAAAGTGTGCTGTTCCTGCCCTATAACTTACATGGGGGTGACCAAAGTTGCCAAAACGTGTTTATTTCTGCTGAAAAACACGTTTTGACAATTTCTGCACACTGGGGTTAAGGGCTGACTCACTGTGCTCTTCTGAGCCAGGCAGTTACACTGCGATTCTAAAGGCTGAGAAAACGCGTTTATTTCGGGCTGAAAAACACGTTTTGAAAAGTGTGCTGTTCCTGCCCTATAACTTACATGGGGGTGACCAAAGTTGCCAAAACGTGTTTATTTCTGCTGAAAAACACGTTTTGACAATTTCTGCACACTGGGGTTAAGGGCTGACTCAGTGTGCTCTTCTGAGCCAGGCAGTTACACTGTGATTCCAAGGGCTGAGAAAACGCGTTTATTTCGGGCTGAAAAACACGTTTTGAAAACTGTGCTGTTCCTGCCCTATAACTTACATGGGGGTGACCAAAGTTGCCAAAACGTGTTTATTTCTGCTGAAAAACACGTTTTGACAATATGTGCACACTGGGGTTAAGGGCTGACTCACTGTGCTCTTCTGAGCCTGGCAGTTACACTGCGATTCTAAGGGCTGAGAAAACGCGTTTATTTCGGGCTGAAAAACACGTTTTGAAAAGTGTGCTGTTCCTGCCCTATAACTTACATGGGGGTGACCAAAGTTGCCAAAACGTGTTTATTTCTGCTGAAAAACACGTTTTGACAATTTCTGCACACTGGGGTTAAGGGCTGTCTCAACTGTGCTCTTCTGAGCCAGGCAGTTACACTGCGATTCTAAAGGCTGAGAAAACGCGTTTATTTCGGGCTGAAAAACACGTTTTGAAAACTGTGCTGTTCCTGCCCTATAACTTACATGGGGGTGACCAAAGTTGCCAAAACGTGTTTATTTCTGCTGAAAAACACGTTTTGACAATTTCTGCACACTGGGTTAAAGGGCTGACTCAGTGTGCTCTTCTGAGCCAGGCAGTTACACTGTGATTCCAAGGGCTGAGAAAACGTGTTCATTTCGGGCTGAAAAACACGTTTTGAAAACTGAGCTGTTCCTGCCCTATAACTTACATGGGGGTGACCAAAGTTGCCAAAACGTGTTTATTTCTGCTGAAAAACACGTTTTGACAATTTCTGCACACTGGGGTTAAGGGCTGACTCACTGTGCTCTTCTGAGCCAGGCAGTTACACTGCGATTCTAAGGGCTGAGAAATCGCGTTTATTTCGGGCTGAAAAACACGTTTTGAAAAGTGTGCTGTTCCTGCCCTATAACTTACATGGGGGTGACCAAAGTTGCCAAAACGTGTTTATTTCTGCTGAAAAACACGTTTTGACAATTTCTGCACACTGGGGTTAAGGGCTGACTCACTGTGCTCTCCTGAGCCAGGCAGTTACACTGCGATTCTAAAGGCTGAGAAAACGCGTTTATTTCGGGCTGAAAAACACGTTTTGAAAAGTGTGCTGTTCCTGCCCTATAACTTACATGGGGGTGACCAAAGTTGCCAAAACGTGTTTATTTCTGCTGAAAAACACGTTTTGACAATTTCTGCACACTGGGGTTAAGGGCTGACTCAGTGTGCTCTTCTGAGCCAGGCAGTTACACTGTGATTCCAAGGGCTGAGAAAACGCGTTTATTTCGGGCTGAAAAACACGTTTTGAAAACTGTGCTGTTCCTGCCCTATAACTTACATGGGGGTGACCAAAGTTGCCAAAACGTGTTTATTTCTGCTGAAAAACACGTTTTGACAATATGTGCACACTGGGGTTAAGGGCTGACTCACTGTGCTCTTCTGAGCCAGGCAGTTACACTGCGATTCTAAGGGCTGAGAAAACGCGTTTATTTCGGGCTGAAAAACACGTTTTGAAATCTGTGCTGTTCCTGCCCTATAACTTACATGGGGGTGACCAAAGTTGCCAAAACGTGTTTATTTCTGCTGAAAAACACGTTTTGACAATTTCTGCACACTGGGGTTAAGGGCTGACTCAGTGTGTTCTTCTGAGCCAGGCAGTTACACTGTGATTCCAAGGGCTGAGAAAACGCGTTTATTTCGGGCTGAAAAACACGTTTTGAAAACTGTGCTGTTCCTGCCCTATAACTTACATGGGGGTGACCAAAGTTGCCAAAACGTGTTTATTTCTGCTGAAAAACACGTTTTGACAATTTCTGCACACTGGGGTTAAGGGCTGAGTCAGTGTGCTCTTCTGAGCCAGGCAGTTACACTGTGATTCCAAGGGCTGAGAAAACGCGTTTATTTCGGGCTGAAAAACACGTTTTGAAAACTGTGCTGTTCCTGCCCTATAAGTTACATGGTGGTGACCAAAGTTGCCAAAACGTGTTTATTTCTGCTGAAAAACACGTTTTGACAACTTCTGCACACTGGGGTTAAGGGCTGACTCAGTGTGCTCTTCTGAGCCAGGCAGTTACACTGTGATTCCAAGGGCTGAGAAAACGCGTTTATTTCGGGCTGAAAAACACGTTTTGAAAACTGTGCTGTTCCTGCCCTATAACTTACATGGGGGTGACCAAAGTTGCCAAAACGTGTTTATTTCTGCTGAAAAACACGTTTTGACAATTTCTGCACACTGGGGTTAAGGGCTGACTCACTGTGCTCTTCTGAGCCAGGCAGTTACACTGCGATTCTAAGGGCTGAGAAAACGCGATTATTTCGGGCTGAAAAACACGTTTTGAAAAGTGTGCTGTTCCTGCCCTATAACTTACATGAGGGTGACCAAAGTTGCCAAAACGTGTTTATTTCTGCTGAAAAACACGTTTTGACAATTTCTGCACACTGGGGTTAAGGGCTGACTCACTGTGCTCTTCTGAGCCAGGCAGTTACACTGCGATTCTAAAGGCTGAGAAAACGCGTTTATTTCGGGCAGAAAAACACGTTTTGAAAAGTGTGCTGTTCCTGCCCTATAACTTACATGGGGGTGACCAAAGTTGCCAAAACGTGTTTATTTCTGCTGAAAAACACGTTTTGACAATTTCTGCACACTGGGGTTAAGGGCTGACTCAGTGTGCTCTTCTGAGCCAGGCAGTTACACTGTGATTCCAAGGGCTGAGAAAACGCGTTTATTTCGGGCTGAAAAACACGTTTTGAAAACTGTGCTGTTCCTGCCCTATAACTTACATGGGGGTGACCAAAGTTGCCAAAACGTGTTTATTTCTGCTGAAAAACACGTTTTGACAATTTCTGCACACTGGGGTTAAGGGCTGACTCACTGTGCTCTTCTGAGCCAGGCAGTTACACTGCGATTCTAAAGGCTGAGAAAACGCGTTTATTTCGGGCTGAAAAACACGTTTTGAAAAGTGAGCTGTTCCTGCCCTATAACTTACATGGGGGTGACCAAAGTTGCCAAAACGTGTTTATTTCTGCTGAAAAACACGTTTTGACAATTTCTGCACACTGGGGTTAAGGGCTGACTCAGTGTGTTCTTCTGAGCCAGGCAGTTACACTGTGATTCCAAGGGCTGAGAAAACGTGTTTATTTCGGGCTGAAAAACACGTTTTGAAAACTGAGCTGTTCCTGCCCTATAACTTACATGGGGGTGACCAAAGTTGCCAAAACGTGTTTATTTCTGCTGAAAAACACGTTTTGACAATTTCTGCACACTGGGGTTAAGGGCTGACTCAGTGTGTTCTTCTGAGCCAGGCAGTTACACTGTGATTCCAAGGGCTGAGAAAACGCGTTTATTTCGGGCTGAAAAACACGTTTTGAAAACTGTGCTGTTCCTGCCCTATAACTTACATGGGGGTGACCAAAGTTGCCAAAACGTGTTTATTTCTGCTGAAAAACACGTTTTGACAATTTCTGCACACTGGGGTTAAGGGCTGACTCACTGTGCTCTTCTGAGCCAGGCAGTTACACTGCGATTCTAAGGGCTGAGAAATCGCGTTTATTTCGGGCTGAAAAACACGTTTTGAAAAGTGTGCTGTTCCTGCCCTATAACTTACATGGGGGTGACCAAAGTTGCCAAAACGTGTTTATTTCTGCTGAAAAACACGTTTTGACAATTTCTGCACACTGGGGTTAAGGGCTGACTCACTGTGCTCTTCTGAGCCAGGCAGTTACACTGCGATTCTAAAGGCTGAGAAAACGCGTTTATTTCGGGCTGAAAAACACGTTTTGAAAAGTGTGCTGTTCCTGCCCTATAACTTACATGGGGGTGACCAAAGTTGCCAAAACGTGTTTATTTCTGCTGAAAAACACGTTTTGACAATTTCTGCACACTGGGGTTAAGGGCTGACTCAGTGTGCTCTTCTGAGCCAGGCAGTTACACTGTGATTCCAAGGGCTGAGAAAACGCGTTTATTTCGGGCTGAAAAACACGTTTTGAAAACTGTGCTGTTCCTGCCCTATAACTTACATGGGGGTGACCAAAGTTGCCAAAACGTGTTTATTTCTGCTGAAAAACACGTTTTGACAATATGTGCACACTGGGGTTAAGGGCTGACTCACTGTGCTCTTCTGAGCCAGGCAGTTACACTGCGATTCTAAGGGCTGAGAAAACGCGTTTATTTCGGGCTGAAAAACACGTTTTGAAATCTGTGCTGTTCCTGCCCTATAACTTACATGGGGGTGACCAAAGTTGCCAAAACGTGTTTATTTCTGCTGAAAAACACGTTTTGACAATTTCTGCACACTGGGGTTAAGGGCTGACTCAGTGTGTTCTTCTGAGCCAGGCAGTTACACTGTGATTCCAAGGGCTGAGAAAACGCGTTTATTTCGGGCTGAAAAACACGTTTTGAAAACTGTGCTGTTCCTGCCCTATAACTTACATGGGGGTGACCAAAGTTGCCAAAACGTGTTTATTTCTGCTGAAAAACACGTTTTGACAATTTCTGCACACTGGGGTTAAGGGCTGACTCACTGTGCTCTTCTGAGCCAGGCAGTTACACTGCGATTCTAAGGGCTGAGAAAACGCGTTTATTTCGGGCTGAAAAACACGTTTTGAAAAGTGTTATGTTCCTGCCCTATAACTTACATGGGGGTGACCAAAGTTGCCAAAACGTGTTTATTTCTGCTGAAAAACACGTTTTGACAATTTCTGCACACTGGGGTTAAGGGCTGACTCAGTGTGCTCTTCTGAGCCAGGCAGTTACACTGTGATTCCAAGGGCTGAGAAAACGCGTTTATTTCGGGCTGAAAAACACGTTTTGACAACTGTGCTGTTCCTGCCCTATAACTTACATGGGGGTGACCAAAGTTGCCAAAACGTGTTTATTTCTGCTGAAAAACACGTTTTGACAATTTCTGCACACTGGGGTTAAGGGCTGACTCACTGTGCTCTTCTGAGCCAGGCAGTTACACTGGGATTCTAAGGGCTGAGAAAACGCGTTTATTTCGGGCTGAAAAACACGTTTTGAAAAGTGTGCTGTTCCTGCCCTATAACTTACATGGGGGTGACCAAAGTTGCCAAAACGTGTTTATTTCTGCTGAAAAACACGTTTTGACAATTTCTGCACACTGGGGTTAAGGGCTGACTCAGTGTGCTCTTCTGAGCCAGGCAGTTACAATGTGATTCCAAGGGCTGAGAAAACGTGTTTATTTCGGGCTGAAAAACACGATTTGAAAACTGAGCTGTTCCTGCCCTATAACTTACATGGGGGTGACCAAAGTTGCCAAAACGTGTTTATTTCTGCTGAAAAACACGTTTTGACAATTTCTGCACACTGGGGTTAAGGGCTGACTCAGTGTGCTCTTCTGAGCCAGGCAGTTACACTGTGATTCCAAGGGCTGAGAAAACGCGTTTATTTCGGGCTGAAAAACACGTTTTGAAAACTGTGCTGTTCCTGCCCTATAACTTACATGGGGGTGACCAAAGTTGCCAAAACGTGTTTATTTCTGCTGATAAACACGTTTTGACAATTTCTGCACACTGGGGTTAAGGGCTGACTCACTGTGCTCTTCTGAGCCAGGCAGTTACACTGCGATTCTAAGGGCTGAGAAAACGCGTTTATTTCGGGCTGAAAAACACGTTTTGAAATCTGTGCTGTTCCTGCCCTATAACTTACATGGGGGTGACCAAAGTTGCCAAAACGTGTTTATTTCTGCTGAAAAACACGTTTTGACAATTTCTGCACACTGGGGTTAAGGGCTGACTCAGTGTGTTCTTCTGAGCCAGGCAGTTACACTGTGATTCCAAGGGCTGAGAAAACGCGTTTATTTCGGGCTGAAAAACACGTTTTGAAAACTGTGCTGTTCCTGCCCTATAACTTACATGGGGGTGACCAAAGTTGCCAAAACGTGTTTATTTCTGCTGAAAAACACGTTTTGACAATTTCTGCACACTGGGGTTAAGGGCTGACTCACTGTGCTCTTCTGAGCCAGGCAGTTACACTGCGATTCTAAGGGCTGAGAAAACGCGTTTATTTCGGGCTGAAAAACACGTTTTGAAAAGTGTGCTGTTCCTGCCCTATAACTTACATGGGGGTGACCAAAGTTGCCAAAACGTGTTTATTTCTGCTGAAAAACACGTTTTGACAATTTCTGCACACTGGGGTTAAGGGCTGACTCAGTGTGCTCTTCTGAGCCAGGCAGTTACACTGTGATTCCAAGGGCTGAGAAAACGCGTTTATTTCGGGCTGAAAAACACGTTTTGACAACTGTGCTGTTCCTGCCCTATAACTTACATGGGGGTGACCAAAGTTGCCAAAACGTGTTTATTTCTGCTGAAAAACACGTTTTGACAATTTCTGCACACTGGGGTTAAGGGCTGACTCACTGTGCTCTTCTGAGCCAGGCAGTTACACTGGGATTCTAAGGGCTGAGAAAACGCGTTTATTTCGGGCTGAAAAACACGTTTTGAAAAGTGTGCTGTTCCTGCCCTATAACTTACATGGGGGTGACCAAAGTTGCCAAAACGTGTTTATTTCTGCTGAAAAACACGTTTTGACAATTTCTGCACACTGGGGTTAAGGGCTGACTCAGTGTGCTCTTCTGAGCCAGGCAGTTACAATGTGATTCCAAGGGCTGAGAAAACGTGTTTATTTCGGGCTGAAAAACACGATTTGAAAACTGAGCTGTTCCTGCCCTATAACTTACATGGGGGTGACCAAAGTTGCCAAAACGTGTTTATTTCTGCTGAAAAACACGTTTTGACAATTTCTGCACACTGGGGTTAAGGGCTGACTCAGTGTGCTCTTCTGAGCCAGGCAGTTACACTGTGATTCCAAGGGCTGAGAAAACGCGTTTATTTCGGGCTGAAAAACACGTTTTGAAAACTGTGCTGTTCCTGCCCTATAACTTACATGGGGGTGACCAAAGTTGCCAAAACGTGTTTATTTCTGCTGAAAAACACGTTTTGACAATTTCTGCACACTGGGGTTAAGGGCTGACTCACTGTGCTCTTCTGAGCCAGGCAGTTACACTGCGATTCTAAGGGCTGAGAAAACGCGTTTATTTCGGGCTGAAAAACACGTTTTGAAAAGTGTGCTGTTCCTGCCCTATAACTTACATGGGGGTGACCAAAGTTGCCAAAACGTGTTTATTTCTGCTGAAAAACACGTTTTGACAATTTCTGCACACTGGGGTTAAGGGCTGACTCACTGTGCTCTTCTGAGCCAGGCAGTTACACTGCGATTCTAAAGGCTGAGAAAACGCGTTTATTTCGGGCTGAAAAACACGTTTTGAAAAGTGTGCTGTTCCTGCCCTATAACTTACATGGGGGTGACCAAAGTTGCCAAAACGTGTTTATTTCTGCTGAAAAACACGTTTTGACAATTTCTGCACACTGGGGTTAAGGGCTGACTCAGTGTGCTCTTCTGAGCCAGGCAGTTACACTGTGATTCCAAGGGCTGAGAAAACGCGTTTATTTCGGGCTGAAAAACACGTTTTGAAAACTGTGCTGTTCCTGCCCTATAACTTACATGGGGGTGACCAAAGTTGCCAAAACGTGTTTATTTCTGCTGAAAAACACGTTTTGACAATTTCTGCACACTGGGGTTAAGGGCTGACTCACTGTGCTCTTCTGAGCCAGGCAGTTACACTGCGATTCTAAAGGCTGAGAAAACGCGTTTATTTCGGGCTGAAAAACACGTTTTGAAAAGTGAGCTGTTCCTGCCCTATAACTTATATGGGGGTGACCAAAGTTGCCAAAACGTGTTTATTTCTGCTGAAAAACACGTTTTGACAATTTCTGCACACTGGGGTTAAGGGCTGACTCACTGTGCTCTTCTGAGCCAGGCAGTTACACTGCGATTCTAAGGGCTGAGAAAACGCGTTTATTTCGGGCTGAAAAACACGTTTTGAAATCTGTGCTGTTCCTGCCCTATAAGTTACATGGGGGTGACCAAAGTTGCCAAAACGTGTTTATTTCTGCTGAAAAACACGTTTTGACAATTTCTGCACACTGGGGTTAAGGGCTGAGTCAGTGTGCTCTTCTGAGCCAGGCAGTTACACTGTGATTCCAAGGGCTGAGAAAACGCGTTTATTTCGGGCTGAAAAACACGTTTTGAAAAGTGTGCTGTTCCTGCCCTATAACTTACATGGGGGTGACCAAAGTTGCCAAAACGTGTTTATTTCTGCTGAAAAACACGTTTTGACAATTTCTGCACACTGGGGTTAAGGGCTGACTCAGTGTGCTCTTCTGAGCCAGGCAGTTACAATGTGATTCCAAGGGCTGAGAAAACGTGTTTATTTCGGGCTGAAAAACACGATTTGAAAACTGAGCTGTTCCTGCCCTATAACTTACATGGGGGTGACCAAAGTTGCCAAAACGTGTTTATTTCTGCTGAAAAACACGTTTTGACAATTTCTGCACACTGGGGTTAAGGGCTGACTCAGAGTGCTCTTCTGAGCCAGGCAGTTACACTGTGATTCCAAGGGCTGAGAAAACGCGTTTATTTAGGGCTGAAAAACACGTTTTGAAAACTGTGCTGTTCCTGCCCTATAACTTACATGGGGGTGACCAAAGTTGCCAAAACGTGTTTATTTCTGCTGAAAAACACGTTTTGACAATTTCTGCACACTGGGGTTAAGGGCTGACTCACTGTGCTCTTCTGAGCCAGGCAGTTACACTGCGATTCTAAGGGCTGAGAAAACGCGTTTATTTCGGGCTGAAAAACACGTTTTGAAAAGTGTGCTGTTCCTGCCCTATAACTTACATGGGGGTGACCAAAGTTGCCAAAACGTGTTTATTTCTGCTGAAAAACACGTTTTGACAATTTCTGCACACTGGGGTTAAGGGCTGACTCACTGTGCTCTTCTGAGCCAGGCAGTTACACTGCGATTCTAAAGGCTGAGAAAACGCGTTTATTTCGGGCTGAAAAACACGTTTTGAAAAGTGTGCTGTTCCTGCCCTATAACATACATGGGGGTGACCAAAGTTGCCAAAACGTGTTTATTTCTGCTGAAAAACACGTTTTGACAATTTCTGCACACTGGGGTTAAGGGCTGACTCAGTGTGCTCTTCTGAGCCAGGCAGTTACACTGTGATTCCAAGGGCTGAGAAAACGCGTTTATTTCGGGCTGAAAAACACGTTTTGAAAACTGTGCTGTTCCTGCCCTATAACTTACATGGGGGTGACCAAAGTTGCCAAAACGTGTTTATTTCTGCTGAAAAACACGTTTTGACAATTTCTGCACACTGGGGTTAAGGGCTGACTCACTGTGCTCTTCTGAGCCAGGCAGTTACACTGCGATTCTAAAGGCTGAGAAAACGCGTTTATTTCGGGCTGAAAAACACGTTTTGAAAAGTGAGCTGTTCCTGCCCTATAACTTACATGGGGGTGACCAAAGTTGCCAAAACGTGTTTATTTCTGCTGAAAAACACGTTTTGACAATTTCTGCACACTGGGGTTAAGGGCTGACTCACTGTGCTCTTCTGAACCAGGCAGTTACACTGCGATTCTAAGGGCTGAGAAAACGCGTTTATTTCGGGCTGAAAAACACTTTTTGAAATCTGTGCTGTTCATGCCCTATAAGTTACATGGGGGT
Organism: Atractosteus spatula; assembly: GCF_055471065.1. NCBI lineage: Eukaryota > Metazoa > Chordata > Actinopteri > Semionotiformes > Lepisosteidae > Atractosteus > Atractosteus spatula. The sequence goes on along the minus strand of NC_142716.1, from coordinate 18,224,872 downwards.
GACCAAAGTTGCCAAAACGTGTTTATTTCTGCTGAAAAACACGTTTTGACAATTTCTGCACACTGGGGTTAAGGGCTGAGTCAGTGTGCTCTTCTGAGCCAGGCAGTTACACTGTGATTCCAAGGGCTGAGAAAAAGCGTTTATTTCGGGCTGAAAAACACGTTTTGAAAACTGTGCTGTTCCTGCCCTATAAGTTACATGGTGGTGACCAAAGTTGCCAAAACGTGTTTATTTCTGCTGAAAAACACGTTTTGACAACTTCTGCACACTGGGGTTAAGGGCTGACTCAGTGTGCTCTTCTGAGCCAGGCAGTTACACTGCGATTCTAAGGGCTGAGAAAACGCGATTATTTCGGGCTGAAAAACACGTTTTGAAAAGTGTGCTGTTCCTGCCCTATAACTTACATGGGGGTGACCAAAGTTGCCAAAACGTGTTTATTTCTGCTGAAAAACACGTTTTGACAATTTCTGCACACTGGGGTTAAGGGCTGACTCACTGTGCTCTTCTGAGCCAGGCAGTTACACTGCGATTCTAAAGGCTGAGAAAACGCGTTTATTTCGGGCTGAAAAACACGTTTTGAAAAGTGTGCTGTTCCTGCCCTATAACTTACATGGGGGTGACCAAAGTTGCCAAAACGTGTTCATTTCTGCTGAAAAACACGTTTTGACAATTTCTGCACACTGGGGTTAAGGGCTGACTCACTGTGCTCTTCTGAGCCAGGCAGTTACACTGTGATTCCAAGGGCTGAGAAAACGCGTTTATTTCGGGCTGAAAAACACGTTTTGAAAACTGTGCTGTTCCTGCCCTATAACTTACATGGGGGTGACCAAAGTTGCCAAAACGTGTTCATTTCTGCTGAAAAACACGTTTTGACAATTTCTGCACACTGGGGTTAAGGGCTGACTCACTGTGCTCTTCTGAGCCAGGCAGTTACACTGTGATTCCAAGGGCTGAGAAAACGCGTTTATTTCGGGCTGAAAAACACGTTTTGAAAACTGTGCTGTTCCTGCCCTATAACTTACATGGTGGTGACCAAAGTTGCCAGAACGTGTTTATTTTTGCTGAAAAACACGTTTTGACAATTTCTGCACACTGGGGTTAAGGGCTGACTCAGTGTGCTCTTCTGAGCCAGGCAGTTACACTGTGATTCCAAGGGCTGAGAAAACGCGTTTATTTCGGGCTGAAAAACATGTTTTGAAAACTGTGCTGTTCCTGCCCTATAACTTACATGGGGGTGACCAAAGTTGCCAAAACGTGTTTATTTCTGCTGAAAAACACGTTTTGACAATTTCTGCACACTGGGGTTAAGGGCTGACTCACTGTGCTCTTCTGAGCCAGGCAGTTACACTGCGATTCTAAGGGCTGAGAAAACGCGTTTATTTCGGGCTGAAAAACACGTTTTGAAAAGTGTGCTGTTCCTGCCCTATAACTTACATGGGGGTGACCAAAGTTGCCAAAACGTGTTTATTTCTGCTGAAAAACACGTTTTGACAATTTCTGCACACTGGGGTTAAGGGCTGACTCACTGTGCTCTTCTGAGCCAGGCAGTTACACTGCGATTCTAAAGGCTGAGAAAACGCGTTTATTTCGGGCTGAAAAACACGTTTTGAAAAGTGTGCTGTTCCTGCCCTATAACTTACATGGGGGTGACCAAAGTTGCCAAAACGTGTTTATTTCTGCTGAAAAACACGTTTTGACAATTTCTGCACACTGGGGTTAAGGGCTGACTCAGTGTGCTCTTCTGAGCCAGGCAGTTACACTGTGATTCCAAGGGCTGAGAAAACGCGTTTATTTCGGGCTGAAAAACACGTTTTGAAAACTGTGCTGTTCCTGCCCTATAACTTACATGGGGGTGACCAAAGTTGCCAAAACGTGTTTATTTCTGCTGAAAAACACGTTTTGACAATATGTGCACACTGGGGTTAAGGGCTGACTCACTGTGCTCTTCTGAGCCAGGCAGTTACACTGCGATTCTAAGGGCTGAGAAAACGCGTTTATTTCGGGCTGAAAAACACGTTTTGAAATCTGTGCTGTTCCTGCCCTATAACTTACATGGGGGTGACCAAAGTTGCCAAAACGTGTTTATTTCTGCTGAAAAACACGTTTTGACAATTTCTGCACACTGGGGTTAAGGGCTGACTCAGTGTGTTCTTCTGAGCCAGGCAGTTACACTGTGATTCCAAGGGCTGAGAAAACGCGTTTATTTCGGGCTGAAAAACACGTTTTGAAAACTGTGCTGTTCCTGCCCTATAACTTACATGGGGGTGACCAAAGTTGCCAAAACGTGTTTATTTCTGCTGAAAAACACGTTTTGACAATTTCTGCACACTGGGGTTAAGGGCTGACTCAGTGTGTTCTTCTGAGCCAGGCAGTTACACTGTGATTCCAAGGGCTGAGAAAACGCTTTTATTTCGGGCTGAAAAACACGTTTTGAAAACTGTGCTGTTCCTGCCCTATAACTTACATGGGGGTGACCAAAGTTGCCAAAACGTGTTTATTTCTGCTGAAAAACACGTTTTGACAATTTCTGCACACTGGGGTTAAGGGCTGACTCAGTGTGCTCTTCTGAGCCAGGCAGTTACACTGTGATTCCAAGGGCTGAGAAAACGCGTTTATTTCGGGCTGAAAAACACGTTTTGAAAACTGTGCTGTTCCTGCCCTATAACTTACATGGGGGTGACCAAAGTTGCCAAAACGTGTTTATTTCTGCTGAAAAACACGTTTTGACAATTTCTGCACACTGGGGTTAAGGGCTGACTCACTGTGCTCTTCTGAGCCAGGCAGTTACACTGCGATTCTAAGGGCTGAGAAAACGCGTTTATTTCGGGCTGAAAAACACGTTTTGAAAAGTGTGCTGTTCCTGCCCTATAACTTACATGGGGGTGACCAAAGTTGCCAAAACGTGTTTATTTCTGCTGAAAAACACGTTTTGACAATTTCTGCACACTGGGGTTAAGGGCTGACTCACTGTGCTCTTCTGAGCCAGGCAGTTACACTGCGATTCTAAAGGCTGAGAAAACGCGTTTATTTCGGGCTGAAAAACACGTTTTGAAAAGTGTGCTGTTCTTGCCCTATAACTTACATGGGGGTGACCAAAGTTGCCAAAACGTGTTTATTTCTGCTGAAAAACACGTTTTGACAATTTCTGCACACTGGGGTTAAGGGCTGACTCAGTGTGCTCTTCTGAGCCAGGCAGTTACACTTTGATTCCAAGGGCTGAGAAAACGCGTTTATTTCGGGCTGAAAAACACGTTTTGAAAACTGTGCTGTTCCTGCCCTATAACTTACATGGGGGTGACCAAAGTTGCCAAAACGTGTTTATTTCTGCTGAAAAACACGTTTTGACAATATGTGCACACTGGGGTTAAGGGCTGACTCACTGTGCTCTTCTGAGCCAGGCAGTTACACTGCGATTCTAAGGGCTGAGAAAACGCGTTTATTTCGGGCTGAAAAACACGTTTTGAAATCTGTGCTGTTCCTGCCCTATAAGTTACATGGGGGTGACCAAAGTTGCCAAAACGTGTTTATTTCTGCTGAAAAACACGTTTTGACAATTTCTGCACACTGGGGTTAAGGGCTGAGTCAGTGTGCTCTTCTGAGCCAGGCAGTTACACTGTGATTCCAAGGGCTGAGAAAAAGCGTTTGTTTCGGGCTGAAAAACACGTTTTGAAAACTGTGCTGTTCCTGCCCTATAAGTTACATGGTGGTGACCAAAGTTGCCAAAACGTGTTTATTTCTGCTGAAAAACACGTTTTGACAACTTCTGCACACTGGGGTTAAGGGCTGACTCAGTGTGCTCTTCTGAGCCAGGCAGTTACACTGTGATTCCAAGGGCTGAGAAAACGCGTTTATTTCGGGCTGAAAAACACGTTTTGAAAACTGTGCTGTTCCTGCCCTATAACTTACATGGGGGTGACCAAAGTTGCCAAAACGTGTTTATTTCTCCTGAAAAACACGTTTTGACAATTTCTGCACACTGGGGTTAAGGGCTGACTCACTGTGCTCTTCTGAGCCAGGCAGTTACACTGCGATTCTAAGGGCTGAGAAAACGCGATTATTTCGGGCTGAAAAACACGTTTTGAAAAGTGTGCTGTTCCTGCCCTATAACTTACATGGGGGTGACCAAAGTTGCCAAAACGTGTTTATTTCTGCTGAAAAACACGTTTTGACAATTTCTGCACACTGGGGTTAAGGGCTGACTCACTGTGCTCTTCTGAGCCAGGCAGTTACACTGCGATTCTAAGGGCTGAGAAAACGCGTTTATTTCGGGCTGAAAAACACGTTTTGAAAAGTGTGCTGTTCCTGCCCTATAACTTACATGGGGGTGACCAAAGTTGCCAAAACGTGTTTATTTCTGCTGAAAAACACGTTTTGACAATTTCTGCACACTGGGGTTAAGGGCTGACTCAGTGTGCTCTTCTGAGCCAGGCAGTTACACTGTGATTCCAAGGGCTGAGAAAACGCGTTTATTTCGGGCTGAAAAACACGTTTTGAAAAGTGTGCTGTTCCTGCCCTATAACTTACATGGGGGTGACCAAAGTTGCCAAAACGTGTTTATTTCTGCTGAAAAACACGTTTTGACAATTTCTGCACACTGGGGTTAAGGGCTGACTCACTGTGCTCTTCTGAGCCAGGCAGTTACACTGCGATTCTAAAGGCTGAGAAAACGCGTTTATTTCGGGCTGAAAAACACGTTTTGAAAAGTGTGCTGTTCCTGCCCTATAACTTACATGGGGGTGACCAAAGTTGCCAAAACGTGTTTATTTCTGCTGAAAAACACGTTTTGACAATTTCTGCACACTGGGGTTAAGGGCTGACTCAGTGTGCTCTTCTGAGCCAGGCAGTTACACTGTGATTCCAAGGGCTGAGAAAACGCGTTTATTTCGGGCTGAAAAACACGTTTTGAAAAGTGTGCTGTTCCTGCCCTATAACTTACATGGGGGTGACCAAAGTTGCCAAAACGTGTTTATTTCTGCTGAAAAACACGTTTTGACAATTTCTGCACACTGGGGTTAAGGGCTGACTCACTGTGCTCTTCTGAGCCAGGCAGTTACACTGCGATTCTAAGGGCTGAGAAAACGCGTTTATTTCGGGCTGAAAAACACGTTTTGAAAAGTGTGCTGTTCCTGCCCTATAACTTACATGGGGGTGACCAAAGTTGCCAAAACGTGTTTATTTCTGCTGAAAAACACGTTTTGACAATTTCTGCACACTGGGGTTAAGGGCTGACTCAGTGTGCTCTTCTGAGCCAGGCAGTTACACTGTGATTCCAAGGGCTGAGAAAACGCGTTTATTTCGGGCTGAAAAACACGTTTTGAAAACTGTGCTGTTCCTGCCCTATAACTTACATGGGGGTGACCAAAGTTGCCAAAACGTGTTTATTTCTGCTGAAAAACACGTTTTGACAATTTCTGCACACTGGGGTTAAGGGCTGACTCACTGTGCTCTTCTGAGCCAGGCAGTTACACTGCGATTCTAAAGGCTGAGAAAACGCGTTTATTTCGGGCTGAAAAACACGTTTTGAAAAGTGAGCTGTTCCTGCCCTATAACTTACATGGGGGTGACCAAAGTTGCCAAAACGTGTTTATTTCTGCTGAAAAACACGTTTTGACAATTTCTGCACACTGGGGTTAAGGGCTGACTCACTGTGCTCTTCTGAGCCAGGCAGTTACACTGCGATTCTAAGGGCTGAGAAAACGCGTTTATTTCGGGCTGAAAAACACGTTTTGAAATCTGTGCTGTTCATGCCCTATAAGTTACATGGGGGTGACCAAAGTTGCCAAAACGTGTTTATTTCTGCTGAAAAACACGTTTTGACAATTTCTGCACACTGGGGTTAAGGGCTGAGTCAGTGTGCTCTTCTGAGCCAGGCAGTTACACTGTGATTCCAAGGGCTGAGAAAAAGCGTTTATTTCGGGCTGAAAAACACGTTTTGAAAACTGTGCTGTTCCTGCCCTATAAGTTACATGGGGGTGACCAAAGTTGCCAAAACGTGTTTATTTCTGCTGAAAAACACGTTTTGACAATTTCTGCACACTGGGGTTAAGGGCTGACTCAGTGTGCTCTTCTGAGCCAGGCAGTTACACTGCGATTCTAAGGGCTGAGAAAACGCGATTATTTCGGGCTGAAAAACACGTTTTGAAAAGTGTGCTGTTCCTGCCCTATAACTTACATGGGGGTGACCAAAGTTGCCAAAACGTGTTTATTTCTGCTGAAAAACACGTTTTGACAATTTCTGCACACTGGGGTTAAGGGCTGACTCACTGTGCTCTTCTGAGCCAGGCAGTTACACTGCGATTCTAAAGGCTGAGAAAACGCGTTTATTTCGGGCTGAAAAACACGTTTTGAAAAGTGTGCTGTTCCTGCCCTATAACTTACATGGGGGTGACCAAAGTTGCCAAAACGTGTTTATTTCTGCTGAAAAACACGTTTTGACAATTTCTGCACACTGGGGTTAAGGGCTGACTCAGTGTGCTCTTCTGAGCCAGGCAGTTACACAGTGATTCCAAGGGCTGAGAAAACGCGTTTATTTCGGGCTGAAAAACACGTTTTGAAAACTGTGCTGTTCCTGCCCTATAACTTACATGGGGGTGCCAAAACGTGTTCATTTCTGCTGAAAAACACGTTTTGACAATTTCTGCACACTGGGGTTAAGGGCTGACTCACTGTGCTCTTCTGAGCCAGGCAGTTACACTGTGATTCCAAGGGCTGAGAAAACGCGTTTATTTCGGGCTGAAAAACACGTTTTGAAAACTGTGCTGTTCCTGCCCTATAACTTACATGGTGGTGACCAAAGTTGCCAGAACGTGTTTATTTTTGCTGAAAAACACGTTTTGACAATTTCTGCACACTGGGGTTAAGGGCTGACTCAGTGTGCTCTTCTGAGCCAGGCAGTTACATTGTGATTCCAAGGGCTGAGAAAACGCGTTTATTTCGGGCTGAAAAACACGTTTTGAAAAGTGTGCTGTTCCTGCCCTATAACTTACATGGGGGTGACCAAAGTTGCCAAAACGTGTTTATTTCTGCTGAAAAACACGTTTTGACAATTTCTGCACACTGGGGTTAAGGGCTGACTCAGTGTGCTCTTCTGAGCCAGGCAGTTACACTGTGATTCCAAGGGCTGAGAAAACGCGTTTATTTCGGGCTGAAAAACACGTTTTGAAAACTGTGCTGTTCCTGCCCTATAAGTTACATGGTGGTGACCAAAGTTGCCAAAACGTGTTTATTTCTGCTGAAAAACACGTTTTGACAATTTCTGCACACTGGGGTTAAGGGCTGACGCAGTGTGCTCTTCTGAGCCAGGCAGTTACACTGTGATTCCAAGGGCTGAGAAAACGCGTTTATTTCGGGCTGAAAAACACGTTTTGAAAAGTGTGCTGTTCCTGCCCTATAACTTACATGGGAGTGACCAAAGTTGCCAAAACGTGTTTATTTCTGCTGAAAAACACGTTTTGACAATTTCTGCACACTGGGGTTAAGGGCTGACTCACTGTGCTCTTCTGAGCCAGGCAGTTACACTGCGATTCTAAAGGCTGAGAAAACGCGTTTATTTCGGGCTGAAAAACACGTTTTGAAAACTGTGCTGTTCCTGCCCTATAACTTACATGGGGGTGACCAAAGTTGCCAAAACGTGTTTATTTCTGCTGAAAAACACGTTTTGACAATTTCTGCACACTGGGGTTAAGGGCTGACTCAGTGTGCTCTTCTGAGCCAGGCAGTTACACTGTGATTCCAAGGGCTGAGAAAACGCGTTTATTTCGGGCTGAAAAACACGTTTTGAAAACTGTGCTGTTCCTGCCCTATAACTTACATGGGGGTGACCAAAGTTGCCAAAACGTGTTTATTTCTGCTGAAAAACACGTTTTGACAATATGTGCACACTGGGGTTAAGGGCTGAGTCAGTGTGCTCTTCTGAGCCAGGCAGTTACACTGCGATTCTAAGGGCTGAGAAAACGTGTTTATTTCGGGCTGAAAAACACGTTTTGAAAACTGAGCTGTTCCTGCCCTATAACTTACTTGGGGGTGACCAAAGTTGCCAAAACGTGTTTATTTCTGCTGAAAAACACGTTTTGACAATTTCTGCACACTGGGGTTAAGGGCTGACTCAGTGTGTTCTTCTGAGCCAGGCAGTTACACTGTGATTCCAAGGGCTGAGAAAACGCGTTTATTTCGGGCTGAAAAACACGTTTTGAAAACTGTGCTGTTCCTGCCCTATAACTTACATGGGGGTGACCAAAGTTGCCAAAACGTGTTTATTTCTGCTGAAAAACACGTTTTGACAATTTCTGCACACTGGGGTTAAGGGCTGACTCACTGTGCTCTTCTGAGCCAGGCAGTTACACTGCGATTCTAAGGGCTGAGAAAACGCGTTTATTTCGGGCTGAAAAACACGTTTTGAAAAGTGTGCTGTTCCTGCCCTATAACTTACATGGGGGTGACCAAAGTTGCCAAAACGTGTTTATTTCTGCTGAAAAACACGTTTTGACAATTTCTGCACACTGGGGTTAAGGGCTGACTCACTGTGCTCTTCTGAGCCAGGCAGTTACACTGTGATTCCAAGGGCTGAGAAAACGCGTTTATTTCGGGCTGAAAAACACGTTTTGAAAACTGTGCTGTTCCTGCCCTATAACTTACATGGGGGTGACCAAAGTTGCCAAAACGTGTTTATTTCTGCTGAAAAACACGTTTTGACAATTTCTGCACACTGGGGTTAAGGGCTGAGTCAGTGTGCTCTTCTGAGCCAGGCAGTTACACTGTGATTCCAAGGGCTGAGAAAACGCGTTTATTTCGGGCTGAAAAACACGTTTTGAAAACTGTGCTGTTCCTGCCCTATAAGTTACATGGTGGTGACCAAAGTTGCCAAAACGTGTTTATTTCTGCTGAAAAACACGTTTTGACAACTTCTGCACACTGGGGTTAAGGGCTGACTCAGTGTGCTCTTCTGAGCCAGGCAGTTACACTGTGATTCCAAGGGCTGAGAAAACGCGTTTATTTCGGGCTGAAAAACACGTTTTGAAAACTGTGCTGTTCCTGCCCTATAACTTACATGGGGGTGACCAAAGTTGCCAAAACGTGTTTATTTCTGCTGAAAAACACGTTTTGACAATTTCTGCACACTGGGGTTAAGGGCTGACTCACTGTGCTCTTCTGAGCCAGGCAGTTACACTGCGATTCTAAGGGCTGAGAAAACGCGATTATTTCGGGCTGAAAAACACGTTTTGAAAAGTGTGCTGTTCCTGCCCTATAACTTACATGAGGGTGACCAAAGTTGCCAAAACGTGTTTATTTCTGCTGAAAAACACGTTTTGACAATTTCTGCACACTGGGGTTAAGGGCTGACTCACTGTGCTCTTCTGAGCCAGGCAGTTACACTGCGATTCTAAAGGCTGAGAAAACGCGTTTATTTCGGGCAGAAAAACACGTTTTGAAAAGTGTGCTGTTCCTGCCCTATAACTTACATGGGGGTGACCAAAGTTGCCAAAACGTGTTTATTTCTGCTGAAAAACACGTTTTGACAATTTCTGCACACTGGGGTTAAGGGCTGACTCAGTGTGCTCTTCTGAGCCAGGCAGTTACACTGTGATTCCAAGGGCTGAGAAAACGCGTTTATTTCGGGCTGAAAAACACGTTTTGAAAACTGTGCTGTTCCTGCCCTATAACTTACATGGGGGTGACCAAAGTTGCCAAAACGTGTTTATTTCTGCTGAAAAACACGTTTTGACAATTTCTGCACACTGGGGTTAAGGGCTGACTCAGTGTGCTCTTCTGAGCCAGGCAGTTACACTGTGATTCCAAGGGCTGAGAAAACGCGTTTATTTCGGGCTGAAAAACACGTTTTGAAAACTGTGCTGTTCCTGCCCTATAAGTTACATGGTGGTGACCAAAGTTGCCAAAACGTGTTTATTTCTGCTGAAAAACACGTTTTGACAATTTCTGCACACTGGGGTTAAGGGCTGACGCAGTGTGCTCTTCTGAGCCAGGCAGTTACACTGTGATTCCAAGGGCTGAGAAAACGCGTTTATTTCGGGCTGAAAAACACGTTTTGAAAAGTGTGCTGTTCCTGCCCTATAACTTACATGGGAGTGACCAAAGTTGCCAAAACGTGTTTATTTCTGCTGAAAAACACGTTTTGACAATTTCTGCACACTGGGGTTAAGGGCTGACTCACTGTGCTCTTCTGAGCCAGGCAGTTACACTGCGATTCTAAAGGCTGAGAAAACGCGTTTATTTCGGGCTGAAAAACACGTTTTGAAAACTGTGCTGTTCCTGCCCTATAACTTACATGGGGGTGACCAAACTTGCCAAAACGTGTTTATTTCTGCTGAAAAACACGTTTTGACAATTTCTGCACACTGGGGTTAAGGGCTGACTCAGTGTGCTCTTCTGAGCCAGGCAGTTACACTGTGATTCCAAGGGCTGAGAAAACGCGTTTATTTCGGGCTGAAAAACACGTTTTGAAAACTGTGCTGTTCCTGCCCTATAACTTACATGGGGGTGACCAAAGTTGCCAAAACGTGTTTATTTCTGCTGAAAAACACGTTTTGACAATATGTGCACACTGGGGTTAAGGGCTGAGTCAGTGTGCTCTTCTGAGCCAGGCAGTTACACTGCGATTCTAAGGGCTGAGAAAACGTGTTTATTTCGGGCTGAAAAACACGTTTTGAAAACTGAGCTGTTCCTGCCCTATAACTTACTTGGGGGTGACCAAAGTTGCCAAAACGTGTTTATTTCTGCTGAAAAACACGTTTTGACAATTTCTGCACACTGGGGTTAAGGGCTGACGCAGTGTGCTCTTCTGAGCCAGGCAGTTACACTGTGATTCCAAGGGCTGAGAAAACGCGTTTATTTCGGGCTGAAAAACACGTTTTGAAAAGTGTGCTGTTCCTGCCCTATAACTTACATGGGAGTGACCAAAGTTGCCAAAACGTGTTTATTTCTGCTGAAAAACACGTTTTGACAATTTCTGCACACTGGGGTTAAGGGCTGACTCACTGTGCTCTTCTGAGCCAGGCAGTTACACTGCGATTCTAAAGGCTGAGAAAACGCGTTTATTTCGGGCTGAAAAACACGTTTTGAAAACTGTGCTGTTCCTGCCCTATAACTTACATGGGGGTGACCAAAGTTGCCAAAACGTGTTTATTTCTGCTGAAAAACACGTTTTGACAATTTCTGCACACTGGGGTTAAGGGCTGACTCAGTGTGCTCTTCTGAGCCAGGCAGTTACACTGTGATTCCAAGGGCTGAGAAAACGCGTTTATTTCGGGCTGAAAAACACGTTTTGAAAACTGTGCTGTTCCTGCCCTATAACTTACATGGGGGTGACCAAAGTTGCCAAAACGTGTTTATTTCTGCTGAAAAACACGTTTTGACAATATGTGCACACTGGGGTTAAGGGCTGAGTCAGTGTGCTCTTCTGAGCCAGGCAGTTACACTGCGATTCTAAGGGCTGAGAAAACGTGTTTATTTCGGGCTGAAAAACACGTTTTGAAAACTGAGCTGTTCCTGCCCTATAACTTACTTGGGGGTGACCAAAGTTGCCAAAACGTGTTTATTTCTGCTGAAAAACACGTTTTGACAATTTCTGCACACTGGGGTTAAGGGCTGACTCAGTGTGTTCTTCTGAGCCAGGCAGTTACACTGTGATTCCAAGGGCTGAGAAAACGCGTTTATTTCGGGCTGAAAAACACGTTTTGAAAACTGTGCTGTTCCTGCCCTATAACTTACATGGGGGTGACCAAAGTTGCCAAAACGTGTTTATTTCTGCTGAAAAACACGTTTTGACAATTTCTGCACACTGGGGTTAAGGGCTGACTCACTGTGCTCTTCTGAGCCAGGCAGTTACACTGCGATTCTAAGGGCTGAGAAAACGCGTTTATTTCGGGCTGAAAAACACGTTTTGAAAAGTGTGCTGTTCCTGCCCTATAACTTACATGGGGGTGACCAAAGTTGCCAAAACGTGTTTATTTCTGCTGAAAAACACGTTTTGACAATTTCTGCACACTGGGGTTAAGGGCTGACTCACTGTGCTCTTCTGAGCCAGGCAGTTACACTGTGATTCCAAGGGCTGAGAAAACGCGTTTATTTCGGGCTGAAAAACACGTTTTGAAAACTGTGCTGTTCCTGCCCTATAACTTACATGGGGGTGACCAAAGTTGCCAAAACGTGTTTATTTCTGCTGAAAAACACGTTTTGACAATTTCTGCACACTGGGGTTAAGGGCTGAGTCAGTGTGCTCTTCTGAGCCAGGCAGTTACACTGTGATTCCAAGGGCTGACAAAACGCGTTTATTTCGGGCTGAAAAACACGTTTTGAAAACTGTGCTGTTCCTGCCCTATAAGTTACATGGTGGTGACCAAAGTTGCCAAAACGTGTTTATTTCTGCTGAAAAACACGTTTTGACAACTTCTGCACACTGGGGTTAAGGGCTGACTCAGTGTGCTCTTCTGAGCCAGGCAGTTACACTGTGATTCCAAGGGCTGAGAAAACGCGTTTATTTCGGGCTGAAAAACACGTTTTGAAAACTGTGCTGTTCCTGCCCTATAACTTACATGGGGGTGACCAAAGTTGCCAAAACGTGTTTATTTCTGCTGAAAAACACGTTTTGACAATTTCTGCACACTGGGGTTAAGGGCTGACTCACTGTGCTCTTCTGAGCCAGGCAGTTACACTGCGATTCTAAGGGCTGAGAAAACGCGATTATTTCGGGCTGAAAAACACGTTTTGAAAAGTGTGCTGTTCCTGCCCTATAACTTACATGAGGGTGACCAAAGTTGCCAAAACGTGTTTATTTCTGCTGAAAAACACGTTTTGACAATTTCTGCACACTGGGGTTAAGGGCTGACTCACTGTGCTCTTCTGAGCCAGGCAGTTACACTGCGATTCTAAGGGCTGAGAAAACGCGATTATTTCGGGCTGAAAAACACGTTTTGAAAAGTGTGCTGTTCCTGCCCTATAACTTACATGGGGGTGACCAAAGTTGCCAAAACGTGTTTATTTCTGCTGAAAAACACGTTTTGACAATTTCTGCACACTGGGGTTAAGGGCTGACTCACTGTGCTCTTCTGAGCCAGGCAGTTACACTGCGATTCTAAGGGCTGAGAAAACGCGTTTATTTCGGGCTGAAAAACACGTTTTGAAAAGTGTGCTGTTCCTGCCCTATAACTTACATGGGGGTGACCAAAGTTGCCAAAACGTGTTTATTTCTGCTGAAAAACACGTTTTGACAATTTCTGCACACTGGGGTTAAGGGCTGACTCAGTGTGCTCTTCTGAGCCAGGCAGTTACACTGTGATTCCAAGGGCTGAGAAAACGCGTTTATTTCGGGCTGAAAAACACGTTTTGAAAAGTGTGCTGTTCCTGCCCTATAACTTACATGGGGGTGACCAAAGTTGCCAAAACGTGTTTATTTCTGCTGAAAAACACGTTTTGACAATTTCTGCACACTGGGGTTAAGGGCTGACTCACTGTGCTCTTCTGAGCCAGGCAGTTACACTGCGATTCTAAAGGCTGAGAAAACGCGTTTATTTCGGGCTGAAAAACACGTTTTGAAAAGTGTGCTGTTCCTGCCCTATAACTTACATGGGGGTGACCAAAGTTGCCAAAACGTGTTTATTTCTGCTGAAAAACACGTTTTGACAATTTCTGCACACTGGGGTTAAGGGCTGACTCAGTGTGCTCTTCTGAGCCAGGCAGTTACACTGTGATTCCAAGGGCTGAGAAAACGCGTTTATTTCGGGCTGAAAAACACGTTTTGAAAAGTGTGCTGTTCCTGCCCTATAACTTACATGGGGGTGACCAAAGTTGCCAAAACGTGTTTATTTCTGCTGAAAAACACGTTTTGACAATTTCTGCACACTGGGGTTAAGGGCTGACTCACTGTGCTCTTCTGAGCCAGGCAGTTACACTGCGATTCTAAGGGCTGAGAAAACGCGTTTATTTCGGGCTGAAAAACACGTTTTGAAAAGTGTGCTGTTCCTGCCCTATAACTTACATGGGGGTGACCAAAGTTGCCAAAACGTGTTTATTTCTGCTGAAAAACACGTTTTGACAATTTCTGCACACTGGGGTTAAGGGCTGACTCAGTGTGTTCTTCTGAGCCAGGCAGTTACACTGTGATTCCAAGGGCTGAGAAAACGCGTTTATTTCGGGCTGAAAAACACGTTTTGAAAACTGTGCTGTTCCTGCCCTATAACTTACATGGGGGTGACCAAAGTTGCCAAAACGTGTTTATTTCTGCTGAAAAACACGTTTTGACAATTTCTGCACACTGGGGTTAAGGGCTGACTCACTGTGCTCTTCTGAGCCAGGCAGTTACACTGCGATTCTAAAGGCTGAGAAAACGCGTTTATTTCGGGCTGAAAAACACGTTTTGAAAAGTGAGCTGTTCCTGCCCTATAACTTACATGGGGGTGACCAAAGTTGCCAAAACGTGTTTATTTCTGCTGAAAAACACGTTTTGACAATTTCTGCACACTGGGGTTAAGGGCTGACTCACTGTGCTCTTCTGAGCCAGGCAGTTACACTGCGATTCTAAGGGCTGAGAAAACGCGTTTATTTCGGGCTGAAAAACACGTTTTGAAATCTGTGCTGTTCATGCCCTATAAGTTACATGGGGGTGACCAAAGTTGCCAAAACGTGTTTATTTCTGCTGAAAAACACGTTTTGACAATTTCTGCACACTGGGGTTAAGGGCTGAGTCAGTGTGCTCTTCTGAGCCAGGCAGTTACACTGTGATTCCAAGGGCTGAGAAAAAGCGTTTATTTCGGGCTGAAAAACACGTTTTGAAAACTGTGCTGTTCCTGCCCTATAAGTTACATGGTGGTGACCAAAGTTGCCAAAACGTGTTTATTTCTGCTGAAAAACACGTTTTGACAACTTCTGCACACTGGGGTTAAGGGCTGACTCAGTGTGCTCTTCTGAGCCAGGCAGTTACACTGCGATTCTAAGGGCTGAGAAAACGCGATTATTTCGGGCTGAAAAACACGTTTTGAAAACTGTGCTGTTCCTGCCCTATAACTTACATGGGGGTGACCAAAGTTGCCAAAACGTGTTTATTTCTGCTGAAAAACACGTTTTGACAATTTCTGCACACTGGGGTTAAGGGCTGACTCACTGTGCTCTTCTGAGCCAGGCAGTTACACTGCGATTCTAAAGGCTGAGAAAACGCGTTTATTTCGGGCTGAAAAACACGTTTTGAAAAGTGTGCTGTTCCTGCCCTATAACTTACATGGGGGTGACCAAAGTTGCCAAAACGTGTTTATTTCTGCTGAAAAACACGTTTTGACAATTTCTGCACACTGGGGTTAAGGGCTGACTCAGTGTGCTCTTCTGAGCCAGGCAGTTACACAGTGATTCCAAGGGCTGAGAAAACGCGTTTATTTCGGGCTGAAAAACACGTTTTGAAAACTGTGCTGTTCCTGCCCTATAACTTACATGGGGGTGCCAAAACGTGTTCATTTCTGCTGAAAAACACGTTTTGACAATTTCTGCACACTGGGGTTAAGGGCTGACTCACTGTGCTCTTCTGAGCCAGGCAGTTACACTGTGATTCCAAGGGCTGAGAAAACGCGTTTATTTCGGGCTGAAAAACACGTTTTGAAAACTGTGCTGTTCCTGCCCTATAACTTACATGGTGGTGACCAAAGTTGCCAGAACGTGTTTATTTTTGCTGAAAAACACGTTTTGACAATTTCTGCACACTGGGGTTAAGGGCTGACTCAGTGTGCTCTTCTGAGCCAGGCAGTTACATTGTGATTCCAAGGGCTGAGAAAACGCGTTTATTTCGGGCTGAAAAACACGTTTTGAAAAGTGTGCTGTTCCTGCCCTATAACTTACATGGGGGTGACCAAAGTTGCCAAAACGTGTTTATTTCTGCTGAAAAACACGTTTTGACAATTTCTGCACACTGGGGTTAAGGGCTGACTCAGTGTGCTCTTCTGAGCCAGGCAGTTACACTGTGATTCCAAGGGCTGAGAAAACGCGTTTATTTCGGGCTGAAAAACACGTTTTGAAAACTGTGCTGTTCCTGCCCTATAAGTTACATGGTGGTGACCAAAGTTGCCAAAACGTGTTTATTTCTGCTGAAAAACACGTTTTGACAATTTCTGCACACTGGGGTTAAGGGCTGACGCAGTGTGCTCTTCTGAGCCAGGCAGTTACACTGTGATTCCAAGGGCTGAGAAAACGCGTTTATTTCGGGCTGAAAAACACGTTTTGAAAAGTGTGCTGTTCCTGCCCTATAACTTACATGGGAGTGACCAAAGTTGCCAAAACGTGTTTATTTCTGCTGAAAAACACGTTTTGACAATTTCTGCACACTGGGGTTAAGGGCTGACTCACTGTGCTCTTCTGAGCCAGGCAGTTACACTGCGATTCTAAAGGCTGAGAAAACGCGTTTATTTCGGGCTGAAAAACACGTTTTGAAAACTGTGCTGTTCCTGCCCTATAACTTACATGGGGGTGACCAAAGTTGCCAAAACGTGTTTATTTCTGCTGAAAAACACGTTTTGACAATTTCTGCACACTGGGGTTAAGGGCTGACTCAGTGTGCTCTTCTGAGCCAGGCAGTTACACTGTGATTCCAAGGGCTGAGAAAACGCGTTTATTTCGGGCTGAAAAACACGTTTTGAAAACTGTGCTGTTCCTGCCCTATAACTTACATGGGGGTGACCAAAGTTGCCAAAACGTGTTTATTTCTGCTGAAAAACACGTTTTGACAATATGTGCACACTGGGGTTAAGGGCTGAGTCAGTGTGCTCTTCTGAGCCAGGCAGTTACACTGCGATTCTAAGGGCTGAGAAAACGTGTTTATTTCGGGCTGAAAAACACGTTTTGAAAACTGAGCTGTTCCTGCCCTATAACTTACTTGGGGGTGACCAAAGTTGCCAAAACGTGTTTATTTCTGCTGAAAAACACGTTTTGACAATTTCTGCACACTGGGGTTAAGGGCTGACTCAGTGTGTTCTTCTGAGCCAGGCAGTTACACTGTGATTCCAAGGGCTGAGAAAACGCGTTTATTTCGGGCTGAAAAACACGTTTTGAAAACTGTGCTGTTCCTGCCCTATAACTTACATGGGGGTGACCAAAGTTGCCAAAACGTGTTTATTTCTGCTGAAAAACACGTTTTGACAATTTCTGCACACTGGGGTTAAGGGCTGACTCACTGTGCTCTTCTGAGCCAGGCAGTTACACTGCGATTCTAAGGGCTGAGAAAACGCGTTTATTTCGGGCTGAAAAACACGTTTTGAAAAGTGTGCTGTTCCTGCCCTATAACTTACATGGGGGTGACCAAAGTTGCCAAAACGTGTTTATTTCTGCTGAAAAACACGTTTTGACAATTTCTGCACACTGGGGTTAAGGGCTGACTCACTGTGCTCTTCTGAGCCAGGCAGTTACACTGTGATTCCAAGGGCTGAGAAAACGCGTTTATTTCGGGCTGAAAAACACGTTTTGAAAACTGTGCTGTTCCTGCCCTATAACTTACATGGGGGTGACCAAAGTTGCCAAAACGTGTTTATTTCTGCTGAAAAACACGTTTTGACAATTTCTGCACACTGGGGTTAAGGGCTGAGTCAGTGTGCTCTTCTGAGCCAGGCAGTTACACTGTGATTCCAAGGGCTGAGAAAACGCGTTTATTTCGGGCTGAAAAACACGTTTTGAAAACTGTGCTGTTCCTGCCCTATAAGTTACATGGTGGTGACCAAAGTTGCCAAAACGTGTTTATTTCTGCTGAAAAACACGTTTTGACAACTTCTGCACACTGGGGTTAAGGGCTGACTCAGTGTGCTCTTCTGAGCCAGGCAGTTACACTGTGATTCCAAGGGCTGAGAAAACGCGTTTATTTCGGGCTGAAAAACACGTTTTGAAAACTGTGCTGTTCCTGCCCTATAACTTACATGGGGGTGACCAAAGTTGCCAAAACGTGTTTATTTCTGCTGAAAAACACGTTTTGACAATTTCTGCACACTGGGGTTAAGGGCTGACTCACTGTGCTCTTCTGAGCCAGGCAGTTACACTGCGATTCTAAGGGCTGAGAAAACGCGATTATTTCGGGCTGAAAAACACGTTTTGAAAAGTGTGCTGTTCCTGCCCTATAACTTACATGAGGGTGACCAAAGTTGCCAAAACGTGTTTATTTCTGCTGAAAAACACGTTTTGACAATTTCTGCACACTGGGGTTAAGGGCTGACTCACTGTGCTCTTCTGAGCCAGGCAGTTACACTGCGATTCTAAAGGCTGAGAAAACGCGTTTATTTCGGGCAG
The DNA here is from genome assembly GCF_055471065.1 of Atractosteus spatula. Lineage (NCBI taxonomy): Eukaryota > Metazoa > Chordata > Actinopteri > Semionotiformes > Lepisosteidae > Atractosteus > Atractosteus spatula. Next base: position 18,206,611 of record NC_142716.1, on the reverse strand, counting down.
AAAAACACGTTTTGAAAAGTGTGCTGTTCCTGCCCTATAACTTACATGGGGGTGACCAAAGTTGCCAAAACGTGTTTATTTCTGCTGAAAAACACGTTTTGACAATTTCTGCACACTGGGGTTAAGGGCTGACTCAGTGTGCTCTTCTGAGCCAGGCAGTTACACTGTGATTCCAAGGGCTGAGAAAACGCGTTTATTTCGGGCTGAAAAACACGTTTTGAAAACTGTGCTGTTCCTGCCCTATAACTTACATGGGGGTGACCAAAGTTGCCAAAACGTGTTTATTTCTGCTGAAAAACACGTTTTGACAATTTCTGCACACTGGGGTTAAGGGCTGACTCAGTGTGCTCTTCTGAGCCAGGCAGTTACACTGTGATTCCAAGGGCTGAGAAAACGCGTTTATTTCGGGCTGAAAAACACGTTTTGAAAACTGTGCTGTTCCTGCCCTATAAGTTACATGGTGGTGACCAAAGTTGCCAAAACGTGTTTATTTCTGCTGAAAAACACGTTTTGACAATTTCTGCACACTGGGGTTAAGGGCTGACGCAGTGTGCTCTTCTGAGCCAGGCAGTTACACTGTGATTCCAAGGGCTGAGAAAACGCGTTTATTTCGGGCTGAAAAACACGTTTTGAAAAGTGTGCTGTTCCTGCCCTATAACTTACATGGGAGTGACCAAAGTTGCCAAAACGTGTTTATTTCTGCTGAAAAACACGTTTTGACAATTTCTGCACACTGGGGTTAAGGGCTGACTCACTGTGCTCTTCTGAGCCAGGCAGTTACACTGCGATTCTAAAGGCTGAGAAAACGCGTTTATTTCGGGCTGAAAAACACGTTTTGAAAACTGTGCTGTTCCTGCCCTATAACTTACATGGGGGTGACCAAAGTTGCCAAAACGTGTTTATTTCTGCTGAAAAACACGTTTTGACAATTTCTGCACACTGGGGTTAAGGGCTGAGTCAGTGTGCTCTTCTGAGCCAGGCAGTTACACTGTGATTCCAAGGGCTGAGAAAACGCGTTTATTTCGGGCTGAAAAACACGTTTTGAAAACTGTGCTGTTCCTGCCCTATAACTTACATGGGGGTGACCAAAGTTGCCAAAACGTGTTTATTTCTGCTGAAAAACACGTTTTGACAATATGTGCACACTGGGGTTAAGGGCTGAGTCAGTGTGCTCTTCTGAGCCAGGCAGTTACACTGCGATTCTAAGGGCTGAGAAAACGTGTTTATTTCGGGCTGAAAAACACGTTTTGAAAACTGAGCTGTTCCTGCCCTATAACTTACTTGGGGGTGACCAAAGTTGCCAAAACGTGTTTATTTCTGCTGAAAAACACGTTTTGACAATTTCTGCACACTGGGGTTAAGGGCTGACTCAGTGTGTTCTTCTGAGCCAGGCAGTTACACTGTGATTCCAAGGGCTGAGAAAACGCGTTTATTTCGGGCTGAAAAACACGTTTTGAAAACTGTGCTGTTCCTGCCCTATAACTTACATGGGGGTGACCAAAGTTGCCAAAACGTGTTTATTTCTGCTGAAAAACACGTTTTGACAATTTCTGCACACTGGGGTTAAGGGCTGACTCACTGTGCTCTTCTGAGCCAGGCAGTTACACTGCGATTCTAAGGGCTGAGAAAACGCGTTTATTTCGGGCTGAAAAACACGTTTTTAAAAGTGTGCTGTTCCTGCCCTATAACTTACATGGGGGTGACCAAAGTTGCCAAAACGTGTTTATTTCTGCTGAAAAACACGTTTTGACAATTTCTGCACACTGGGGTTAAGGGCTGACTCACTGTGCTCTTCTGAGCCAGGCAGTTACACTGTGATTCCAAGGGCTGAGAAAACGCGTTTATTTCGGGCTGAAAAACACGTTTTGAAAACTGTGCTGTTCCTGCCCTATAACTTACATGGGGGTGACCAAAGTTGCCAAAACGTGTTTATTTCTGCTGAAAAACACGTTTTGACAATTTCTGCACACTGGGGTTAAGGGCTGAGTCAGTGTGCTCTTCTGAGCCAGGCAGTTACACTGTGATTCCAAGGGCTGAGAAAACGCGTTTATTTCGGGCTGAAAAACACGTTTTGAAAACTGTGCTGTTCCTGCCCTATAAGTTACATGGTGGTGACCAAAGTTGCCAAAACGTGTTTATTTCTGCTGAAAAACACGTTTTGACAACTTCTGCACACTGGGGTTAAGGGCTGACTCAGTGTGCTCTTCTGAGCCAGGCAGTTACACTGTGATTCCAAGGGCTGAGAAAACGCGTTTATTTCGGGCTGAAAAACACGTTTTGAAAACTGTGCTGTTCCTGCCCTATAACTTACATGGGGGTGACCAAAGTTGCCAAAACGTGTTTATTTCTGCTGAAAAACACGTTTTGACAATTTCTGCACACTGGGGTTAAGGGCTGACTCACTGTGCTCTTCTGAGCCAGGCAGTTACACTGCGATTCTAAGGGCTGAGAAAACGCGATTATTTCGGGCTGAAAAACACGTTTTGAAAAGTGTGCTGTTCCTGCCCTATAACTTACATGAGGGTAACCAAAGTTGCCAAAACGTGTTTATTTCTGCTGAAAAACACGTTTTGACAATTTCTGCACACTGGGGTTAAGGGCTGACTCAGTGTGCTCTTCTGAGCCAGGCAGTTACACTGTGATTCCAAGGGCTGAGAAAACGCGTTTATTTCGGGCTGAAAAACACGTTTTGAAAACTGTGCTGTTCCTGCCCTATAACTTACATGGGGGTGACCAAAGTTGCCAAAACGTGTTTATTTCTGCTGAAAAACACGTTTTGACAATTTCTGCACACTGGGGTTAAGGGCTGACTCAGTGTGCTCTTCTGAGCCAGGCAGTTACACTGTGATTCCAAGGGCTGAGAAAACGCGTTTATTTCGGGCTGAAAAACACGTTTTGAAAACTGTGCTGTTCCTGCCCTATAAGTTACATGGTGGTGACCAAAGTTGCCAAAACGTGTTTATTTCTGCTGAAAAACACGTTTTGACAATTTCTGCACACTGGGGTTAAGGGCTGACGCAGTGTGCTCTTCTGAGCCAGGCAGTTACACTGTGATTCCAAGGGCTGAGAAAACGCGTTTATTTCGGGCTGAAAAACACGTTTTGAAAAGTGTGCTGTTCCTGCCCTATAACTTACATGGGAGTGACCAAAGTTGCCAAAACGTGTTTATTTCTGCTGAAAAACACGTTTTGACAATTTCTGCACACTGGGGTTAAGGGCTGACTCACTGTGCTCTTCTGAGCCAGGCAGTTACACTGCGATTCTAAAGGCTGAGAAAACGCGTTTATTTCGGGCTGAAAAACACGTTTTGAAAACTGTGCTGTTCCTGCCCTATAACTTACATGGGGGTGACCAAAGTTGCCAAAACGTGTTTATTTCTGCTGAAAAACACGTTTTGACAATTTCTGCACACTGGGGTTAAGGGCTGACTCAGTGTGCTCTTCTGAGCCAGGCAGTTACACTGTGATTCCAAGGGCTGAGAAAACGCGTTTATTTCGGGCTGAAAAACACGTTTTGAAAACTGTGCTGTTCCTGCCCTATAACTTACATGGGGGTGACCAAAGTTGCCAAAACGTGTTTATTTCTGCTGAAAAACACGTTTTGACAATATGTGCACACTGGGGTTAAGGGCTGAGTCAGTGTGCTCTTCTGAGCCAGGCAGTTACACTGCGATTCTAAGGGCTGAGAAAACGTGTTTATTTCGGGCTGAAAAACACGTTTTGAAAACTGAGCTGTTCCTGCCCTATAACTTACTTGGGGGTGACCAAAGTTGCCAAAACGTGTTTATTTCTGCTGAAAAACACGTTTTGACAATTTCTGCACACTGGGGTTAAGGGCTGACTCAGTGTGTTCTTCTGAGCCAGGCAGTTACACTGTGATTCCAAGGGCTGAGAAAACGCGTTTATTTCGGGCTGAAAAACACGTTTTGAAAACTGTGCTGTTCCTGCCCTATAACTTACATGGGGGTGACCAAAGTTGCCAAAACGTGTTTATTTCTGCTGAAAAACACGTTTTGACAATTTCTGCACACTGGGGTTAAGGGCTGACTCACTGTGCTCTTCTGAGCCAGGCAGTTACACTGCGATTCTAAGGGCTGAGAAAACGCGTTTATTTCGGGCTGAAAAACACGTTTTGAAAAGTGTGCTGTTCCTGCCCTATAACTTACATGGGGGTGACCAAAGTTGCCAAAACGTGTTTATTTCTGCTGAAAAACACGTTTTGACAATTTCTGCACACTGGGGTTAAGGGCTGACTCACTGTGCTCTTCTGAGCCAGGCAGTTACACTGTGATTCCAAGGGCTGAGAAAACGCGTTTATTTCGGGCTGAAAAACACGTTTTGAAAACTGTGCTGTTCCTGCCCTATAACTTACATGGGGGTGACCAAAGTTGCCAAAACGTGTTTATTTCTGCTGAAAAACACGTTTTGACAATTTCTGCACACTGGGGTTAAGGGCTGAGTCAGTGTGCTCTTCTGAGCCAGGCAGTTACACTGTGATTCCAAGGGCTGAGAAAACGCGTTTATTTCGGGCTGAAAAACACGTTTTGAAAACTGTGCTGTTCCTGCCCTATAAGTTACATGGTGGTGACCAAAGTTGCCAAAACGTGTTTATTTCTGCTGAAAAACACGTTTTGACAACTTCTGCACACTGGGGTTAAGGGCTGACTCAGTGTGCTCTTCTGAGCCAGGCAGTTACACTGTGATTCCAAGGGCTGAGAAAACGTGTTTATTTCGGGCTGAAAAACACGTTTTGAAAACTGAGCTGTTCCTGCCCTATAACTTACTTGGGGGTGACCAAAGTTGCCAAAACGTGTTTATTTCTGCTGAAAAACACGTTTTGACAATTTCTGCACACTGGGGTTAAGGGCTGACTCAGTGTGTTCTTCTGAGCCAGGCAGTTACACTGTGATTCCAAGGGCTGAGAAAACGCGTTTATTTCGGGCTGAAAAACACGTTTTGAAAACTGTGCTGTTCCTGCCCTATAACTTACATGGGGGTGACCAAAGTTGCCAAAACGTGTTTATTTCTGCTGAAAAACACGTTTTGACAATTTCTGCACACTGGGGTTAAGGGCTGACTCACTGTGCTCTTCTGAGCCAGGCAGTTACACTGCGATTCTAAGGGCTGAGAAAACGCGTTTATTTCGGGCTGAAAAACACGTTTTGAAAAGTGTGCTGTTCCTGCCCTATAACTTACATGGGGGTGACCAAAGTTGCCAAAACGTGTTTATTTCTGCTGAAAAACACGTTTTGACAATTTCTGCACACTGGGGTTAAGGGCTGACTCACTGTGCTCTTCTGAGCCAGGCAGTTACACTGTGATTCCAAGGGCTGAGAAAACGCGTTTATTTCGGGCTGAAAAACACGTTTTGAAAACTGTGCTGTTCCTGCCCTATAACTTACATGGGGGTGACCAAAGTTGCCAAAACGTGTTTATTTCTGCTGAAAAACACGTTTTGACAATTTCTGCACACTGGGGTTAAGGGCTGAGTCAGTGTGCTCTTCTGAGCCAGGCAGTTACACTGTGATTCCAAGGGCTGAGAAAACGCGTTTATTTCGGGCTGAAAAACACGTTTTGAAAACTGTGCTGTTCCTGCCCTATAAGTTACATGGTGGTGACCAAAGTTGCCAAAACGTGTTTATTTCTGCTGAAAAACACGTTTTGACAACTTCTGCACACTGGGGTTAAGGGCTGACTCAGTGTGCTCTTCTGAGCCAGGCAGTTACACTGTGATTCCAAGGGCTGAGAAAACGCGTTTATTTCGGGCTGAAAAACACGTTTTGAAAACTGTGCTGTTCCTGCCCTATAACTTACATGGGGGTGACCAAAGTTGCCAAAACGTGTTTATTTCTGCTGAAAAACACGTTTTGACAATTTCTGCACACTGGGGTTAAGGGCTGACTCAGTGTGCTCTTCTGAGCCAGGCAGTTACAATGTGATTCCAAGGGCTGAGAAAACGTGTTTATTTCGGGCTGAAAAACACGTTTTGAAAACTGAGCTGTTCCTGCCCTATAACTTACATGGGGGTGACCAAAGTTGCCAAAACGTGTTTATTTCTGCTGAAAAACACGTTTTGACAATTTCTGCACACTGGGGTTAAGGGCTGACTCAGTGTGCTCTTCTGAGCCAGGCAGTTACACTGTGATTCCAAGGGCTGAGAAAACGCGTTTATTTCGGGCTGAAAAACACGTTTTGAAAAGTGTGCTGTTCCTGCCCTATAACTTACATGGGGGTGACCAAAGTTGCCAAAACGTGTTTATTTCTGCTGAAAAACACGTTTTGACAATTTCTGCACACTGGGGTTAAGGGCTGACTCACTGTGCTCTTCTGAGCCAGGCAGTTACACTGCGATTCTAAGGGCTGAGAAAACGCGTTTATTTCGGGCTGAAAAACACGTTTTGAAAAGTGTGCTGTTCCTGCCCTATAACTTACATGGGGGTGACCAAAGTTGCCAAAACGTGTTTATTTCTGCTGAAAAACACGTTTTGACAATTTCTGCACACTGGGGTTAAGGGCTGACTCACTGTGCTCTTCTGAGCCAGGCAGTTACACTGCGATTCTAAAGGCTGAGAAAACGCGTTTATTTCGGGCTGAAAAACACGTTTTGAAAAGTGTGCTGTTCCTGCCCTATAACTTACATGGGGGTGACCAAAGTTGCCAAAACGTGTTTATTTCTGCTGAAAAACACGTTTTGACAATTTCTGCACACTGGGGTTAAGGGCTGACTCAGTGTGCTCTTCTGAGCCAGGCAGTTACACTGTGATTCCAAGGGCTGAGAAAACGCGTTTATTTCGGGCTGAAAAACACGTTTTGAAAACTGTGCTGTTCCTGCCCTATAACTTACATGGGGGTGACCAAAGTTGCCAAAACGTGTTTATTTCTGCTGAAAAACACGTTTTGACAATATGTGCACACTGGGGTTAAGGGCTGACTCACTGTGCTCTTCTGAGCCTGGCAGTTACACTGCGATTCTAAGGGCTGAGAAAACGCGTTTATTTCGGGCTGAAAAACACGTTTTGAAAAGTGTGCTGTTCCTGCCCTATAACTTACATGGGGGTGACCAAAGTTGCCAAAACGTGTTTATTTCTGCTGAAAAACACGTTTTGACAATTTCTGCACACTGGGGTTAAGGGCTGTCTCAACTGTGCTCTTCTGAGCCAGGCAGTTACACTGCGATTCTAAAGGCTGAGAAAACGCGTTTATTTCGGGCTGAAAAACACGTTTTGAAAACTGTGCTGTTCCTGCCCTATAACTTACATGGGGGTGACCAAAGTTGCCAAAACGTGTTTATTTCTGCTGAAAAACACGTTTTGACAATTTCTGCACACTGGGTTAAAGGGCTGACTCAGTGTGCTCTTCTGAGCCAGGCAGTTACACTGTGATTCCAAGGGCTGAGAAAACGTGTTCATTTCGGGCTGAAAAACACGTTTTGAAAACTGAGCTGTTCCTGCCCTATAACTTACATGGGGGTGACCAAAGTTGCCAAAACGTGTTTATTTCTGCTGAAAAACACGTTTTGACAATTTCTGCACACTGGGGTTAAGGGCTGACTCACTGTGCTCTTCTGAGCCAGGCAGTTACACTGCGATTCTAAGGGCTGAGAAATCGCGTTTATTTCGGGCTGAAAAACACGTTTTGAAAAGTGTGCTGTTCCTGCCCTATAACTTACATGGGGGTGACCAAAGTTGCCAAAACGTGTTTATTTCTGCTGAAAAACACGTTTTGACAATTTCTGCACACTGGGGTTAAGGGCTGACTCACTGTGCTCTCCTGAGCCAGGCAGTTACACTGCGATTCTAAAGGCTGAGAAAACGCGTTTATTTCGGGCTGAAAAACACGTTTTGAAAAGTGTGCTGTTCCTGCCCTATAACTTACATGGGGGTGACCAAAGTTGCCAAAACGTGTTTATTTCTGCTGAAAAACACGTTTTGACAATTTCTGCACACTGGGGTTAAGGGCTGACTCAGTGTGCTCTTCTGAGCCAGGCAGTTACACTGTGATTCCAAGGGCTGAGAAAACGCGTTTATTTCGGGCTGAAAAACACGTTTTGAAAACTGTGCTGTTCCTGCCCTATAACTTACATGGGGGTGACCAAAGTTGCCAAAACGTGTTTATTTCTGCTGAAAAACACGTTTTGACAATATGTGCACACTGGGGTTAAGGGCTGACTCACTGTGCTCTTCTGAGCCAGGCAGTTACACTGCGATTCTAAGGGCTGAGAAAACGCGTTTATTTCGGGCTGAAAAACACGTTTTGAAATCTGTGCTGTTCCTGCCCTATAACTTACATGGGGGTGACCAAAGTTGCCAAAACGTGTTTATTTCTGCTGAAAAACACGTTTTGACAATTTCTGCACACTGGGGTTAAGGGCTGACTCAGTGTGTTCTTCTGAGCCAGGCAGTTACACTGTGATTCCAAGGGCTGAGAAAACGCGTTTATTTCGGGCTGAAAAACACGTTTTGAAAACTGTGCTGTTCCTGCCCTATAACTTACATGGGGGTGACCAAAGTTGCCAAAACGTGTTTATTTCTGCTGAAAAACACGTTTTGACAATTTCTGCACACTGGGGTTAAGGGCTGACTCACTGTGCTCTTCTGAGCCAGGCAGTTACACTGTGATTCCAAGGGCTGAGAAAACGCGTTTATTTCGGGCTGAAAAACACGTTTTGACAACTGTGCTGTTCCTGCCCTATAACTTACATGGGGGTGACCAAAGTTGCCAAAACGTGTTTATTTCTGCTGAAAAACACGTTTTGACAATTTCTGCACACTGGGGTTAAGGGCTGACTCACTGTGCTCTTCTGAGCCAGGCAGTTACACTGGGATTCTAAGGGCTGAGAAAACGCGTTTATTTCGGGCTGAAAAACACGTTTTGAAAAGTGTGCTGTTCCTGCCCTATAACTTACATGGGGGTGACCAAAGTTGCCAAAACGTGTTTATTTCTGCTGAAAAACACGTTTTGACAATTTCTGCACACTGGGGTTAAGGGCTGACTCAGTGTGCTCTTCTGAGCCAGGCAGTTACAATGTGATTCCAAGGGCTGAGAAAACGTGTTTATTTCGGGCTGAAAAACACGATTTGAAAACTGAGCTGTTCCTGCCCTATAACTTACATGGGGGTGACCAAAGTTGCCAAAACGTGTTTATTTCTGCTGAAAAACACGTTTTGACAATTTCTGCACACTGGGGTTAAGGGCTGACTCAGTGTGCTCTTCTGAGCCAGGCAGTTACACTGTGATTCCAAGGGCTGAGAAAACGCGTTTATTTCGGGCTGAAAAACACGTTTTGAAAACTGTGCTGTTCCTGCCCTATAACTTACATGGGGGTGACCAAAGTTGCCAAAACGTGTTTATTTCTGCTGAAAAACACGTTTTGACAATTTCTGCACACTGGGGTTAAGGGCTGACTCACTGTGCTCTTCTGAGCCAGGCAGTTACACTGCGATTCTAAGGGCTGAGAAAACGCGTTTATTTCGGGCTGAAAAACACGTTTTGAAAAGTGTGCTGTTCCTGCCCTATAACTTACATGGGGGTGACCAAAGTTGCCAAAACGTGTTTATTTCTGCTGAAAAACACGTTTTGACAATTTCTGCACACTGGGGTTAAGGGCTGACTCACTGTGCTCTTCTGAGCCAGGCAGTTACACTGCGATTCTAAAGGCTGAGAAAACGCGTTTATTTCGGGCTGAAAAACACGTTTTGAAAAGTGTGCTGTTCCTGCCCTATAACTTACATGGGGGTGACCAAAGTTGCCAAAACGTGTTTATTTCTGCTGAAAAACACGTTTTGACAATTTCTGCACACTGGGGTTAAGGGCTGACTCAGTGTGCTCTTCTGAGCCAGGCAGTTACACTGTGATTCCAAGGGCTGAGAAAACGCGTTTATTTCGGGCTGAAAAACACGTTTTGAAAACTGTGCTGTTCCTGCCCTATAACTTACATGGGGGTGACCAAAGTTGCCAAAACGTGTTTATTTCTGCTGAAAAACACGTTTTGACAATTTCTGCACACTGGGGTTAAGGGCTGACTCACTGTGCTCTTCTGAGCCAGGCAGTTACACTGCGATTCTAAAGGCTGAGAAAACGCGTTTATTTCGGGCTGAAAAACACGTTTTGAAAAGTGAGCTGTTCCTGCCCTATAACTTACATGGGGGTGACCAAAGTTGCCAAAACGTGTTTATTTCTGCTGAAAAACACGTTTTGACAATTTCTGCACACTGGGGTTAAGGGCTGACTCACTGTGCTCTTCTGAGCCAGGCAGTTACACTGCGATTCTAAGGGCTGAGAAAACGCGTTTATTTCGGGCTGAAAAACACGTTTTGAAATCTGTGCTGTTCCTGCCCTATAAGTTACATGGGGGTGACCAAAGTTGCCAAAACGTGTTTATTTCTGCTGAAAAACACGTTTTGACAATTTCTGCACACTGGGGTTAAGGGCTGAGTCAGTGTGCTCTTCTGAGCCAGGCAGTTACACTGTGATTCCAAGGGCTGAGAAAACGCGTTTATTTCGGGCTGAAAAACACGTTTTGAAAAGTGTGCTGTTCCTGCCCTATAACTTACATGGGGGTGACCAAAGTTGCCAAAACGTGTTTATTTCTGCTGAAAAACACGTTTTGACAATTTCTGCACACTGGGGTTAAGGGCTGACTCAGTGTGCTCTTCTGAGCCAGGCAGTTACAATGTGATTCCAAGGGCTGAGAAAACGTGTTTATTTCGGGCTGAAAAACACGATTTGAAAACTGAGCTGTTCCTGCCCTATAACTTACATGGGGGTGACCAAAGTTACCAAAACGTGTTTATTTCTGCTGAAAAACACGTTTTGACAATTTCTGCACACTGGGGTTAAGGGCTGACTCAGTGTGCTCTTCTGAGCCAGGCAGTTACACTGTGATTCCAAGGGCTGAGAAAACGCGTTTATTTAGGGCTGAAAAACACGTTTTGAAAACTGTGCTGTTCCTGCCCTATAACTTACATGGGGGTGACCAAAGTTGCCAAAACGTGTTTATTTCTGCTGAAAAACACGTTTTGACAATTTCTGCACACTGGGGTTAAGGGCTGACTCACTGTGCTCTTCTGAGCCAGGCAGTTACACTGCGATTCTAAGGGCTGAGAAAACGCGTTTATTTCGGGCTGAAAAACACGTTTTGAAAAGTGTGCTGTTCCTGCCCTATAACTTACATGGGGGTGACCAAAGTTGCCAAAACGTGTTTATTTCTGCTGAAAAACACGTTTTGACAATTTCTGCACACTGGGGTTAAGGGCTGACTCACTGTGCTCTTCTGAGCCAGGCAGTTACACTGCGATTCTAAAGGCTGAGAAAACGCGTTTATTTCGGGCTGAAAAACACGTTTTGAAAAGTGTGCTGTTCCTGCCCTATAACATACATGGGGGTGACCAAAGTTGCCAAAACGTGTTTATTTCTGCTGAAAAACACGTTTTGACAATTTCTGCACACTGGGGTTAAGGGCTGACTCAGTGTGCTCTTCTGAGCCAGGCAGTTACACTGTGATTCCAAGGGCTGAGAAAACGCGTTTATTTCGGGCTGAAAAACACGTTTTGAAAACTGTGCTGTTCCTGCCCTATAACTTACATGGGGGTGACCAAAGTTGCCAAAACGTGTTTATTTCTGCTGAAAAACACGTTTTGACAATTTCTGCACACTGGGGTTAAGGGCTGACTCACTGTGCTCTTCTGAGCCAGGCAGTTACACTGCGATTCTAAAGGCTGAGAAAACGCGTTTATTTCGGGCTGAAAAACACGTTTTGAAAAGTGAGCTGTTCCTGCCCTATAACTTACATTGGGGTGACCAAAGTTGCCAAAACGTGTTTATTTCTGCTGAAAAACACGTTTTGACAATTTCTGCACACTGGGGTTAAGGGCTGACTCACTGTGCTCTTCTGAGCCAGGCAGTTACACTGCGATTCTAAGGGCTGAGAAAACGCGTTTATTTCGGGCTGAAAAACACGTTTTGAAATCTGTGCTGTTCATGCCCTATAAGTTACATGGGGGTGACCAAAGTTGCCAAAACGTGTTTATTTCTGCTGAAAAACACGTTTTGACAATTTCTGCACACTGGGGTTAAGGGCTGACTCACTGTGCTCTTCTGAGCCAGGCAGTTACACTGCGATTCTAAGGGCTGAGAAAACGCGTTTATTTCGGGCTGAAAAACACGTTTTGAAAAGTGTGCTGTTCCTGCCCTATAACTTACATGGGGGTGACCAAAGTTGCCAAAACGTGTTTATTTCTGCTGAAAAACACGTTTTGACAATTTCTGCACACTGGGGTTAAGGGCTGACTCACTGTGCTCTTCTGAGCCAGGCAGTTACACTGCGATTCTAAAGGCTGAGAAAACGCGTTTATTTCGGGCTGAAAAACACGTTTTGAAAAGTGTGCTGTTCCTGCCCTATAACTTACATGGGGGTGACCAAAGTTGCCAAAACGTGTTTATTTCTGCTGAAAAACACGTTTTGACAATTTCTGCACACTGGGGTTAAGGGCTGACTCAGTGTGCTCTTCTGAGCCAGGCAGTTACACTGTGATTCCAAGGGCTGAGAAAACGCGTTTATTTCGGGCTGAAAAACACGTTTTGAAAACTGTGCTGTTCCTGCCCTATAACTTACATGGGGGTGACCAAAGTTGCCAAAACGTGTTTATTTCTGCTGAAAAACACGTTTTGACAATTTCTGCACACTGGGGTTAAGGGCTGACTCACTGTGCTCTTCTGAGCCAGGCAGTTACACTGCGATTCTAAAGGCTGAGAAAACGCGTTTATTTCGGGCTGAAAAACACGTTTTGAAAAGTGAGCTGTTCCTGCCCTATAACTTACATGGGGGTGACCAAAGTTGCCAAAACGTGTTTATTTCTGCTGAAAAACACGTTTTGACAATTTCTGCACACTGGGGTTAAGGGCTGACTCACTGTGCTCTTCTGAGCCAGGCAGTTACACTGCGATTCTAAGGGCTGAGAAAACGCGTTTATTTCGGGCTGAAAAACACGTTTTGAAATCTGTGCTGTTCCTGCCCTATAAGTTACATGGGGGTGACCAAAGTTGCCAAAACGTGTTTATTTCTGCTGAAAAACACGTTTTGACAATTTCTGCACACTGGGGTTAAGGGCTGAGTCAGTGTGCTCTTCTGAGCCAGGCAGTTACACTGTGATTCCAAGGGCTGAGAAAACGCGTTTATTTCGGGCTGAAAAACACGTTTTGAAAAGTGTGCTGTTCCTGCCCTATAACTTACATGGGGGTGACCAAAGTTGCCAAAACGTGTTTATTTCTGCTGAAAAACACGTTTTGACAATTTCTGCACACTGGGGTTAAGGGCTGACTCAGTGTGCTCTTCTGAGCCAGGCAGTTACAATGTGATTCCAAGGGCTGAGAAAACGTGTTTATTTCGGGCTGAAAAACACGATTTGAAAACTGAGCTGTTCCTGCCCTATAACTTACATGGGGGTGACCAAAGTTGCCAAAACGTGTTTATTTCTGCTGAAAAACACGTTTTGACAATTTCTGCACACTGGGGTTAAGGGCTGACTCAGTGTGCTCTTCTGAGCCAGGCAGTTACACTGTGATTCCAAGGGCTGAGAAAACGCGTTTATTTAGGGCTGAAAAACACGTTTTGAAAACTGTGCTGTTCCTGCCCTATAACTTACATGGGGGTGACCAAAGTTGCCAAAACGTGTTTATTTCTGCTGAAAAACACGTTTTGACAATTTCTGCACACTGGGGTTAAGGGCTGACTCACTGTGCTCTTCTGAGCCAGGCAGTTACACTGCGATTCTAAGGGCTGAGAAAACGCGTTTATTTCGGGCTGAAAAACACGTTTTGAAAAGTGTGCTGTTCCTGCCCTATAACTTACATGGGGGTGACCAAAGTTGCCAAAACGTGTTTATTTCTGCTGAAAAACACGTTTTGACAATTTCTGCACACTGGGGTTAAGGGCTGACTCACTGTGCTCTTCTGAGCCAGGCAGTTACACTGCGATTCTAAAGGCTGAGAAAACGCGTTTATTTCGGGCTGAAAAACACGTTTTGAAAAGTGTGCTGTTCCTGCCCTATAACATACATGGGGGTGACCAAAGTTGCCAAAACGTGTTTATTTCTGCTGAAAAACACGTTTTGACAATTTCTGCACACTGGGGTTAAGGGCTGACTCAGTGTGCTCTTCTGAGCCAGGCAGTTACACTGTGATTCCAAGGGCTGAGAAAACGCGTTTATTTCGGGCTGAAAAACACGTTTTGAAAACTGTGCTGTTCCTGCCCTATAACTTACATGGGGGTGACCAAAGTTGCCAAAACGTGTTTATTTCTGCTGAAAAACACGTTTTGACAATTTCTGCACACTGGGGTTAAGGGCTGACTCACTGTGCTCTTCTGAGCCAGGCAGTTACACTGCGATTCTAAAGGCTGAGAAAACGCGTTTATTTCGGGCTGAAAAACACGTTTTGAAAAGTGAGCTGTTCCTGCCCTATAACTTACATGGGGGTGACCAAAGTTGCCAAAACGTGTTTATTTCTGCTGAAAAACACGTTTTGACAATTTCTGCACACTGGGGTTAAGGGCTGACTCACTGTGCTCTTCTGAGCCAGGCAGTTACACTGCGATTCTAAGGGCTGAGAAAACGCGTTTATTTCGGGCTGAAAAACACGTTTTGAAATCTGTGCTGTTCATGCCCTATAAGTTACATGGGGGTGACCAAAGTTGCCAAAACGTGTTTATTTCTGCTGAAAAACACGTTTTGACAATTTCTGCACACTGGGGTTAAGGGCTGAGTCAGTGTGCTCTTCTGAGCCAGGCAGTTACACTGTGATTCCAAGGGCTGAGAAAAAGCGTTTATTTCGGGCTGAAAAACACGTTTTGAAAACTGTGCTGTTCCTGCCCTATAAGTTACATGGTGGTGACCAAAGTTGCCAAAACGTGTTTATTTCTGCTGAAAAACACGTTTTGACAACTTCTGCACACTGGGGTTAAGGGCTGACTCAGTGTGCTCTTCTGAGCCAGGCAGTTACACTGCGATTCTAAGGGCTGAGAAAACGCGATTATTTCGGGCTGAAAAACACGTTTTGAAAAGTGTGCTGTTCCTGCCCTATAACTTACATGGGGGTGACCAAAGTTGCCAAAACGTGTTTATTTCTGCTGAAAAACACGTTTTGACAATTTCTGCACACTGGGGTTAAGGGCTGACTCACTGTGCTCTTCTGAGCCAGGCAGTTACACTGCGATTCTAAAGGCTGAGAAAACGCGTTTATTTCGGGCTGAAAAACACGTTTTGAAAAGTGTGCTGTTCCTGCCCTATAACTTACATGGGGGTGACCAAAGTTGCCAAAACGTGTTTATTTCTGCTGAAAAACACGTTTTGACAATTTCTGCACACTGGGGTTAAGGGCTGACTCACTGTGCTCTTCTGAGCCAGGCAGTTACACTGCGATTCTAAGGGCTGAGAAAACGCGTTTATTTCGGGCTGAAAAACACGTTTTGAAATCTGTGCTGTTCCTGCCCTATAAGTTACATGGGGGTGACCAAAGTTGCCAAAACGTGTTTATTTCTGCTGAAAAACACGTTTTGACAATTTCTGCACACTGGGGTTAAGGGCTGAGTCAGTGTGCTCTTCTGAGCCAGGCAGTTACACTGTGATTCCAAGGGCTGAGAAAACGCGTTTATTTCGGGCTGAAAAACACGTTTTGAAAAGTGTGCTGTTCCTGCCCTATAACTTACATGGGGGTGACCAAAGTTGCCAAAACGTGTTTATTTCTGCTGAAAAACACGTTTTGACAATTTCTGCACACTGGGGTTAAGGGCTGACTCAGTGTGCTCTTCTGAGCCAGGCAGTTACAATGTGATTCCAAGGGCTGAGAAAACGTGTTTATTTCGGGCTGAAAAACACGATTTGAAAACTGAGCTGTTCCTGCCCTATAACTTACATGGGGGTGACCAAAGTTGCCAAAACGTGTTTATTTCTGCTGAAAAACACGTTTTGACAATTTCTGCACACTGGGGTTAAGGGCTGACTCAGTGTGCTCTTCTGAGCCAGGCAGTTACACTGTGATTCCAAGGGCTGAGAAAACGCGTTTATTTAGGGCTGAAAAACACGTTTTGAAAACTGTGCTGTTCCTGCCCTATAACTTACATGGGGGTGACCAAAGTTGCCAAAACGTGTTTATTTCTGCTGAAAAACACGTTTTGACAATTTCTGCACACTGGGGTTAAGGGCTGACTCACTGTGCTCTTCTGAGCCAGGCAGTTACACTGCGATTCTAAGGGCTGAGAAAACGCGTTTATTTCGGGCTGAAAAACACGTTTTGAAAAGTGTGCTGTTCCTGCCCTATAACTTACATGGGGGTGACCAAAGTTGCCAAAACGTGTTTATTTCTGCTGAAAAACACGTTTTGACAATTTCTGCACACTGGGGTTAAGGGCTGACTCACTGTGCTCTTCTGAGCCAGGCAGTTACACTGCGATTCTAAAGGCTGAGAAAACGCGTTTATTTCGGGCTGAAAAACACGTTTTGAAAAGTGTGCTGTTCCTGCCCTATAACATACATGGGGGTGACCAAAGTTGCCAAAACGTGTTTATTTCTGCTGAAAAACACGTTTTGACAATTTCTGCACACTGGGGTTAAGGGCTGACTCAGTGTGCTCTTCTGAGCCAGGCAGTTACACTGTGATTCCAAGGGCTGAGAAAACGCGTTTATTTCGGGCTGAAAAACACGTTTTGAAAACTGTGCTGTTCCTGCCCTATAACTTACATGGGGGTGACCAAAGTTGCCAAAACGTGTTTATTTCTGCTGAAAAACACGTTTTGACAATTTCTGCACACTGGGGTTAAGGGCTGACTCACTGTGCTCTTCTGAGCCAGGCAGTTACACTGCGATTCTAAAGGCTGAGAAAACGCGTTTATTTCGGGCTGAAAAACACGTTTTGAAAAGTGAGCTGTTCCTGCCCTATAACTTACATGGGGGTGACCAAAGTTGCCAAAACGTGTTTATTTCTGCTGAAAAACACGTTTTGACAATTTCTGCACACTGGGGTTAAGGGCTGACTCACTGTGCTCTTCTGAGCCAGGCAGTTACACTGCGATTCTAAGGGCTGAGAAAACGCGTTTATTTCGGGCTGAAAAACACGTTTTGAAATCTGTGCTGTTCATGCCCTATAAGTTACATGGGGGTGACCAAAGTTGCCAAAACGTGTTTATTTCTGCTGAAAAACACGTTTTGACAATTTCTGCACACTGGGGTTAAGGGCTGAGTCAGTGTGCTCTTCTGAGCCAGGCAGTTACACTGTGATTCCAAGGGCTGAGAAAAAGCGTTTATTTCGGGCTGAAAAACACGTTTTGAAAACTGTGCTGTTCCTGCCCTATAAGTTACATGGTGGTGACCAAAGTTGCCAAAACGTGTTTATTTCTGCTGAAAAACACGTTTTGACAACTTCTGCACACTGGGGTTAAGGGCTGACTCAGTGTGCTCTTCTGAGCCAGGCAGTTACACTGCGATTCTAAGGGCTGAGAAAACGCGATTATTTCGGGCTGAAAAACACGTTTTGAAAAGTGTGCTGTTCCTGCCCTATAACTTACATGGGGGTGACCAAAGTTGCCAAAACGTGTTTATTTCTGCTGAAAAACACGTTTTGACAATTTCTGCACACTGGGGTTAAGGGCTGACTCACTGTGCTCTTCTGAGCCAGGTAGTTACACTGCGATTCTAAAGGCTGAGAAAACGCGTTTATTTCGGGCTGAAAAACACGTTTTGAAAAGTGTGCTGTTCCTGCCCTATAACTTACATGGGGGTGACCAAAGTTGCCAAAACGTGTTTATTTCTGCTGAAAAACACGTTTTGACAATTTCTGCACACTGGGGTTAAGGGCTGACTCAGTGTGCTCTTCTGAGCCAGGCAGTTACACTGTGATTCCAAGGGCTGAGAAAACGCGTTTATTTCGGGCTGAAAAACACGTTTTGAAAACTGTGCTGTTCCTGCCCTATAACTTACATGGGGGTGACCAAAGTTGCCAAAACGTGTTCATTTCTGCTGAAAAACACGTTTTGACAATTTCTGCACACTGGGGTTAAGGGCTGACTCACTGTGCTCTTCTGAGCCAGGCAGTTACACTGTGATTCCAAGGGCTGAGAAAACGCGTTTATTTCGGGCTGAAAAACACGTTTTGAAAACTGTGCTGTTCCTGCCCTATAACTTACATGGTGGTGACCAAAGTTGCCAGAACGTGTTTATTTTTGCTGAAAAACACGTTTTGACAATTTCTGCACACTGGGGTTAAGGGCTGACTCAGTGTGCTCTTCTGAGCCAGGCAGTTACACTGTGATTCCAAGGGCTGAGAAAACGCGTTTATTTCGGGCTGAAAAACACGTTTTGAAAACTGTGCTGTTCCTGCCCTATAACTTACATGGGGGTGACCAAAGTTGCCAAAACGTGTTTATTTCTGCTGAAAAACACGTTTTGACAATTTCTGCACACTGGGGTTAAGGGCTGACTCACTGTGCTCTTCTGAGCCAGGCAGTTACACTGCGATTCTAAGGGCTGAGAAAACGCGTTTATATCGGGCTGAAAAACACGTTTTGAAAAGTGTGCTGTTCCTGCCCTATAACTTACATGGGGGTGACCAAAGTTGCCAAAACGTGTTTATTTCTGCTGAAAAACACGTTTTGACAATTTCTGCACACTGGGGTTAAGGGCTGACTCACTGTGCTCTTCTGAGCCAGGCAGTTACACTGCGATTCTAAAGGCTGAGAAAACGCGTTTATTTCGGGCTGAAAAACACGTTTTGAAAAGTGTGCTGTTCCTGCCCTATAACTTACATGGGGGTGACCAAAGTTGCCAAAACGTGTTTATTTCTGCTGAAAAACACGTTTTGACAATTTCTGCACACTGGGGTTAAGGGCTGACTCAGTGTGCTCTTCTGAGCCAGGCAGTTACACTGTGATTCCAAGGGCTGAGAAAACGCGTTTATTTCGGGCTGAAAAACACGTTTTGAAAACTGTGCTGTTCCTGCCCTATAACTTACATGGGGGTGACCAAAGTTGCCAAAACGTGTTTATTTCTGCTGAAAAACACGTTTTGACAATTTCTGCACACTGGGGTTAAGGGCTGACTCACTGTGCTCTTCTGAGCCAGGCAGTTACACTGCGATTCTAAAGGCTGAGAAAACGCGTTTATTTCGGGCTGAAAAACACGTTTTGAAAAGTGAGCTGTTCCTGCCCTATAACTTACATGGGGGTGACCAAAGTTGCCAAAACGTGTTTATTTCTGCTGAAAAACACGTTTTGACAATTTCTGCACACTGGGGTTAAGGGCTGACTCACTGTGCTCTTCTGAGCCAGGCAGTTACACTGCGATTCTAAGGGCTGAGAAAACGCGTTTATTTCGGGCTGAAAAACACGTTTTGAAATCTGTGCTGTTCCTGCCCTATAAGTTACATGGGGGTGACCAAAGTTGCCAAAACGTGTTTATTTCTGCTGAAAAACACGTTTTGACAATTTCTGCACACTGGGGTTAAGGGCTGAGTCAGTGTGCTCTTCTGAGCCAGGCAGTTACACTGTGATTCCAAGGGCTGAGAAAACGCGTTTATTTCGGGCTGAAAAACACGTTTTGAAAAGTGTGCTGTTCCTGCCCTATAACTTACATGGGGGTGACCAAAGTTGCCAAAACGTGTTTATTTCTGCTGAAAAACACGTTTTGACAATTTCTGCACACTGGGGTTAAGGGCTGACTCAGTGTGCTCTTCTGAGCCAGGCAGTTACAATGTGATTCCAAGGGCTGAGAAAACGTGTTTATTTCGGGCTGAAAAACACGATTTGAAAACTGAGCTGTTCCTGCCCTATAACTTACATGGGGGTGACCAAAGTTACCAAAACGTGTTTATTTCTGCTGAAAAACACGTTTTGACAATTTCTGCACACTGGGGTTAAGGGCTGACTCAGTGTGCTCTTCTGAGCCAGGCAGTTACACTGTGATTCCAAGGGCTGAGAAAACGCGTTTATTTAGGGCTGAAAAACACGTTTTGAAAACTGTGCTGTTCCTGCCCTATAACTTACATGGGGGTGACCAAAGTTGCCAAAACGTGTTTATTTCTGCTGAAAAACACGTTTTGACAATTTCTGCACACTGGGGTTAAGGGCTGACTCACTGTGCTCTTCTGAGCCAGGCAGTTACACTGCGATTCTAAGGGCTGAGAAAACGCGTTTATTTCGGGCTGAAAAACACGTTTTGAAAAGTGTGCTGTTCCTGCCCTATAACTTACATGGGGGTGACCAAAGTTGCCAAAACGTGTTTATTTCTGCTGAAAAACACGTTTTGACAATTTCTGCACACTGGGGTTAAGGGCTGACTCACTGTGCTCTTCTGAGCCAGGCAGTTACACTGCGATTCTAAAGGCTGAGAAAACGCGTTTATTTCGGGCTGAAAAACACGTTTTGAAAAGTGTGCTGTTCCTGCCCTATAACATACATGGGGGTGACCAAAGTTGCCAAAACGTGTTTATTTCTGCTGAAAAACACGTTTTGACAATTTCTGCACACTGGGGTTAAGGGCTGACTCAGTGTGCTCTTCTGAGCCAGGCAGTTACACTGTGATTCCAAGGGCTGAGAAAACGCGTTTATTTCGGGCTGAAAAACACGTTTTGAAAACTGTGCTGTTCCTGCCCTATAACTTACATGGGGGTGACCAAAGTTGCCAAAACGTGTTTATTTCTGCTGAAAAACACGTTTTGACAATTTCTGCACACTGGGGTTAAGGGCTGACTCACTGTGCTCTTCTGAGCCAGGCAGTTACACTGCGATTCTAAAGGCTGAGAAAACGCGTTTATTTCGGGCTGAAAAACACGTTTTGAAAAGTGAGCTGTTCCTGCCCTATAACTTACATTGGGGTGACCAAAGTTGCCAAAACGTGTTTATTTCTGCTGAAAAACACGTTTTGACAATTTCTGCACACTGGGGTTAAGGGCTGACTCACTGTGCTCTTCTGAGCCAGGCAGTTACACTGCGATTCTAAGGGCTGAGAAAACGCGTTTATTTCGGGCTGAAAAACACGTTTTGAAATCTGTGCTGTTCATGCCCTATAAGTTACATGGGGGTGACCAAAGTTGCCAAAACGTGTTTATTTCTGCTGAAAAACACGTTTTGACAATTTCTGCACACTGGGGTTAAGGGCTGAGTCAGTGTGCTCTTCTGAGCCAGGCAGTTACACTGTGATTCCAAGGGCTGAGAAAAAGCGTTTATTTCGGGCTGAAAAACACGTTTTGAAAACTGTGCTGTTCCTGCCCTATAAGTTACATGGTGGTGACCAAAGTTGCCAAAACGTGTTTATTTCTGCTGAAAAACACGTTTTGACAACTTCTGCACACTGGGGTTAAGGGCTGACTCAGTGTGCTCTTCTGAGCCAGGCAGTTACACTGCGATTCTAAGGGCTGAGAAAACGCGATTATTTCGGGCTGAAAAACACGTTTTGAAAAGTGTGCTGTTCCTGCCCTATAACTTACATGGGGGTGACCAAAGTTGCCAAAACGTGTTTATTTCTGCTGAAAAACACGTTTTGACAATTTCTGCACACTGGGGTTAAGGGCTGACTCACTGTGCTCTTCTGAGCCAGGCAGTTACACTGCGATTCTAAAGGCTGAGAAAACGCGTTTATTTCGGGCTGAAAAACACGTTTTGAAAAGTGTGCTGTTCCTGCCCTATAACTTACATGGGGGTGACCAAAGTTGCCAAAACGTGTTTATTTCTGCTGAAAAACACGTTTTGACAATTTCTGCACACTGGGGTTAAGGGCTGACTCAGTGTGCTCTTCTGAGCCAGGCAGTTACACTGTGATTCCAAGGGCTGAGAAAACGCGTTTATTTCGGGCTGAAAAACACGTTTTGAAAACTGTGCTGTTCCTGCCCTATAACTTACATGGGGGTGACCAAAGTTGCCAAAACGTGTTCATTTCTGCTGAAAAACACGTTTTGACAATTTCTGCACACTGGGGTTAAGGGCTGACTCACTGTGCTCTTCTGAGCCAGGCAGTTACACTGTGATTCCAAGGGCTGAGAAAACGCGTTTATTTCGGGCTGAAAAACACGTTTTGAAAACTGTGCTGTTCCTGCCCTATAACTTACATGGTGGTGACCAAAGTTGCCAGAACGTGTTTATTTTTGCTGAAAAACACGTTTTGACAATTTCTGCACACTGGGGTTAAGGGCTGACTCAGTGTGCTCTTCTGAGCCAGGCAGTTACACTGTGATTCCAAGGGCTGAGAAAACGCGTTTATTTCGGGCTGAAAAACACGTTTTGAAAACTGTGCTGTTCCTGCCCTATAACTTACATGGGGGTGACCAAAGTTGCCAAAACGTGTTTATTTCTGCTGAAAAACACGTTTTGACAATTTCTGCACACTGGGGTTAAGGGCTGACTCACTGTGCTCTTCTGAGCCAGGCAGTTACACTGCGATTCTAAGGGCTGAGAAAACGCGTTTATTTCGGGCTGAAAAACACGTTTTGAAAAGTGTGCTGTTCCTGCCCTATAACTTACATGGGGGTGACCAAAGTTGCCAAAACGTGTTTATTTCTGCTGAAAAACACGTTTTGACAATTTCTGCACACTGGGGTTAAGGGCTGACTCACTGTGCTCTTCTGAGCCAGGCAGTTACACTGCGATTCTAAAGGCTGAGAAAACGCGTTTATTTCGGGCTGAAAAACACGTTTTGAAAAGTGTGCTGTTCCTGCCCTATAACTTACATGGGGGTGACCAAAGTTGCCAAAACGTGTTTATTTCTGCTGAAAAACACGTTTTGACAATTTCTGCACACTGGGGTTAAGGGCTGACTCAGTGTGCTCTTCTGAGCCAGGCAGTTACACTGTGATTCCAATGGCTGAGAAAACGCGTTTATTTCGGGCTGAAAAACACGTTTTGAAAACTGTGCTGTTCCTGCCCTATAACTTACATGGGGGTGACCAAAGTTGCCAAAACGTGTTTATTTCTGCTGAAAAACACGTTTTGACAATTTCTGCACACTGGGGTTAAGGGCTGACTCACTGTGCTCTTCTGAGCCAGGCAGTTACACTGCGATTCTAAAGGCTGAGAAAACGCGTTTATTTCGGGCTGAAAAACACGTTTTGAAAAGTGAGCTGTTCCTGCCCTATAACTTACATGGGGGTGACCAAAGTTGCCAAAACGTGTTTATTTCTGCTGAAAAACACGTTTTGACAATTTCTGCACACTGGGGTTAAGGGCTGACTCACTGTGCTCTTCTGAGCCAGGCAGTTACACTGCGATTCTAAGGGCTGAGAAAACGCGTTTATTTCGGGCTGAAAAACACGTTTTGAAATCTGTGCTGTTCCTGCCCTATAAGTTACATGGGGGTGACCAAAGTTGCCAAAACGTGTTTATTTCTGCTGAAAAACACGTTTTGACAATTTCTGCACACTGGGGTTAAGGGCTGAGTCAGTGTGCTCTTCTGAGCCAGGCAGTTACACTGTGATTCCAAGGGCTGAGAAAACGCGTTTATTTCGGGCTGAAAAACACGTTTTGAAAAGTGTGCTGTTCCTGCCCTATAACTTACATGGGGGTGACCAAAGTTGCCAAAACGTGTTTATTTCTGCTGAAAAACACGTTTTGACAATTTCTGCACACTGGGGTTAAGGGCTGACTCAGTGTGCTCTTCTGAGCCAGGCAGTTACAATGTGATTCCAAGGGCTGAGAAAACGTGTTTATTTCGGGCTGAAAAACACGATTTGAAAACTGAGCTGTTCCTGCCCTATAACTTACATGGGGGTGACCAAAGTTGCCAAAACGTGTTTATTTCTGCTGAAAAACACGTTTTGACAATTTCTGCACACTGGGGTTAAGGGCTGACTCAGTGTGCTCTTCTGAGCCAGGCAGTTACACTGTGATTCCAAGGGCTGAGAAAACGCGTTTATTTAGGGCTGAAAAACACGTTTTGAAAACTGTGCTGTTCCTGCCCTATAACTTACATGGGGGTGACCAAAGTTGCCAAAACGTGTTTATTTCTGCTGAAAAACACGTTTTGACAATTTCTGCACACTGGGGTTAAGGGCTGACTCACTGTGCTCTTCTGAGCCAGGCAGTTACACTGCGATTCTAAGGGCTGAGAAAACGCGTTTATTTCGGGCTGAAAAACACGTTTTGAAAAGTGTGCTGTTCCTGCCCTATAACTTACATGGGGGTGACCAAAGTTGCCAAAACGTGTTTATTTCTGCTGAAAAACACGTTTTGACAATTTCTGCACACTGGGGTTAAGGGCTGACTCACTGTGCTCTTCTGAGCCAGGCAGTTACACTGCGATTCTAAAGGCTGAGAAAACGCGTTTATTTCGGGCTGAAAAACACGTTTTGAAAAGTGTGCTGTTCCTGCCCTATAACATACATGGGGGTGACCAAAGTTGCCAAAACGTGTTTATTTCTGCTGAAAAACACGTTTTGACAATTTCTGCACACTGGGGTTAAGGGCTGACTCAGTGTGCTCTTCTGAGCCAGGCAGTTACACTGTGATTCCAAGGGCTGAGAAAACGCGTTTATTTCGGGCTGAAAAACACGTTTTGAAAACTGTGCTGTTCCTGCCCTATAACTTACATGGGGGTGACCAAAGTTGCCAAAACGTGTTTATTTCTGCTGAAAAACACGTTTTGACAATTTCTGCACACTGGGGTTAAGGGCTGACTCACTGTGCTCTTCTGAGCCAGGCAGTTACACTGCGATTCTAAAGGCTGAGAAAACGCGTTTATTTCGGGCTGAAAAACACGTTTTGAAAAGTGAGCTGTTCCTGCCCTATAACTTACATGGGGGTGACCAAAGTTGCCAAAACGTGTTTATTTCTGCTGAAAAACACGTTTTGACAATTTCTGCACACTGGGGTTAAGGGCTGACTCACTGTGCTCTTCTGAGCCAGGCAGTTACACTGCGATTCTAAGGGCTGAGAAAACGCGTTTATTTCGGGCTGAAAAACACGTTTTGAAATCTGTGCTGTTCATGCCCTATAAGTTACATGGGGGTGACCAAAGTTGCCAAAACGTGTTTATTTCTGCTGAAAAACACGTTTTGACAATTTCTGCACACTGGGGTTAAGGGCTGAGTCAGTGTGCTCTTCTGAGCCAGGCAGTTACACTGTGATTCCAAGGGCTGAGAAAAAGCGTTTATTTCGGGCTGAAAAACACGTTTTGAAAACTGTGCTGTTCCTGCCCTATAAGTTACATGGTGGTGACCAAAGTTGCCAAAACGTGTTTATTTCTGCTGAAAAACACGTTTTGACAACTTCTGCACACTGGGGTTAAGGGCTGACTCAGTGTGCTCTTCTGAGCCAGGCAGTTACACTGCGATTCTAAGGGCTGAGAAAACGCGATTATTTCGGGCTGAAAAACACGTTTTGAAAAGTGTGCTGTTCCTGCCCTATAACTTACATGGGGGTGACCAAAGTTGCCAAAACGTGTTTATTTCTGCTGAAAAACACGTTTTGACAATTTCTGCACACTGGGGTTAAGGGCTGACTCACTGTGCTCTTCTGAGCCAGGCAGTTACACTGCGATTCTAAAGGCTGAGAAAACGCGTTTATTTCGGGCTGAAAAACACGTTTTGAAAAGTGTGCTGTTCCTGCCCTATAACTTACATGGGGGTGACCAAAGTTGCCAAAACGTGTTTATTTCTGCTGAAAAACACGTTTTGACAATTTCTGCACACTGGGGTTAAGGGCTGACTCACTGTGCTCTTCTGAGCCAGGCAGTTACACTGCGATTCTAAGGGCTGAGAAAACGCGTTTATTTCGGGCTGAAAAACACGTTTTGAAATCTGTGCTGTTCCTGCCCTATAAGTTACATGGGGGTGACCAAAGTTGCCAAAACGTGTTTATTTCTGCTGAAAAACACGTTTTGACAATTTCTGCACACTGGGGTTAAGGGCTGAGTCAGTGTGCTCTTCTGAGCCAGGCAGTTACACTGTGATTCCAAGGGCTGAGAAAACGCGTTTATTTCGGGCTGAAAAACACGTTTTGAAAAGTGTGCTGTTCCTGCCCTATAACTTACATGGGGGTGACCAAAGTTGCCAAAACGTGTTTATTTCTGCTGAAAAACACGTTTTGACAATTTCTGCACACTGGGGTTAAGGGCTGACTCAGTGTGCTCTTCTGAGCCAGGCAGTTACAATGTGATTCCAAGGGCTGAGAAAACGTGTTTATTTCGGGCTGAAAAACACGATTTGAAAACTGAGCTGTTCCTGCCCTATAACTTACATGGGGGTGACCAAAGTTGCCAAAACGTGTTTATTTCTGCTGAAAAACACGTTTTGACAATTTCTGCACACTGGGGTTAAGGGCTGACTCAGTGTGCTCTTCTGAGCCAGGCAGTTACACTGTGATTCCAAGGGCTGAGAAAACGCGTTTATTTAGGGCTGAAAAACACGTTTTGAAAACTGTGCTGTTCCTGCCCTATAACTTACATGGGGGTGACCAAAGTTGCCAAAACGTGTTTATTTCTGCTGAAAAACACGTTTTGACAATTTCTGCACACTGGGGTTAAGGGCTGACTCACTGTGCTCTTCTGAGCCAGGCAGTTACACTGCGATTCTAAGGGCTGAGAAAACGCGTTTATTTCGGGCTGAAAAACACGTTTTGAAAAGTGTGCTGTTCCTGCCCTATAACTTACATGGGGGTGACCAAAGTTGCCAAAACGTGTTTATTTCTGCTGAAAAACACGTTTTGACAATTTCTGCACACTGGGGTTAAGGGCTGACTCACTGTGCTCTTCTGAGCCAGGCAGTTACACTGCGATTCTAAAGGCTGAGAAAACGCGTTTATTTCGGGCTGAAAAACACGTTTTGAAAAGTGTGCTGTTCCTGCCCTATAACATACATGGGGGTGACCAAAGTTGCCAAAACGTGTTTATTTCTGCTGAAAAACACGTTTTGACAATTTCTGCACACTGGGGTTAAGGGCTGACTCACTGTGCTCTTCTGAGCCAGGCAGTTACACTGCGATTCTAAGGGCTGAGAAAACGCGTTTATTTCGGGCTGAAAAACACGTTTTGAAATCTGTGCTGTTCATGCCCTATAAGTTACATGGGGGTGACCAAAGTTGCCAAAACGTGTTTATTTCTGCTGAAAAACACGTTTTGACAATTTCTGCACACTGGGGTTAAGGGCTGAGTCAGTGTGCTCTTCTGAGCCAGGCAGTTACACTGTGATTCCAAGGGCTGAGAAAAAGCGTTTATTTCGGGCTGAAAAACACGTTTTGAAAACTGTGCTGTTCCTGCCCTATAAGTTACATGGTGGTGACCAAAGTTGCCAAAACGTGTTTATTTCTGCTGAAAAACACGTTTTGACAACTTCTGCACACTGGGGTTAAGGGCTGACTCAGTGTGCTCTTCTGAGCCAGGCAGTTACACTGCGATTCTAAGGGCTGAGAAAACGCGATTATTTCGGGCTGAAAAACACGTTTTGAAAAGTGTGCTGTTCCTGCCCTATAACTTACATGGGGGTGACCAAAGTTGCCAAAACGTGTTTATTTCTGCTGAAAAACACGTTTTGACAATTTCTGCACACTGGGGTTAAGGGCTGACTCACTGTGCTCTTCTGAGCCAGGCAGTTACACTGCGATTCTAAAGGCTGAGAAAACGCGTTTATTTCGGGCTGAAAAACACGTTTTGAAAAGTGTGCTGTTCCTGCCCTATAACTTACATGGGGGTGACCAAAGTTGCCAAAACGTGTTTATTTCTGCTGAAAAACACGTTTTGACAATTTCTGCACACTGGGGTTAAGGGCTGACTCAGTGTGCTCTTCTGAGCCAGGCAGTTACACTGTGATTCCAAGGGCTGAGAAAACGCGTTTATTTCGGGCTGAAAAACACGTTTTGAAAACTGTGCTGTTCCTGCCCTATAACTTACATGGCGGTGACCAAAGTTGCCAAAACGTGTTCATTTCTGCTGAAAAACACGTTTTGACAATTTCTGCACACTGGGGTTAAGGGCTGACTCACTGTGCTCTTCTGAGCCAGGCAGTTACACTGTGATTCCAAGGGCTGAGAAAACGCGTTTATTTCGGGCTGAAAAACACGTTTTGAAAACTGTGCTGTTCCTGCCCTATAACTTACATGGTGGTGACCAAAGTTGCCAGAACGTGTTTATTTTTGCTGAAAAACACGTTTTGACAATTTCTGCACACTGGGGTTAAGGGCTGACTCAGTGTGCTCTTCTGAGCCAGGCAGTTACACTGTGATTCCAAGGGCTGAGAAAACGCGTTTATTTCGGGCTGAAAAACACGTTTTGAAAACTGTGCTGTTCCTGCCCTATAACTTACATGGGGGTGACCAAAGTTGCCAAAACGTGTTTATTTCTGCTGAAAAACACGTTTTGACAATTTCTGCACACTGGGGTTAAGGGCTGACTCACTGTGCTCTTCTGAGCCAGGCAGTTACACTGCGATTCTAAGGGCTGAGAAAACGCGTTTATATCGGGCTGAAAAACACGTTTTGAAAAGTGTGCTGTTCCTGCCCTATAACTTACATGGGGGTGACCAAAGTTGCCAAAACGTGTTTATTTCTGCTGAAAAACACGTTTTGACAATTTCTGCACACTGGGGTTAAGGGCTGACTCAGTGTGCTCTTCTGAGCCAGGCAGTTACACTGTGATTCCAAGGGCTGAGAAAACGCGTTTATTTCGGGCTGAAAAACACGTTTTGAAAACTGTGCTGTTCCTGCCCTATAACTTACATGGGGGTGACCAAAGTTGCCAAAACGTGTTTATTTCTGCTGAAAAACACGTTTTGACAATTTCTGCACACTGGGGTTAAGGGCTGACTCACTGTGCTCTTCTGAGCCAGGCAGTTACACTGCGATTCTAAAGGCTGAGAAAACGCGTTTATTTCGGGCTGAAAAACACGTTTTGAAAAGTGAGCTGTTCCTGCCCTATAACTTACATGGGGGTGACCAAAGTTGCCAAAACGTGTTTATTTCTGCTGAAAAACACGTTTTGACAATTTCTGCACACTGGGGTTAAGGGCTGACTCACTGTGCTCTTCTGAGCCAGGCAGTTACACTGCGATTCTAAGGGCTGAGAAAACGCGTTTATTTCGGGCTGAAAAACACGTTTTGAAATCTGTGCTGTTCCTGCCCTATAAGTTACATGGGGGTGACCAAAGTTGCCAAAACGTGTTTATTTCTGCTGAAAAACACGTTTTGACAATTTCTGCACACTGGGGTTAAGGGCTGAGTCAGTGTGCTCTTCTGAGCCAGGCAGTTACACTGTGATTCCAAGGGCTGAGAAAAAGCGTTTATTTCGGGCTTAAAAACACGTTTTGAAAACTGTGCTGTTCCTGCCCTATAAGTTACATGGTGGTGACCAAAGTTGCCAAAACGTGTTTATTTCTGCTGAAAAACACGTTTTGACAACTTCTGCACACTGGGGTTAAGGGCTGACTCAGTGTGCTCTTCTGAGCCAGGCAGTTACACTGCGATTCTAAGGGCTGAGAAAACGCGATTATTTCGGGCTGAAAAACACGTTTTGAAAAGTGTGCTGTTCCTGCCCTATAACTTACATGGGGGTGACCAAAGTTGCCAAAACGTGTTTATTTCTGCTGAAAAACACGTTTTGACAATTTCTGCACACTGGGGTTAAGGGCTGACTCACTGTGCTCTTCTGAGCCAGGCAGTTACACTGCGATTCTAAAGGCTGAGAAAACGCGTTTATTTCGGGCTGAAAAACACGTTTTGAAAAGTGTGCTGTTCCTGCCCTATAACTTACATGGGGGTGACCAAAGTTGCCAAAACGTGTTTATTTCTGCTGAAAAACACGTTTTGACAATTTCTGCACACTGGGGTTAAGGGCTGACTCAGTGTGCTCTTCTGAGCCAGGCAGTTACACTGTGATTCCAAGGGCTGAGAAAACGCGTTTATTTCGGGCTGAAAAACACGTTTTGAAAACTGTGCTGTTCCTGCCCTATAACTTACATGGGGGTGACCAAAGTTGCCAAAACGTGTTCATTTCTGCTGAAAAACACGTTTTGACAATTTCTGCACACTGGGGTTAAGGGCTGACTCACTGTGCTCTTCTGAGCCAGGCAGTTACACTGTGATTCCAAGGGCTGAGAAAACGCGTTTATTTCGGGCTGAAAAACACGTTTTGAAAACTGTGCTGTTCCTGCCCTATAACTTACATGGTGGTGACCAAAGTTGCCAGAACGTGTTTATTTTTGCTGAAAAACACGTTTTGACAATTTCTGCACACTGGGGTTAAGGGCTGACTCAGTGTGCTCTTCTGAGCCAGGCAGTTACATTGTGATTCCAAGGGCTGAGAAAACGCGTTTATTTCGGGCTGAAAAACACGTTTTGAAAACTGTGCTGTTCCTGCCCTATAACTTACATGGGGGTGACCAAAGTTGCCAAAACGTGTTTATTTCTGCTGAAAAACACGTTTTGACAATTTCTGCACACTGGGGTTAAGGGCTGACTCAGTGTGCTCTTCTGAGCCAGGCAGTTACACTGTGATTCCAAGGGCTGAGAAAACGCGTTTATTTCGGGCTGAAAAACACGTTTTGAAAACTGTGCTGTTCCTGCCCTATAAGTTACATGGTGGTGACCAAAGTTGCCAAAACGTGTTTATTTCTGCTGAAAAACACGTTTTGACAATTTCTGCACACTGGGGTTAAGGGCTGACTCAGTGTGCTCTTCTGAGCCAGGCAGTTACACTGTGATTCCAAGGGCTGAGAAAACGCGTTTATTTCGGGCTGAAAAACACGTTTTGAAAAGTGTGCTGTTCCTGCCCTATAACTTACATGGGAGTGACCAAAGTTGCCAAAACGTGTTTATTTCTGCTGAAAAACACGTTTTGACAATTTCTGCACACTGGGGTTAAGGGCTGACTCACTGTGCTCTTCTGAGCCAGGCAGTTACACTGCGATTCTAAAGGCTGAGAAAACGCGTTTATTTCGGGCTGAAAAACACGTTTTGAAAACTGTGCTGTTCCTGCCCTATAACTTACATGGGGGTGACCAAAGTTGCCAAAACGTGTTTATTTCTGCTGAAAAACACGTTTTGACAATTTCTGCACACTGGGGTTAAGGGCTGACTCAGTGTGCTCTTCTGAGCCAGGCAGTTACACTGTGATTCCAAGGGCTGAGAAAACGCGTTTATTTCGGGCTGAAAAACACGTTTTGAAAACTGTGCTGTTCCTGCCCTATAACTTACATGGGGGTGACCAAAGTTGCCAAAACGTGTTTATTTCTGCTGAAAAACACGTTTTGACAATATGTGCACACTGGGGTTAAGGCTGAGTCAGTGTGCTCTTCTGAGCCAGGCAGTTACACTGCGATTCTAAGGGCTGAGAAAACGTGTTTATTTCGGGTTGAAAAACACGTTTTGAAAACTGAGCTGTTCCTGCCCTATAACTTACATGGGGGTGACCAAAGTTGCCAAAACGTGTTTATTTCTGCTGAAAAACACGTTTTGACAATTTCTGCACACTGGGGTTAAGGGCTGACTCAGTGTGTTCTTCTGAGCCAGGCAGTTACACTGTGATTCCAAGGGCTGAGAAAACGCGTTTATTTCGGGCTGAAAAACACGTTTTGAAAACTGTGCTGTTCCTGCCCTATAACTTACATGGGGGTGACCAAAGTTGCCAAAACGTGTTTATTTCTGCTGAAAAACACGTTTTGACAATTTCTGCACACTGGGGTTAAGGGCTGACTCACTGTGCTCTTCTGAGCCAGGCAGTTACACTGCGATTCTAAGGGCTGAGAAAACGCGTTTATTTCGGGCTGAAAAACACGTTTTGAAAAGTGTGCTGTTCCTGCCCTATAACTTACATGGGGGTGACCAAAGTTGCCAAAACGTGTTTATTTCTGCTGAAAAACACGTTTTGACAATTTCTGCACACTGGGGTTAAGGGCTGACTCAGTGTGCTCTTCTGAGCCAGGCAGTTACACTGTGATTCCAAGGGCTGAGAAAACGCGTTTATTTCGGGCTGAAAAACACGTTTTGAAAACTGTGCTGTTCCTGCCCTATAACTTACATGGGGGTGACCAAAGTTGCCAAAACGTGTTTATTTCTGCTGAAAAACACGTTTTGACAATTTCTGCACACTGGGGTTAAGGGCTGAGTCAGTGTGCTCTTCTGAGCCAGGCAGTTACACTGTGATTCCAAGGGCTGAGAAAACGCGTTTATTTCGGGCTGAAAAACACGTTTTGAAAACTGTGCTGTTCCTGCCCTATAAGTTACATGGTGGTGACCAAAGTTGCCAAAACGTGTTTATTTCTGCTGAAAAACACGTTTTGACAACTTCTGCACACTGGGGTTAAGGGCTGACTCAGTGTGCTCTTCTGAGCCAGGCAGTTACACTGTGATTCCAAGGGCTGAGAAAACGCGTTTATTTCGGGCTGAAAAACACGTTTTGAAAACTGTGCTGTTCCTGCCCTATAACTTACATGGGGGTGACCAAAGTTGCCAAAACGTGTTTATTTCTGCTGAAAAACACGTTTTGACAATTTCTGCACACTGGGGTTAAGGGCTGACTCACTGTGCTCTTCTGAGCCAGGCAGTTACACTGCGATTCTAAAGGCTGAGAAAACGCGTTTATTTCGGGCTGAAAAACACGTTTTGAAAAGTGTGCTGTTCCTGCCCTATAACTTACATGGGGGTGACCAAAGTTGCCAAAACGTGTTTATTTCTGCTGAAAAACACGTTTTGACAATTTCTGCACACTGGGGTTAAGGGCTGACTCACTGTGCTCTTCTGAGCCAGGCAGTTACACTGCGATTCTAAAGGCTGAGAAAACGCGTTTATTTCGGGCTGAAAAACACGTTTTGAAAAGTGTGCTGTTCCTGCCCTATAACTTACATGGGGGTGACCAAAGTTGCCAAAACGTGTTTATTTCTGCTGAAAAACACGTTTTGACAATTTCTGCACACTGGGGTTAAGGGCTGACTCAGTGTGCTCTTCTGAGCCAGGTAGTTACACTGTGATTCCAAGGGCTGAGAAAACGCGTTTATTTCGGGCTGAAAAACACGTTTTGAAAACTGTGCTGTTCCTGCCCTATAACTTACATGGGGGTGACCAAAGTTGCCAAAACGTGTTTATTTCTGCTGAAAAACACGTTTTGACAATTTCTGCACACTGGGGTTAAGGGCTGACTCACTGTGCTCTTCTGAGCCAGGCAGTTACACTGCGATTCTAAGGGCTGAGAAATCGCGTTTATTTCGGGCTGAAAAACACGTTTTGAAAAGTGTGCTGTTCCTGCCCTATAACTTACATGGGGGTGACCAAAGTTGCCAAAACGTGTTTATTTCTGCTGAAAAACACGTTTTGACAATTTCTGCACACTGGGGTTAAGGGCTGACTCACTGTGCTCTTCTGAGCCAGGCAGTTACACTGCGATTCTAAAGGCTGAGAAAACGCGTTTATTTCGGGCTGAAAAACACGTTTTGAAAAGTGTGCTGTTCCTGCCCTATAACTTACATGGGGGTGACCAAAGTTGCCAAAACGTGTTTATTTCTGCTGAAAAACACGTTTTGACAATTTCTGCACACTGGGGTTAAGGGCTGACTCAGTGTGCTCTTCTGAGCCAGGCAGTTACACTGTGATTCCAAGGGATGAGAAAACGCGTTTATTTCGGGCTGAAAAACACGTTTTGAAAACTGTGCTGTTCCTGCCCTATAACTTACATGGGGGTGACCAAAGTTGCCAAAACGTGTTTATTTCTGCTGAAAAACACGTTTTGACAATATGTGCACACTGGGGTTAAGGGCTGACTCACTGTGCTCTTCTGAGCCAGGCAGTTACACTGCGATTCTAAGGGCTGAGAAAACGCGTTTATTTCGGGCTGAAAAACACGTTTTGAAATCTGTGCTGTTCCTGCCCTATAACTTACATGGGGGTGACCAAAGTTGCCAAAACGTGTTTATTTCTGCTGAAAAACACGTTTTGACAATTTCTGCACACTGGGGTTAAGGGCTGACTCAGTGTGCTCTTCTGAGCCAGGCAGTTACAATGTGATTCCAAGGGCTGAGAAAACGTGTTTATTTCGGGCTGAAAAACACGTTTTGAAAACTGAGCTGTTCCTGCCCTATAACTTACATGGGGGTGACCAAAGTTGCCAAAACGTGTTTATTTCTGCTGAAAAACACGTTTTGACAATTTCTGCACACTGGGGTTAAGGGCTGACTCAGTGTGCTCTTCTGAGCCAGGCAGTTACACTGTGATTCCAAGGGCTGAGAAAACGCGTTTATTTCGGGCTGAAAAACACGTTTTGAAAACTGTGCTGTTCCTGCCCTATAACTTACATGGGGGTGACCAAAGTTGCCAAAACGTGTTTATTTCTGCTGAAAAACACGTTTTGACAATTTCTGCACACTGGGGTTAAGGGCTGACTCACTCTGCTCTTCTGAGCCAGGCAGTTACACTGCGATTCTAAGGGCTGAGAAAACGCGTTTATTTCGGGCTGAAAAACACGTTTTGAAAAGTGTGCTGTTCCTGCCCTATAACTTACATGGGGGTGACCAAAGTTGCCAAAACGTGTTTATTTCTGCTGAAAAACACGTTTTGACAATTTCTGCACACTGGGGTTAAGGGCTGACTCACTGTGCTCTTCTGAGCCAGGCAGTTACACTGCGATTCTAAGGGCTGAGAAAACGCGATTATTTCGGGCTGAAAAACACGTTTTGAAAAGTGTGCTGTTCCTGCCCTATAACTTACATGGGGGTGACCAAAGTTGCCAAAACGTGTTTATTTCTGCTGAAAAACACGTTTTGACAATTTCTGCACACTGGGGTTAAGGGCTGACTCACTGTGCTCTTCTGAGCCAGGCAGTTACACTGCGATTCTAAAGGCTGAGAAAACGCGTTTATTTCGGGCTGAAAAACACGTTTTGAAAAGTGTGCTGTTCCTGCCCTATAACTTACATGGGGGTGACCAAAGTTGCCAAAACGTGTTTATTTCTGCTGAAAAACACGTTTTGACAATTTCTGCACACTGGGGTTAAGGGCTGACTCAGTGTGCTCTTCTGAGCCAGGCAGTTACACTGTGATTCCAAGGGCTGAGAAAACGCGTTTATTTCGGGCTGAAAAACACGTTTTGAAAACTGTGCTGTTCCTGCCCTATAACTTACATGGGGGTGACCAAAGTTGCCAAAACGTGTTCATTTCTGCTGAAAAACACGTTTTGACAATTTCTGCACACTGGGGTTAAGGGCTGACTCACTGTGCTCTTCTGAGCCAGGCAGTTACACTGTGATTCCAAGGGCTGAGAAAACGCGTTTATTTCGGGCTGAAAAACACGTTTTGAAAAGTGTGCTGTTCCTGCCCTATAACTTACATGGGAGTGACCAAAGTTGCCAAAACGTGTTTATTTCTGCTGAAAAACACGTTTTGACAATTTCTGCACACTGGGGTTAAGGGCTGACTCACTGTGCTCTTCTGAGCCAGGCAGTTACACTGCGATTCTAAAGGCTGAGAAAACGCGTTTATTTCGGGCTGAAAAACACGTTTTGAAAACTGTGCTGTTCCTGCCCTATAACTTACATGGGGGTGACCAAAGTTGCCAAAACGT
Source organism: Atractosteus spatula (assembly GCF_055471065.1). Classification (NCBI taxonomy): domain Eukaryota; kingdom Metazoa; phylum Chordata; class Actinopteri; order Semionotiformes; family Lepisosteidae; genus Atractosteus; species Atractosteus spatula. The sequence continues at coordinate 18,171,106 of NC_142716.1, read as the reverse complement.
GTTTATTTCTGCTGAAAAACACGTTTTGACAATTTCTGCACACTGGGGTTAAGGGCTGACTCAGTGTGCTCTTCTGAGCCAGGCAGTTACACTGTGATTCCAAGGGCTGAGAAAACGCGTTTATTTCGGGCTGAAAAACACGTTTTGAAAACTGTGCTGTTCCTGCCCTATAACTTACATGGGGGTGACCAAAGTTGCCAAAACGTGTTTATTTCTGCTGAAAAACACGTTTTGACAATATGTGCACACTGGGGTTAAGGCTGAGTCAGTGTGCTCTTCTGAGCCAGGCAGTTACACTGCGATTCTAAGGGCTGAGAAAACGTGTTTATTTCGGGTTGAAAAACACGTTTTGAAAACTGAGCTGTTCCTGCCCTATAACTTACATGGGGGTGACCAAAGTTGCCAAAACGTGTTTATTTCTGCTGAAAAACACGTTTTGACAATTTCTGCACACTGGGGTTAAGGGCTGACTCAGTGTGTTCTTCTGAGCCAGGCAGTTACACTGTGATTCCAAGGGCTGAGAAAACGCGTTTATTTCGGGCTGAAAAACACGTTTTGAAAACTGTGCTGTTCCTGCCCTATAACTTACATGGGGGTGACCAAAGTTGCCAAAACGTGTTTATTTCTGCTGAAAAACACGTTTTGACAATTTCTGCACACTGGGGTTAAGGGCTGACTCACTGTGCTCTTCTGAGCCAGGCAGTTACACTGCGATTCTAAGGGCTGAGAAAACGCGTTTATTTCGGGCTGAAAAACACGTTTTGAAAAGTGTGCTGTTCCTGCCCTATAACTTACATGGGGGTGACCAAAGTTGCCAAAACGTGTTTATTTCTGCTGAAAAACACGTTTTGACAATTTCTGCACACTGGGGTTAAGGGCTGACTCAGTGTGCTCTTCTGAGCCAGGCAGTTACACTGTGATTCCAAGGGCTGAGAAAACGCGTTTATTTCGGGCTGAAAAACACGTTTTGAAAACTGTGCTGTTCCTGCCCTATAACTTACATGGGGGTGACCAAAGTTGCCAAAACGTGTTTATTTCTGCTGAAAAACACGTTTTGACAATTTCTGCACACTGGGGTTAAGGGCTGAGTCAGTGTGCTCTTCTGAGCCAGGCAGTTACACTGTGATTCCAAGGGCTGAGAAAACGCGTTTATTTCGGGCTGAAAAACACGTTTTGAAAACTGTGCTGTTCCTGCCCTATAAGTTACATGGTGGTGACCAAAGTTGCCAAAACGTGTTTATTTCTGCTGAAAAACACGTTTTGACAACTTCTGCACACTGGGGTTAAGGGCTGACTCAGTGTGCTCTTCTGAGCCAGGCAGTTACACTGTGATTCCAAGGGCTGAGAAAACGCGTTTATTTCGGGCTGAAAAACACGTTTTGAAAACTGTGCTGTTCCTGCCCTATAACTTACATGGGGGTGACCAAAGTTGCCAAAACGTGTTTATTTCTGCTGAAAAACACGTTTTGACAATTTCTGCACACTGGGGTTAAGGGCTGACTCACTGTGCTCTTCTGAGCCAGGCAGTTACACTGCGATTCTAAAGGCTGAGAAAACGCGTTTATTTCGGGCTGAAAAACACGTTTTGAAAAGTGTGCTGTTCCTGCCCTATAACTTACATGGGGGTGACCAAAGTTGCCAAAACGTGTTTATTTCTGCTGAAAAACACGTTTTGACAATTTCTGCACACTGGGGTTAAGGGCTGACTCACTGTGCTCTTCTGAGCCAGGCAGTTACACTGCGATTCTAAAGGCTGAGAAAACGCGTTTATTTCGGGCTGAAAAACACGTTTTGAAAAGTGTGCTGTTCCTGCCCTATAACTTACATGGGGGTGACCAAAGTTGCCAAAACGTGTTTATTTCTGCTGAAAAACACGTTTTGACAATTTCTGCACACTGGGGTTAAGGGCTGACTCAGTGTGCTCTTCTGAGCCAGGTAGTTACACTGTGATTCCAAGGGCTGAGAAAACGCGTTTATTTCGGGCTGAAAAACACGTTTTGAAAACTGTGCTGTTCCTGCCCTATAACTTACATGGGGGTGACCAAAGTTGCCAAAACGTGTTTATTTCTGCTGAAAAACACGTTTTGACAATTTCTGCACACTGGGGTTAAGGGCTGACTCACTGTGCTCTTCTGAGCCAGGCAGTTACACTGCGATTCTAAGGGCTGAGAAATCGCGTTTATTTCGGGCTGAAAAACACGTTTTGAAAAGTGTGCTGTTCCTGCCCTATAACTTACATGGGGGTGACCAAAGTTGCCAAAACGTGTTTATTTCTGCTGAAAAACACGTTTTGACAATTTCTGCACACTGGGGTTAAGGGCTGACTCACTGTGCTCTTCTGAGCCAGGCAGTTACACTGCGATTCTAAAGGCTGAGAAAACGCGTTTATTTCGGGCTGAAAAACACGTTTTGAAAAGTGTGCTGTTCCTGCCCTATAACTTACATGGGGGTGACCAAAGTTGCCAAAACGTGTTTATTTCTGCTGAAAAACACGTTTTGACAATTTCTGCACACTGGGGTTAAGGGCTGACTCAGTGTGCTCTTCTGAGCCAGGCAGTTACACTGTGATTCCAAGGGATGAGAAAACGCGTTTATTTCGGGCTGAAAAACACGTTTTGAAAACTGTGCTGTTCCTGCCCTATAACTTACATGGGGGTGACCAAAGTTGCCAAAACGTGTTTATTTCTGCTGAAAAACACGTTTTGACAATATGTGCACACTGGGGTTAAGGGCTGACTCACTGTGCTCTTCTGAGCCAGGCAGTTACACTGCGATTCTAAGGGCTGAGAAAACGCGTTTATTTCGGGCTGAAAAACACGTTTTGAAATCTGTGCTGTTCCTGCCCTATAACTTACATGGGGGTGACCAAAGTTGCCAAAACGTGTTTATTTCTGCTGAAAAACACGTTTTGACAATTTCTGCACACTGGGGTTAAGGGCTGACTCAGTGTGCTCTTCTGAGCCAGGCAGTTACAATGTGATTCCAAGGGCTGAGAAAACGTGTTTATTTCGGGCTGAAAAACACGTTTTGAAAACTGAGCTGTTCCTGCCCTATAACTTACATGGGGGTGACCAAAGTTGCCAAAACGTGTTTATTTCTGCTGAAAAACACGTTTTGACAATTTCTGCACACTGGGGTTAAGGGCTGACTCAGTGTGCTCTTCTGAGCCAGGCAGTTACACTGTGATTCCAAGGGCTGAGAAAACGCGTTTATTTCGGGCTGAAAAACACGTTTTGAAAACTGTGCTGTTCCTGCCCTATAACTTACATGGGGGTGACCAAAGTTGCCAAAACGTGTTTATTTCTGCTGAAAAACACGTTTTGACAATTTCTGCACACTGGGGTTAAGGGCTGACTCACTCTGCTCTTCTGAGCCAGGCAGTTACACTGCGATTCTAAGGGCTGAGAAAACGCGTTTATTTCGGGCTGAAAAACACGTTTTGAAAAGTGTGCTGTTCCTGCCCTATAACTTACATGGGGGTGACCAAAGTTGCCAAAACGTGTTTATTTCTGCTGAAAAACACGTTTTGACAATTTCTGCACACTGGGGTTAAGGGCTGACTCACTGTGCTCTTCTGAGCCAGGCAGTTACACTGCGATTCTAAGGGCTGAGAAAACGCGATTATTTCGGGCTGAAAAACACGTTTTGAAAAGTGTGCTGTTCCTGCCCTATAACTTACATGGGGGTGACCAAAGTTGCCAAAACGTGTTTATTTCTGCTGAAAAACACGTTTTGACAATTTCTGCACACTGGGGTTAAGGGCTGACTCACTGTGCTCTTCTGAGCCAGGCAGTTACACTGCGATTCTAAAGGCTGAGAAAACGCGTTTATTTCGGGCTGAAAAACACGTTTTGAAAAGTGTGCTGTTCCTGCCCTATAACTTACATGGGGGTGACCAAAGTTGCCAAAACGTGTTTATTTCTGCTGAAAAACACGTTTTGACAATTTCTGCACACTGGGGTTAAGGGCTGACTCAGTGTGCTCTTCTGAGCCAGGCAGTTACACTGTGATTCCAAGGGCTGAGAAAACGCGTTTATTTCGGGCTGAAAAACACGTTTTGAAAACTGTGCTGTTCCTGCCCTATAACTTACATGGGGGTGACCAAAGTTGCCAAAACGTGTTCATTTCTGCTGAAAAACACGTTTTGACAATTTCTGCACACTGGGGTTAAGGGCTGACTCACTGTGCTCTTCTGAGCCAGGCAGTTACACTGTGATTCCAAGGGCTGAGAAAACGCGTTTATTTCGGGCTGAAAAACACGTTTTGAAAACTGTGCTGTTCCTGCCCTATAACTTACATGGTGGTGACCAAAGTTGCCAGAACGTGTTTATTTTTGCTGAAAAACACGTTTTGACAATTTCTGCACACTGGGGTTAAGGGCTGACTCAGTGTGCTCTTCTGAGCCAGGCAGTTACATTGTGATTCCAAGGGCTGAGAAAACGCGTTTATTTCGGGCTGAAAAACACGTTTTGAAAACTGTGCTGTTCCTGCCCTATAACTTACATGGGGGTGACCAAAGTTGCCAAAACGTGTTTATTTCTGCTGAAAAACACGTTTTGACAATTTCTGCACACTGGGGTTAAGGGCTGACTCAGTGTGCTCTTCTGAGCCAGGCAGTTACACTGTGATTCCAAGGGCTGAGAAAACGCGTTTATTTCGGGCTGAAAAACACGTTTTGAAAACTGTGCTGTTCCTGCCCTATAAGTTACATGGTGGTGACCAAAGTTGCCAAAACGTGTTTATTTCTGCTGAAAAACACGTTTTGACAATTTCTGCACACTGGGGTTAAGGGCTGACTCAGTGTGCTCTTCTGAGCCAGGCAGTTACACTGTGATTCCAAGGGCTGAAAAAACGCGTTTATTTCGGGCTGAAAAACACGTTTTGAAAAGTGTGCTGTTCCTGCCCTATAACTTACATGGGAGTGACCAAAGTTGCCAAAACGTGTTTATTTCTGCTGAAAAACACGTTTTGACAATTTCTGCACACTGGGGTTAAGGGCTGACTCACTGTGCTCTTCTGAGCCAGGCAGTTACACTGCGATTCTAAAGGCTGAGAAAACGCGTTTATTTCGGGCTGAAAAACACGTTTTGAAAACTGTGCTGTTCCTGCCCTATAACTTACATGGGGGTGACCAAAGTTGCCAAAACGTGTTTATTTCTGCTGAAAAACACGTTTTGACAATTTCTGCACACTGGGGTTAAGGGCTGACTCAGTGTGCTCTTCTGAGCCAGGCAGTTACACTGTGATTCCAAGGGCTGAGAAAACGCGTTTATTTCGGGCTGAAAAACACGTTTTGAAAACTGTGCTGTTCCTGCCCTATAACTTACATGGGGGTGACCAAAGTTGCCAAAACGTGTTTATTTCTGCTGAAAAACACGTTTTGACAATATGTGCACACTGGGGTTAAGGCTGAGTCAGTGTGCTCTTCTGAGCCAGGCAGTTACACTGCGATTCTAAGGGCTGAGAAAACGTGTTTATTTCGGGTTGAAAAACACGTTTTGAAAACTGAGCTGTTCCTGCCCTATAACTTACATGGGGGTGACCAAAGTTGCCAAAACGTGTTTATTTCTGCTGAAAAACACGTTTTGACAATTTCTGCACACTGGGGTTAAGGGCTGACTCAGTGTGTTCTTCTGAGCCAGGCAGTTACACTGTGATTCCAAGGGCTGAGAAAACGCGTTTATTTCGGGCTGAAAAACACGTTTTGAAAACTGTGCTGTTCCTGCCCTATAACTTACATGGGGGTGACCAAAGTTGCCAAAACGTGTTTATTTCTGCTGAAAAACACGTTTTGACAATTTCTGCACACTGGGGTTAAGGGCTGACTCACTGTGCTCTTCTGAGCCAGGCAGTTACACTGCGATTCTAAGGGCTGAGAAAACGCGTTTATTTCGGGCTGAAAAACACGTTTTGAAAAGTGTGCTGTTCCTGCCCTATAACTTACATGGGGGTGACCAAAGTTGCCAAAACGTGTTTATTTCTGCTGAAAAACACGTTTTGACAATTTCTGCACACTGGGGTTAAGGGCTGACTCAGTGTGCTCTTCTGAGCCAGGCAGTTACACTGTGATTCCAAGGGCTGAGAAAACGCGTTTATTTCGGGCTGAAAAACACGTTTTGAAAACTGTGCTGTTCCTGCCCTATAACTTACATGGGGGTGACCAAAGTTGCCAAAACGTGTTTATTTCTGCTGAAAAACACGTTTTGACAATTTCTGCACACTGGGGTTAAGGGCTGAGTCAGTGTGCTCTTCTGAGCCAGGCAGTTACACTGTGATTCCAAGGGCTGAGAAAACGCGTTTATTTCGGGCTGAAAAACACGTTTTGAAAACTGTGCTGTTCCTGCCCTATAAGTTACATGGTGGTGACCAAAGTTGCCAAAACGTGTTTATTTCTGCTGAAAAACACGTTTTGACAACTTCTGCACACTGGGGTTAAGGGCTGACTCAGTGTGCTCTTCTGAGCCAGGCAGTTACACTGTGATTCCAAGGGCTGAGAAAACGCGTTTATTTCGGGCTGAAAAACACGTTTTGAAAACTGTGCTGTTCCTGCCCTATAACTTACATGGGGGTGACCAAAGTTGCCAAAACGTGTTTATTTCTGCTGAAAAACACGTTTTGACAATTTCTGCACACTGGGGTTAAGGGCTGACTCACTGTGCTCTTCTGAGCCAGGCAGTTACACTGCGATTCTAAAGGCTGAGAAAACGCGTTTATTTCGGGCTGAAAAACACGTTTTGAAAAGTGTGCTGTTCCTGCCCTATAACTTACATGGGGGTGACCAAAGTTGCCAAAACGTGTTTATTTCTGCTGAAAAACACGTTTTGACAATTTCTGCACACTGGGGTTAAGGGCTGACTCACTGTGCTCTTCTGAGCCAGGCAGTTACACTGCGATTCTAAAGGCTGAGAAAACGCGTTTATTTCGGGCTGAAAAACACGTTTTGAAAAGTGTGCTGTTCCTGCCCTATAACTTACATGGGGGTGACCAAAGTTGCCAAAACGTGTTTATTTCTGCTGAAAAACACGTTTTGACAATTTCTGCACACTGGGGTTAAGGGCTGACTCAGTGTGCTCTTCTGAGCCAGGCAGTTACACTGTGATTCCAAGGGCTGAGAAAACGCGTTTATTTCGGGCTGAAAAACACGTTTTGAAAACTGTGCTGTTCCTGCCCTATAACTTACATGGGGGTGACCAAAGTTGCCAAAACGTGTTTATTTCTGCTGAAAAACACGTTTTGACAATTTCTGCACACTGGGGTTAAGGGCTGACTCACTGTGCTCTTCTGAGCCAGGCAGTTACACTGCGATTCTAAGGGCTGAGAAATCGCGTTTATTTCGGGCTGAAAAACACGTTTTGAAAAGTGTGCTGTTCCTGCCCTATAACTTACATGGGGGTGACCAAAGTTGCCAAAACGTGTTTATTTCTGCTGAAAAACACGTTTTGACAATTTCTGCACACTGGGGTTAAGGGCTGACTCACTGTGCTCTTCTGAGCCAGGCAGTTACACTGCGATTCTAAAGGCTGAGAAAACGCGTTTATTTCGGGCTGAAAAACACGTTTTGAAAAGTGTGCTGTTCCTGCCCTATAACTTACATGGGGGTGACCAAAGTTGCCAAAACGTGTTTATTTCTGCTGAAAAACACGTTTTGACAATTTCTGCACACTGGGGTTAAGGGCTGACTCAGTGTGCTCTTCTGAGCCAGGCAGTTACACTGTGATTCCAAGGGATGAGAAAACGCGTTTATTTCGGGCTGAAAAACACGTTTTGAAAACTGTGCTGTTCCTGCCCTATAACTTACATGGGGGTGACCAAAGTTGCCAAAACGTGTTTATTTCTGCTGAAAAACACGTTTTGACAATATGTGCACACTGGGGTTAAGGGCTGACTCACTGTGCTCTTCTGAGCCAGGCAGTTACACTGCGATTCTAAGGGCTGAGAAAACGCGTTTATTTCGGGCTGAAAAACACGTTTTGAAATCTGTGCTGTTCCTGCCCTATAACTTACATGGGGGTGACCAAAGTTGCCAAAACGTGTTTATTTCTGCTGAAAAACACGTTTTGACAATTTCTGCACACTGGGGTTAAGGGCTGACTCAGTGTGCTCTTCTGAGCCAGGCAGTTACAATGTGATTCCAAGGGCTGAGAAAACGTGTTTATTTCGGGCTGAAAAACACGTTTTGAAAACTGAGCTGTTCCTGCCCTATAACTTACATGGGGGTGACCAAAGTTGCCAAAACGTGTTTATTTCTGCTGAAAAACACGTTTTGACAATTTCTGCACACTGGGGTTAAGGGCTGACTCAGTGTGCTCTTCTGAGCCAGGCAGTTACACTGTTATTCCAAGGGCTGAGAAAACGCGTTTATTTCGGGCTGAAAAACACGTTTTGAAAACTGTGCTGTTCCTGCCCTATAACTTACATGGGGGTGACCAAAGTTGCCAAAACGTGTTTATTTCTGCTGAAAAACACGTTTTGACAATTTCTGCACACTGGGGTTAAGGGCTGACTCACTCTGCTCTTCTGAGCCAGGCAGTTACACTGCGATTCTAAGGGCTGAGAAAACGCGTTTATTTCGGGCTGAAAAACACGTTTTGAAAAGTGTGCTGTTCCTGCCCTATAACTTACATGGGGGTGACCAAAGTTGCCAAAACGTGTTTATTTCTGCTGAAAAACACGTTTTGACAATTTCTGCACACTGGGGTTAAGGGCTGACTCACTGTGCTCTTCTGAGCCAGGCAGTTACACTGCGATTCTAAGGGCTGAGAAAACGCGATTATTTCGGGCTGAAAAACACGTTTTGAAAAGTGTGCTGTTCCTGCCCTATAACTTACATGGGGGTGACCAAAGTTGCCAAAACGTGTTTATTTCTGCTGAAAAACACGTTTTGACAATTTCTGCACACTGGGGTTAAGGGCTGACTCACTGTGCTCTTCTGAGCCAGGCAGTTACACTGCGATTCTAAAGGCTGAGAAAACGCGTTTATTTCGGGCTGAAAAACACGTTTTGAAAAGTGTGCTGTTCCTGCCCTATAACTTACATGGGGGTGACCAAAGTTGCCAAAACGTGTTTATTTCTGCTGAAAAACACGTTTTGACAATTTCTGCACACTGGGGTTAAGGGCTGACTCAGTGTGCTCTTCTGAGCCAGGCAGTTACACTGTGATTCCAAGGGCTGAGAAAACGCGTTTATTTCGGGCTGAAAAACACGTTTTGAAAACTGTGCTGTTCCTGCCCTATAACTTACATGGGGGTGACCAAAGTTGCCAAAACGTGTTCATTTCTGCTGAAAAACACGTTTTGACAATTTCTGCACACTGGGGTTAAGGGCTGACTCACTGTGCTCTTCTGAGCCAGGCAGTTACACTGTGATTCCAAGGGCTGAGAAAACGCGTTTATTTCGGGCTGAAAAACACGTTTTGAAAACTGTGCTGTTCCTGCCCTATAACTTACATGGTGGTGACCAAAGTTGCCAGAACGTGTTTATTTTTGCTGAAAAACACGTTTTGACAATTTCTGCACACTGGGGTTAAGGGCTGACTCAGTGTGCTCTTCTGAGCCAGGCAGTTACATTGTGATTCCAAGGGCTGAGAAAACGCGTTTATTTCGGGCTGAAAAACACGTTTTGAAAACTGTGCTGTTCCTGCCCTATAACTTACATGGGGGTGACCAAAGTTGCCAAAACGTGTTTATTTCTGCTGAAAAACACGTTTTGACAATTTCTGCACACTGGGGTTAAGGGCTGACTCAGTGTGCTCTTCTGAGCCAGGCAGTTACACTGTGATTCCAAGGGCTGAGAAAACGCGTTTATTTCGGGCTGAAAAACACGTTTTGAAAACTGTGCTGTTCCTGCCCTATAAGTTACATGGTGGTGACCAAAGTTGCCAAAACGTGTTTATTTCTGCTGAAAAACACGTTTTGACAATTTCTGCACACTGGGGTTAAGGGCTGACTCAGTGTGCTCTTCTGAGCCAGGCAGTTACACTGTGATTCCAAGGGCTGAAAAAACGCGTTTATTTCGGGCTGAAAAACACGTTTTGAAAAGTGTGCTGTTCCTGCCCTATAACTTACATGGGAGTGACCAAAGTTGCCAAAACGTGTTTATTTCTGCTGAAAAACACGTTTTGACAATTTCTGCACACTGGGGTTAAGGGCTGACTCACTGTGCTCTTCTGAGCCAGGCAGTTACACTGCGATTCTAAAGGCTGAGAAAACGCGTTTATTTCGGGCTGAAAAACACGTTTTGAAAACTGTGCTGTTCCTGCCCTATAACTTACATGGGGGTGACCAAAGTTGCCAAAACGTGTTTATTTCTGCTGAAAAACACGTTTTGACAATTTCTGCACACTGGGGTTAAGGGCTGACTCAGTGTGCTCTTCTGAGCCAGGCAGTTACACTGTGATTCCAAGGGCTGAGAAAACGCGTTTATTTCGGGCTGAAAAACACGTTTTGAAAACTGTGCTGTTCCTGCCCTATAACTTACATGGGGGTGACCAAAGTTGCCAAAACGTGTTTATTTCTGCTGAAAAACACGTTTTGACAATATGTGCACACTGGGGTTAAGGCTGAGTCAGTGTGCTCTTCTGAGCCAGGCAGTTACACTGCGATTCTAAGGGCTGAGAAAACGTGTTTATTTCGGGTTGAAAAACACGTTTTGAAAACTGAGCTGTTCCTGCCCTATAACTTACATGGGGGTGACCAAAGTTGCCAAAACGTGTTTATTTCTGCTGAAAAACACGTTTTGACAATTTCTGCACACTGGGGTTAAGGGCTGACTCAGTGTGTTCTTCTGAGCCAGGCAGTTACACTGTGATTCCAAGGGCTGAGAAAACGCGTTTATTTCGGGCTGAAAAACACGTTTTGAAAACTGTGCTGTTCCTGCCCTATAACTTACATGGGGGTGACCAAAGTTGCCAAAACGTGTTTATTTCTGCTGAAAAACACGTTTTGACAATTTCTGCACACTGGGGTTAAGGGCTGACTCACTGTGCTCTTCTGAGCCAGGCAGTTACACTGCGATTCTAAGGGCTGAGAAAACGCGTTTATTTCGGGCTGAAAAACACGTTTTGAAAAGTGTGCTGTTCCTGCCCTATAACTTACATGGGGGTGACCAAAGTTGCCAAAACGTGTTTATTTCTGCTGAAAAACACGTTTTGACAATTTCTGCACACTGGGGTTAAGGGCTGACTCAGTGTGCTCTTCTGAGCCAGGCAGTTACACTGTGATTCCAAGGGCTGAGAAAACGCGTTTATTTCGGGCTGAAAAACACGTTTTGAAAACTGTGCTGTTCCTGCCCTATAACTTACATGGGGGTGACCAAAGTTGCCAAAACGTGTTTATTTCTGCTGAAAAACACGTTTTGACAATTTCTGCACACTGGGGTTAAGGGCTGAGTCAGTGTGCTCTTCTGAGCCAGGCAGTTACACTGTGATTCCAAGGGCTGAGAAAACGCGTTTATTTCGGGCTGAAAAACACGTTTTGAAAACTGTGCTGTTCCTGCCCTATAAGTTACATGGTGGTGACCAAAGTTGCCAAAACGTGTTTATTTCTGCTGAAAAACACGTTTTGACAATTTCTGCACACTGGGGTTAAGGGCTGACTCAGTGTGCTCTTCTGAGCCAGGCAGTTACACTGTGATTCCAAGGGCTGAAAAAACGCGTTTATTTCGGGCTGAAAAACACGTTTTGAAAAGTGTGCTGTTCCTGCCCTATAACTTACATGGGAGTGACCAAAGTTGCCAAAACGTGTTTATTTCTGCTGAAAAACACGTTTTGACAATTTCTGCACACTGGGGTTAAGGGCTGACTCACTGTGCTCTTCTGAGCCAGGCAGTTACACTGCGATTCTAAAGGCTGAGAAAACGCGTTTATTTCGGGCTGAAAAACACGTTTTGAAAACTGTGCTGTTCCTGCCCTATAACTTACATGGGGGTGACCAAAGTTGCCAAAACGTGTTTATTTCTGCTGAAAAACACGTTTTGACAATTTCTGCACACTGGGGTTAAGGGCTGACTCAGTGTGCTCTTCTGAGCCAGGCAGTTACACTGTGATTCCAAGGGCTGAGAAAACGCGTTTATTTCGAGCTGAAAAACACGTTTTGAAAACTGTGCTGTTCCTGCCCTATAACTTACATGGGGGTGACCAAAGTTGCCAAAACGTGTTTATTTCTGCTGAAAAACACGTTTTGACAATATGTGCACACTGGGGTTAAGGCTGAGTCAGTGTGCTCTTCTGAGCCAGGCAGTTACACTGCGATTCTAAGGGCTGAGAAAACGTGTTTATTTCGGGTTGAAAAACACGTTTTGAAAACTGAGCTGTTCCTGCCCTATAACTTACATGGGGGTGACCAAAGTTGCCAAAACGTGTTTATTTCTGCTGAAAAACACGTTTTGACAATTTCTGCACACTGGGGTTAAGGGCTGACTCAGTGTGTTCTTCTGAGCCAGGCAGTTACACTGTGATTCCAAGGGCTGAGAAAACGCGTTTATTTCGGGCTGAAAAACACGTTTTGAAAACTGTGCTGTTCCTGCCCTATAACTTACATGGGGGTGACCAAAGTTGCCAAAACGTGTTTATTTCTGCTGAAAAACACGTTTTGACAATTTCTGCACACTGGGGTTAAGGGCTGACTCACTGTGCTCTTCTGAGCCAGGCAGTTACACTGCGATTCTAAGGGCTGAGAAAACGCGTTTATTTCGGGCTGAAAAACACGTTTTGAAAAGTGTGCTGTTCCTGCCCTATAACTTACATGGGGGTGACCAAAGTTGCCAAAACGTGTTTATTTCTGCTGAAAAACACGTTTTGACAATTTCTGCACACTGGGGTTAAGGGCTGACTCAGTGTGCTCTTCTGAGCCAGGCAGTTACACTGTGATTCCAAGGGCTGAGAAAACGCGTTTATTTCGGGCTGAAAAACACGTTTTGAAAACTGTGCTGTTCCTGCCCTATAACTTACATGGGGGTGACCAAAGTTGCCAAAACGTGTTTATTTCTGCTGAAAAACACGTTTTGACAATTTCTGCACACTGGGGTTAAGGGCTGAGTCAGTGTGCTCTTCTGAGCCAGGCAGTTACACTGTGATTCCAAGGGCTGAGAAAACGCGTTTATTTCGGGCTGAAAAACACGTTTTGAAAACTGTGCTGTTCCTGCCCTATAAGTTACATGGTGGTGACCAAAGTTGCCAAAACGTGTTTATTTCTGCTGAAAAACACGTTTTGACAACTTCTGCACACTGGGGTTAAGGGCTGACTCAGTGTGCTCTTCTGAGCCAGGCAGTTACACTGTGATTCCAAGGGCTGAGAAAACGCGTTTATTTCGGGCTGAAAAACACGTTTTGAAAACTGTGCTGTTCCTGCCCTATAACTTACATGGGGGTGACCAAAGTTGCCAAAACGTGTTTATTTCTGCTGAAAAACACGTTTTGACAATTTCTGCACACTGGGGTTAAGGGCTGACTCACTGTGCTCTTCTGAGCCAGGCAGTTACACTGCGATTCTAAAGGCTGAGAAAACGCGTTTATTTCGGGCTGAAAAACACGTTTTGAAAAGTGTGCTGTTCCTGCCCTATAACTTACATGGGGGTGACCAAAGTTGCCAAAACGTGTTTATTTCTGCTGAAAAACACGTTTTGACAATTTCTGCACACTGGGGTTAAGGGCTGACTCACTGTGCTCTTCTGAGCCAGGCAGTTACACTGCGATTCTAAAGGCTGAGAAAACGCGTTTATTTCGGGCTGAAAAACACGTTTTGAAAAGTGTGCTGTTCCTGCCCTATAACTTACATGGGGGTGACCAAAGTTGCCAAAACGTGTTTATTTCTGCTGAAAAACACGTTTTGACAATTTCTGCACACTGGGGTTAAGGGCTGACTCAGTGTGCTCTTCTGAGCCAGGCAGTTACACTGTGATTCCAAGGGCTGAGAAAACGCGTTTATTTCGGGCTGAAAAACACGTTTTGAAAACTGTGCTGTTCCTGCCCTATAACTTACATGGGGGTGACCAAAGTTGCCAAAACGTGTTTATTTCTGCTGAAAAACACGTTTTGACAATTTCTGCACACTGGGGTTAAGGGCTGACTCACTGTGCTCTTCTGAGCCAGGCAGTTACACTGCGATTCTAAGGGCTGAGAAATCGCGTTTATTTCGGGCTGAAAAACACGTTTTGAAAAGTGTGCTGTTCCTGCCCTATAACTTACATGGGGGTGACCAAAGTTGCCAAAACGTGTTTATTTCTGCTGAAAAACACGTTTTGACAATTTCTGCACACTGGGGTTAAGGGCTGACTCACTGTGCTCTTCTGAGCCAGGCAGTTACACTGCGATTCTAAAGGCTGAGAAAACGCGTTTATTTCGGGCTGAAAAACACGTTTTGAAAAGTGTGCTGTTCCTGCCCTATAACTTACATGGGGGTGACCAAAGTTGCCAAAACGTGTTTATTTCTGCTGAAAAACACGTTTTGACAATTTCTGCACACTGGGGTTAAGGGCTGACTCAGTGTGCTCTTCTGAGCCAGGCAGTTACACTGTGATTCCAAGGGATGAGAAAACGCGTTTATTTCGGGCTGAAAAACACGTTTTGAAAACTGTGCTGTTCCTGCCCTATAACTTACATGGGGGTGACCAAAGTTGCCAAAACGTGTTTATTTCTGCTGAAAAACACGTTTTGACAATATGTGCACACTGGGGTTAAGGGCTGACTCACTGTGCTCTTCTGAGCCAGGCAGTTACACTGCGATTCTAAGGGCTGAGAAAACGCGTTTATTTCGGGCTGAAAAACACGTTTTGAAATCTGTGCTGTTCCTGCCCTATAACTTACATGGGGGTGACCAAAGTTGCCAAAACGTGTTTATTTCTGCTGAAAAACACGTTTTGACAATTTCTGCACACTGGGGTTAAGGGCTGACTCAGTGTGCTCTTCTGAGCCAGGCAGTTACAATGTGATTCCAAGGGCTGAGAAAACGTGTTTATTTCGGGCTGAAAAACACGTTTTGAAAACTGAGCTGTTCCTGCCCTATAACTTACATGGGGGTGACCAAAGTTGCCAAAACGTGTTTATTTCTGCTGAAAAACACGTTTTGACAATTTCTGCACACTGGGGTTAAGGGCTGACTCAGTGTGCTCTTCTGAGCCAGGCAGTTACACTGTTATTCCAAGGGCTGAGAAAACGCGTTTATTTCGGGCTGAAAAACACGTTTTGAAAACTGTGCTGTTCCTGCCCTATAACTTACATGGGGGTGACCAAAGTTGCCAAAACGTGTTTATTTCTGCTGAAAAACACGTTTTGACAATTTCTGCACACTGGGGTTAAGGGCTGACTCACTCTGCTCTTCTGAGCCAGGCAGTTACACTGCGATTCTAAGGGCTGAGAAAACGCGTTTATTTCGGGCTGAAAAACACGTTTTGAAAAGTGTGCTGTTCCTGCCCTATAACTTACATGGGGGTGACCAAAGTTGCCAAAACGTGTTTATTTCTGCTGAAAAACACGTTTTGACAATTTCTGCACACTGGGGTTAAGGGCTGACTCACTGTGCTCTTCTGAGCCAGGCAGTTACACTGCGATTCTAAGGGCTGAGAAAACGCGATTATTTCGGGCTGAAAAACACGTTTTGAAAAGTGTGCTGTTCCTGCCCTATAACTTACATGGGGGTGACCAAAGTTGCCAAAACGTGTTTATTTCTGCTGAAAAACACGTTTTGACAATTTCTGCACACTGGGGTTAAGGGCTGACTCACTGTGCTCTTCTGAGCCAGGCAGTTACACTGCGATTCTAAAGGCTGAGAAAACGCGTTTATTTCGGGCTGAAAAACACGTTTTGAAAAGTGTGCTGTTCCTGCCCTATAACTTACATGGGGGTGACCAAAGTTGCCAAAACGTGTTTATTTCTGCTGAAAAACACGTTTTGACAATTTCTGCACACTGGGGTTAAGGGCTGACTCAGTGTGCTCTTCTGAGCCAGGCAGTTACACTGTGATTCCAAGGGCTGAGAAAACGCGTTTATTTCGGGCTGAAAAACACGTTTTGAAAACTGTGCTGTTCCTGCCCTATAACTTACATGGGGGTGACCAAAGTTGCCAAAACGTGTTCATTTCTGCTGAAAAACACGTTTTGACAATTTCTGCACACTGGGGTTAAGGGCTGACTCACTGTGCTCTTCTGAGCCAGGCAGTTACACTGTGATTCCAAGGGCTGAGAAAACGCGTTTATTTCGGGCTGAAAAACACGTTTTGAAAACTGTGCTGTTCCTGCCCTATAACTTACATGGTGGTGACCAAAGTTGCCAGAACGTGTTTATTTTTGCTGAAAAACACGTTTTGACAATTTCTGCACACTGGGGTTAAGGGCTGACTCAGTGTGCTCTTCTGAGCCAGGCAGTTACATTGTGATTCCAAGGGCTGAGAAAACGCGTTTATTTCGGGCTGAAAAACACGTTTTGAAAACTGTGCTGTTCCTGCCCTATAACTTACATGGGGGTGACCAAAGTTGCCAAAACGTGTTTATTTCTGCTGAAAAACACGTTTTGACAATTTCTGCACACTGGGGTTAAGGGCTGACTCAGTGTGCTCTTCTGAGCCAGGCAGTTACACTGTGATTCCAAGGGCTGAGAAAACGCGTTTATTTCGGGCTGAAAAACACGTTTTGAAAACTGTGCTGTTCCTGCCCTATAAGTTACATGGTGGTGACCAAAGTTGCCAAAACGTGTTTATTTCTGCTGAAAAACACGTTTTGACAATTTCTGCACACTGGGGTTAAGGGCTGACTCAGTGTGCTCTTCTGAGCCAGGCAGTTACACTGTGATTCCAAGGGCTGAAAAAACGCGTTTATTTCGGGCTGAAAAACACGTTTTGAAAAGTGTGCTGTTCCTGCCCTATAACTTACATGGGAGTGACCAAAGTTGCCAAAACGTGTTTATTTCTGCTGAAAAACACGTTTTGACAATTTCTGCACACTGGGGTTAAGGGCTGACTCACTGTGCTCTTCTGAGCCAGGCAGTTACACTGCGATTCTAAAGGCTGAGAAAACGCGTTTATTTCGGGCTGAAAAACACGTTTTGAAAACTGTGCTGTTCCTGCCCTATAACTTACATGGGGGTGACCAAAGTTGCCAAAACGTGTTTATTTCTGCTGAAAAACACGTTTTGACAATTTCTGCACACTGGGGTTAAGGGCTGACTCAGTGTGCTCTTCTGAGCCAGGCAGTTACACTGTGATTCCAAGGGCTGAGAAAACGCGTTTATTTCGGGCTGAAAAACACGTTTTGAAAACTGTGCTGTTCCTGCCCTATAACTTACATGGGGGTGACCAAAGTTGCCAAAACGTGTTTATTTCTGCTGAAAAACACGTTTTGACAATATGTGCACACTGGGGTTAAGGCTGAGTCAGTGTGCTCTTCTGAGCCAGGCAGTTACACTGCGATTCTAAGGGCTGAGAAAACGTGTTTATTTCGGGTTGAAAAACACGTTTTGAAAACTGAGCTGTTCCTGCCCTATAACTTACATGGGGGTGACCAAAGTTGCCAAAACGTGTTTATTTCTGCTGAAAAACACGTTTTGACAATTTCTGCACACTGGGGTTAAGGGCTGACTCAGTGTGTTCTTCTGAGCCAGGCAGTTACACTGTGATTCCAAGGGCTGAGAAAACGCGTTTATTTCGGGCTGAAAAACACGTTTTGAAAACTGTGCTGTTCCTGCCCTATAACTTACATGGGGGTGACCAAAGTTGCCAAAACGTGTTTATTTCTGCTGAAAAACACGTTTTGACAATTTCTGCACACTGGGGTTAAGGGCTGACTCACTGTGCTCTTCTGAGCCAGGCAGTTACACTGCGATTCTAAGGGCTGAGAAAACGCGTTTATTTCGGGCTGAAAAACACGTTTTGAAAAGTGTGCTGTTCCTGCCCTATAACTTACATGGGGGTGACCAAAGTTGCCAAAACGTGTTTATTTCTGCTGAAAAACACGTTTTGACAATTTCTGCACACTGGGGTTAAGGGCTGACTCAGTGTGCTCTTCTGAGCCAGGCAGTTACACTGTGATTCCAAGGGCTGAGAAAACGCGTTTATTTCGGGCTGAAAAACACGTTTTGAAAACTGTGCTGTTCCTGCCCTATAACTTACATGGGGGTGACCAAAGTTGCCAAAACGTGTTTATTTCTGCTGAAAAACACGTTTTGACAATTTCTGCACACTGGGGTTAAGGGCTGAGTCAGTGTGCTCTTCTGAGCCAGGCAGTTACACTGTGATTCCAAGGGCTGAGAAAACGCGTTTATTTCGGGCTGAAAAACACGTTTTGAAAACTGTGCTGTTCCTGCCCTATAAGTTACATGGTGGTGACCAAAGTTGCCAAAACGTGTTTATTTCTGCTGAAAAACACGTTTTGACAACTTCTGCACACTGGGGTTAAGGGCTGACTCAGTGTGCTCTTCTGAGCCAGGCAGTTACACTGTGATTCCAAGGGCTGAGAAAACGCGTTTATTTCGGGCTGAAAAACACGTTTTGAAAACTGTGCTGTTCCTGCCCTATAACTTACATGGGGGTGACCAAAGTTGCCAAAACGTGTTTATTTCTGCTGAAAAACACGTTTTGACAATTTCTGCACACTGGGGTTAAGGGCTGACTCACTGTGCTCTTCTGAGCCAGGCAGTTACACTGCGATTCTAAAGGCTGAGAAAACGCGTTTATTTCGGGCTGAAAAACACGTTTTGAAAAGTGTGCTGTTCCTGCCCTATAACTTACATGGGGGTGACCAAAGTTGCCAAAACGTGTTTATTTCTGCTGAAAAACACGTTTTGACAATTTCTGCACACTGGGGTTAAGGGCTGACTCACTGTGCTCTTCTGAGCCAGGCAGTTACACTGCGATTCTAAAGGCTGAGAAAACGCGTTTATTTCGGGCTGAAAAACACGTTTTGAAAAGTGTGCTGTTCCTGCCCTATAACTTACATGGGGGTGACCAAAGTTGCCAAAACGTGTTTATTTCTGCTGAAAAACACGTTTTGACAATTTCTGCACACTGGGGTTAAGGGCTGACTCAGTGTGCTCTTCTGAGCCAGGCAGTTACACTGTGATTCCAAGGGCTGAGAAAACGCGTTTATTTCGGGCTGAAAAACACGTTTTGAAAACTGTGCTGTTCCTGCCCTATAACTTACATGGGGGTGACCAAAGTTGCCAAAACGTGTTTATTTCTGCTGAAAAACACGTTTTGACAATTTCTGCACACTGGGGTTAAGGGCTGACTCACTGTGCTCTTCTGAGCCAGGCAGTTACACTGCGATTCTAAGGGCTGAGAAATCGCGTTTATTTCGGGCTGAAAAACACGTTTTGAAAAGTGTGCTGTTCCTGCCCTATAACTTACATGGGGGTGACCAAAGTTGCCAAAACGTGTTTATTTCTGCTGAAAAACACGTTTTGACAATTTCTGCACACTGGGGTTAAGGGCTGACTCACTGTGCTCTTCTGAGCCAGGCAGTTACACTGCGATTCTAAAGGCTGAGAAAACGCGTTTATTTCGGGCTGAAAAACACGTTTTGAAAAGTGTGCTGTTCCTGCCCTATAACTTACATGGGGGTGACCAAAGTTGCCAAAACGTGTTTATTTCTGCTGAAAAACACGTTTTGACAATTTCTGCACACTGGGGTTAAGGGCTGACTCAGTGTGCTCTTCTGAGCCAGGCAGTTACACTGTGATTCCAAGGGATGAGAAAACGCGTTTATTTCGGGCTGAAAAACACGTTTTGAAAACTGTGCTGTTCCTGCCCTATAACTTACATGGGGGTGACCAAAGTTGCCAAAACGTGTTTATTTCTGCTGAAAAACACGTTTTGACAATATGTGCACACTGGGGTTAAGGGCTGACTCACTGTGCTCTTCTGAGCCAGGCAGTTACACTGCGATTCTAAGGGCTGAGAAAACGCGTTTATTTCGGGCTGAAAAACACGTTTTGAAATCTGTGCTGTTCCTGCCCTATAACTTACATGGGGGTGACCAAAGTTGCCAAAACGTGTTTATTTCTGCTGAAAAACACGTTTTGACAATTTCTGCACACTGGGGTTAAGGGCTGACTCAGTGTGCTCTTCTGAGCCAGGCAGTTACAATGTGATTCCAAGGGCTGAGAAAACGTGTTTATTTCGGGCTGAAAAACACGTTTTGAAAACTGAGCTGTTCCTGCCCTATAACTTACATGGGGGTGACCAAAGTTGCCAAAACGTGTTTATTTCTGCTGAAAAACACGTTTTGACAATTTCTGCACACTGGGGTTAAGGGCTGACTCAGTGTGCTCTTCTGAGCCAGGCAGTTACACTGTGATTCCAAGGGCTGAGAAAACGCGTTTATTTCGGGCTGAAAAACACGTTTTGAAAACTGTGCTGTTCCTGCCCTATAACTTACATGGGGGTGACCAAAGTTGCCAAAACGTGTTTATTTCTGCTGAAAAACACGTTTTGACAATTTCTGCACACTGGGGTTAAGGGCTGACTCACTCTGCTCTTCTGAGCCAGGCAGTTACACTGCGATTCTAAGGGCTGAGAAAACGCGTTTATTTCGGGCTGAAAAACACGTTTTGAAAAGTGTGCTGTTCCTGCCCTATAACTTACATGGGGGTGACCAAAGTTGCCAAAACGTGTTTATTTCTGCTGAAAAACACGTTTTGACAATTTCTGCACACTGGGGTTAAGGGCTGACTCACTGTGCTCTTCTGAGCCAGGCAGTTACACTGCGATTCTAAAGGCTGAGAAAACGCGTTTATTTCGGGCTGAAAAACACGTTTTGAAAAGTGTGCTGTTCCTGCCCTATAACTTACATGGGGGTGACCAAAGTTGCCAAAACGTGTTTATTTCTGCTGAAAAACACGTTTTGACAATTTCTGCACACTGGGGTTAAGGGCTGACTCAGTGTGCTCTTCTGAGCCAGGCAGTTACACTGTGATTCCAAGGGCTGAGAAAACGCGTTTATTTCGGGCTGAAAAACACGTTTTGAAAACTGTGCTGTTCCTGCCCTATAACTTACATGGGGGTGACCAAAGTTGCCAAAACGTGTTTATTTCTGCTGAAAAACACGTTTTGACAATATGTGCACACTGGGGTTAAGGGCTGACTCACTGTGCTCTTCTGAGCCTGGCAGTTACACTGCGATTCTAAGGGCTGAGAAAACGCGTTTATTTCGGGCTGAAAAACACGTTTTGAAAAGTGTGCTGTTCCTGCCCTATAACTTACATGGGGGTGACCAAAGTTGCCAAAACGTGTTTATTTCTGCTGAAAAACACGTTTTGACAATTTCTGCACACTGGGGTTAAGGGCTGTCTCAACTGTGCTCTTCTGAGCCAGGCAGTTACACTGCGATTCTAAAGGCTGAGAAAACGCGTTTATTTCGGGCTGAAAAACACGTTTTGAAAACTGTGCTGTTCCTGCCCTATAACTTACATGGGGGTGACCAAAGTTGCCAAAACGTGTTTATTTCTGCTGAAAAACACGTTTTGACAATTTCTGCACACTGGGTTAAAGGGCTGACTCAGTGTGCTCTTCTGAGCCAGGCAGTTACACTGTGATTCCAAGGGCTGAGAAAACGTGTTTATTTCGGGCTGAAAAACACGTTTTGAAAACTGAGCTGTTCCTGCCCTATAACTTACATGGGGGTGACCAAAGTTGCCAAAACGTGTTTATTTCTGCTGAAAAACACGTTTTGACAATTTCTGCACACTGGGGTTAAGGGCTGACTCAGTGTGTTCTTCTGAGCCAGGCAGTTACACTGTGATTCCAAGGGCTGAGAAAACGCGTTTATTTCGGGCTGAAAAACACGTTTTGAAAACTGTGCTGTTCCTGCCCTATAACTTACATGGGGGTGACCAAAGTTGCCAAAACGTGTTTATTTCTGCTGAAAAACACGTTTTGACAATTTCTGCACACTGGGGTTAAGGGCTGACTCACTGTGCTCTTCTGAGCCAGGCAGTTACACTGCGATTCTAAGGGCTGAGAAATCGCGTTTATTTCGGGCTGAAAAACACGTTTTGAAAAGTGTGCTGTTCCTGCCCTATAACTTACATGGGGGTGACCAAAGTTGCCAAAACGTGTTTATTTCTGCTGAAAAACACGTTTTGACAATTTCTGCACACTGGGGTTAAGGGCTGACTCACTGTGCTCTTCTGAGCCAGGCAGTTACACTGCGATTCTAAAGGCTGAGAAAACGCGTTTATTTCGGGCTGAAAAACACGTTTTGAAAAGTGTGCTGTTCCTGCCCTATAACTTACATGGGGGTGACCAAAGTTGCCAAAACGTGTTTATTTCTGCTGAAAAACACGTTTTGACAATTTCTGCACACTGGGGTTAAGGGCTGACTCAGTGTGCTCTTCTGAGCCAGGCAGTTACACTGTGATTCCAAGGGCTGAGAAAACGCGTTTATTTCGGGCTGAAAAACACGTTTTGAAAACTGTGCTGTTCCTGCCCTATAACTTACATGGGGGTGACCAAAGTTGCCAAAACGTGTTTATTTCTGCTGAAAAACACGTTTTGACAATATGTGCACACTGGGGTTAAGGGCTGACTCACTGTGCTCTTCTGAGCCAGGCAGTTACACTGCGATTCTAAGGGCTGAGAAAACGCGTTTATTTCGGGCTGAAAAACACGTTTTGAAATCTGTGCTGTTCCTGCCCTATAACTTACATGGGGGTGACCAAAGTTGCCAAAACGTGTTTATTTCTGCTGAAAAACACGTTTTGACAATTTCTGCACACTGGGGTTAAGGGCTGACTCAGTGTGTTCTTCTGAGCCAGGCAGTTACACTGTGATTCCAAGGGCTGAGAAAACGCGTTTATTTCGGGCTGAAAAACACGTTTTGAAAACTGTGCTGTTCCTGCCCTATAACTTACATGGGGGTGACCAAAGTTGCCAAAACGTGTTTATTTCTGCTGAAAAACACGTTTTGACAATTTCTGCACACTGGGGTTAAGGGCTGACTCAGTGTGTTCTTCTGAGCCAGGCAGTTACACTGTGATTCCAAGGGCTGAGAAAACGCGTTTATTTCGGGCTGAAAAACACGTTTTGAAAACTGTGCTGTTCCTGCCCTATAACTTACATGGGGGTGACCAAAGTTGCCAAAACGTGTTTATTTCTGCTGAAAAACACGTTTTGACAATTTCTGCACACTGGGGTTAAGGGCTGACTCAGTGTGCTCTTCTGAGCCAGGCAGTTACACTGTGATTCCAAGGGCTGAGAAAACGCGTTTATTTCGGGCTGAAAAACACGTTTTGAAAACTGTGCTGTTCCTGCCCTATAACTTACATGGGGGTGACCAAAGTTGCCAAAACGTGTTTATTTCTGCTGAAAAACACGTTTTGACAATTTCTGCACACTGGGGTTAAGGGCTGACTCACTGTGCTCTTCTGAGCCAGGCAGTTACACTGCGATTCTAAGGGCTGAGAAAACGCGTTTATTTCGGGCTGAAAAACACGTTTTGAAAAGTGTGCTGTTCCTGCCCTATAACTTACATGGGGGTGACCAAAGTTGCCAAAACGTGTTTATTTCTGCTGAAAAACACGTTTTGACAATTTCTGCACACTGGGGTTAAGGGCTGACTCACTGTGCTCTTCTGAGCCAGGCAGTTACACTGCGATTCTAAAGGCTGAGAAAACGCGTTTATTTCGGGCTGAAAAACACGTTTTGAAAAGTGTGCTGTTCCTGCCCTATAACTTACATGGGGGTGACCAAAGTTGCCAAAACGTGTTTATTTCTGCTGAAAAACACGTTTTGACAATTTCTGCACACTGGGGTTAAGGGCTGACTCAGTGTGCTCTTCTGAGCCAGGCAGTTACACTGCGATTCTAAGGGCTGAGAAAACGCGTTTATTTCGGGCTGAAAAACACGTTTTGAAATCTGTGCTGTTCCTGCCCTATAAGTTACATGGGGGTGACCAAAGTTGCCAAAACGTGTTTATTTCTGCTGAAAAACACGTTTTGACAATTTCTGCACACTGGGGTTAAGGGCTGAGTCAGTGTGCTCTTCTGAGCCAGGCAGTTACACTGTGATTCCAAGGGCTGAGAAAAAGCGTTTATTTCGGGCTGAAAAACACGTTTTGAAAACTGTGCTGTTCCTGCCCTATAAGTTACATGGTGGTGACCAAAGTTGCCAAAACGTGTTTATTTCTGCTGAAAAACACGTTTTGACAACTTCTGCACACTGGGGTTAAGGGCTGACTCAGTGTGCTCTTCTGAGCCAGGCAGTTACACTGTGATTCCAAGGGCTGAGAAAACGCGTTTATTTCGGGCTGAAAAACACGTTTTGAAAACTGTGCTGTTCCTGCCCTATAACTTACATGGGGGTGACCAAAGTTGCCAAAACGTGTTTATTTCTCCTGAAAAACACGTTTTGACAATTTCTGCACACTGGGGTTAAGGGCTGACTCACTGTGCTCTTCTGAGCCAGGCAGTTACACTGCGATTCTAAGGGCTGAGAAAACGCGATTATTTCGGGCTGAAAAACACGTTTTGAAAAGTGTGCTGTTCCTGCCCTATAACTTACATGGGGGTGACCAAAGTTGCCAAAACGTGTTTATTTCTGCTGAAAAACACGTTTTGACAATTTCTGCACACTGGGGTTAAGGGCTGACTCACTGTGCTCTTCTGAGCCAGGCAGTTACACTGCGATTCTAAAGGCTGAGAAAACGCGTTTATTTCGGGCTGAAAAACACGTTTTGAAAAGTGTGCTGTTCCTGCCCTATAACTTACATGGGGGTGACCAAAGTTGCCAAAACGTGTTTATTTCTGCTGAAAAACACGTTTTGACAATTTCTGCACACTGGGGTTAAGGGCTGACTCAGTGTGCTCTTCTGAGCCAGGCAGTTACACTGTGATTCCAAGGGCTGAGAAAACGCGTTTATTTCGGGCTGAAAAACACGTTTTGAAAACTGTGCTGTTCCTGCCCTATAACTTACATGGGGGTGACCAAAGTTGCCAAAACGTGTTTATTTCTGCTGAAAAACACGTTTTGACAATTTCTGCACACTGGGGTTAAGGGCTGACTCAGTGTGTTCTTCTGAGCCAGGCAGTTACACTGTGATTCCAAGGGCTGAGAAAACGCGTTTATTTCGGGCTGAAAAACACGTTTTGAAAACTGTGCTGTTCCTGCCCTATAACTTACATGGGGGTGACCAAAGTTGCCAAAACGTGTTCATTTCTGCTGAAAAACACGTTTTGACAATTTCTGCACACTGGGGTTAAGGGCTGACTCACTGTGCTCTTCTGAGCCAGGTAGTTACACTGTGATTCCAAGGGCTGAGAAAACGCGTTTATTTCGGGCTGAAAAACACGTTTTGAAAACTGTGCTGTTCCTGCCCTATAACTTACATGGTGGTGACCAAAGTTGCCAGAACGTGTTTATTTTTGCTGAAAAACACGTTTTGACAATTTCTGCACACTGGGGTTAAGGGCTGACTCAGTGTGCTCTTCTGAGCCAGGCAGTTACACTGTGATTCCAAGGGCTGAGAAAACGCGTTTATTTCGGGCTGAAAAACACGTTTTGAAAACTGTGCTGTTCCTGCCCTATAACTTACATGGGGGTGACCAAAGTTGCCAAAACGTGTTTATTTCTGCTGAAAAACACGTTTTGACAATTTCTGCACACTGGGGTTAAGGGCTGACTCACTGTGCTCTTCTGAGCCAGGCAGTTACACTGCGATTCTAAGGGCTGAGAAAACGCGTTTATTTCGGGCTGAAAAACACGTTTTGAAAAGTGTGCTGTTCCTGCCCTATAACTTACATGGGGGTGACCAAAGTTGCCAAAACGTGTTTATTTCTGCTGAAAAACACGTTTTGACAATTTCTGCACACTGGGGTTAAGGGCTGACTCACTGTGCTCTTCTGAGCCAGGCAGTTACACTGCGATTCTAAAGGCTGAGAAAACGCGTTTATTTCGGGCTGAAAAACACGTTTTGAAAAGTGTGCTGTTCCTGCCCTATAACTTACATGGGGGTGACCAAAGTTGCCAAAACGTGTTTATTTCTGCTGAAAAACACGTTTTGACAATTTCTGCACACTGGGGTTAAGGGCTGACTCACTGTGCTCTTCTGAGCCAGGCAGTTACACTGTGATTCCAAGGGCTGAGAAAACGCGTTTATTTCGGGCTGAAAAACACGTTTTGAAAACTGTGCTGTTCCTGCCCTATAACTTACATGGGGGTGACCAAAGTTGCCAAAACGTGTTTATTTCTGCTGAAAAACACGTTTTGACAATTTCTGCACACTGGGGTTAAGGGCTGACTCACTGTGCTCTTCTGAGCCAGGCAGTTACACTGCGATTCTAAAGGCTGAGAAAACGCGTTTATTTCGGGCTGAAAAACACGTTTTGAAAAGTGAGCTGTTCCTGCCCTATAACTTACATGGGGGTGACCAAAGTTGCCAAAACGTGTTTATTTCTGCTGAAAAACACGTTTTGACAATTTCTGCACACTGGGGTTAAGGGCTGACTCACTGTGCTCTTCTGAGCCAGGCAGTTACACTGCGATTCTAAGGGCTGAGAAAACGCGTTTATTTCGGGCTGAAAAACACGTTTTGAAATCTGTGCTGTTCCTGCCCTATAAGTTACATGGGGGTGACCAAAGTTGCCAAAACGTGTTTATTTCTGCTGAAAAACACGTTTTGACAATTTCTGCACACTGGGGTTAAGGGCTGAGTCAGTGTGCTCTTCTGAGCCAGGCAGTTACACTGTGATTCCAAGGGCTGAGAAAAAGCGTTTATTTCGGGCTGAAAAACACGTTTTGAAAACTGTGCTGTTCCTGCCCTATAAGTTACATGGTGGTGACCAAAGTTGCCAAAACGTGTTTATTTCTGCTGAAAAACACGTTTTGACAACTTCTGCACACTGGGGTTAAGGGCTGACTCAGTGTGCTCTTCTGAGCCAGGCAGTTACACTGCGATTCTAAGGGCTGAGAAAACGCGATTATTTCGGGCTGAAAAACACGTTTTGAAAAGTGTGCTGTTCCTGCCCTATAACTTACATGGGGGTGACCAAAGTTGCCAAAACGTGTTTATTTCTGCTGAAAAACACGTTTTGACAATTTCTGCACACTGGGGTTAAGGGCTGACTCACTGTGCTCTTCTGAGCCAGGCAGTTACACTGCGATTCTAAAGGCTGAGAAAACGCGTTTATTTCGGGCTGAAAAACACGTTTTGAAAAGTGTGCTGTTCCTGCCCTATAACTTACATGGGGGTGACCAAAGTTGCCAAAACGTGTTTATTTCTGCTGAAAAACACGTTTTGACAATTTCTGCACACTGGGGTTAAGGGCTGACTCAGTGTGCTCTTCTGAGCCAGGCAGTTACACTGTGATTCCAAGGGCTGAGAAAACGCGTTTATTTCGGGCTGAAAAACACGTTTTGAAAACTGTGCTGTTCCTGCCCTATAACTTACATGGGGGTGACCAAAGTTGCCAAAACGTGTTCATTTCTGCTGAAAAACACGTTTTGACAATTTCTGCACACTGGGGTTAAGGGCTGACTCACTGTGCTCTTCTGAGCCAGGCAGTTACACTGTGATTCCAAGGGCTGAGAAAACGCGTTTATTTCGGGCTGAAAAACACGTTTTGAAAACTGTGCTGTTCCTGCCCTATAACTTACATGGTGGTGACCAAAGTTGCCAGAACGTGTTTATTTTTGCTGAAAAACACGTTTTGACAATTTCTGCACACTGGGGTTAAGGGCTGACTCAGTGTGCTCTTCTGAGCCAGGCAGTTACATTGTGATTCCAAGGGCTGAGAAAACGCGTTTATTTCGGGCTGAAAAACACGTTTTGAAAACTGTGCTGTTCCTGCCCTATAACTTACATGGGGGTGACCAAAGTTGCCAAAACGTGTTTATTTCTGCTGAAAAACACGTTTTGACAATTTCTGCACACTGGGGTTAAGGGCTGACTCAGTGTGCTCTTCTGAGCCAGGCAGTTACACTGTGATTCCAAGGGCTGAGAAAACGCGTTTATTTCGGGCTGAAAAACACGTTTTGAAAACTGTGCTGTTCCTGCCCTATAACTTACATGGGGGTGACCAAAGTTGCCAAAACGTGTTTATTTCTGCTGAAAAACACGTTTTGACAATTTCTGCACACTGGGGTTAAGGGCTGACTCAGTGTGCTCTTCTGAGCCAGGCAGTTACACTGTGATTCCAAGGGCTGAGAAAACGCGTTTATTTCGGGCTGAAAAACACGTTTTGAAAACTGTGCTGTTCCTGCCCTATAACTTACATGGGGGTGACCAAAGTTGCCAAAACGTGTTTATTTCTGCTGAAAAACACGTTTTGACAATATGTGCACACTGGGGTTAAGGCTGAGTCAGTGTGCTCTTCTGAGCCAGGCAGTTACACTGCGATTCTAAGGGCTGAGAAAACGTGTTTATTTCGGGCTGAAAAACACGTTTTGAAAACTGAGCTGTTCCTGCCCTATAACTTACATGGGGGTGACCAAAGTTGCCAAAACGTGTTTATTTCTGCTGAAAAACACGTTTTGACAATTTCTGCACACTGGGGTTAAGGGCTGACTCAGTGTGTTCTTCTGAGCCAGGCAGTTACACTGTGATTCCAAGGGCTGAGAAAACGCGTTTATTTCGGGCTGAAAAACACGTTTTGAAAACTGTGCTGTTCCTGCCCTATAACTTACATGGGGGTGACCAAAGTTGCCAAAACGTGTTTATTTCTGCTGAAAAACACGTTTTGACAATTTCTGCACACTGGGGTTAAGGGCTGACTCACTGTGCTCTTCTGAGCCAGGCAGTTACACTGCGATTCTAAGGGCTGAGAAAACGCGTTTATTTCGGGCTGAAAAACACGTTTTGAAAAGTGTGCTGTTCCTGCCCTATAACTTACATGGGGGTGACCAAAGTTGCCAAAACGTGTTTATTTCTGCTGAAAAACACG
The DNA here is from genome assembly GCF_055471065.1 of Atractosteus spatula. Classification (NCBI taxonomy): domain Eukaryota; kingdom Metazoa; phylum Chordata; class Actinopteri; order Semionotiformes; family Lepisosteidae; genus Atractosteus; species Atractosteus spatula. Next base: position 18,142,248 of record NC_142716.1, on the reverse strand, counting down.
TTTTGACAATTTCTGCACACTGGGGTTAAGGGCTGACTCAGTGTGCTCTTCTGAGCCAGGCAGTTACACTGTGATTCCAAGGGCTGAGAAAACGCGTTTATTTCGGGCTGAAAAACACGTTTTGAAAACTGTGCTGTTCCTGCCCTATAACTTACATGGGGGTGACCAAAGTTGCCAAAACGTGTTTATTTCTGCTGAAAAACACGTTTTGACAATTTCTGCACACTGGGGTTAAGGGCTGAGTCAGTGTGCTCTTCTGAGCCAGGCAGTTACACTGTGATTCCAAGGGCTGAGAAAACGCGTTTATTTCGGGCTGAAAAACACGTTTTGAAAACTGTGCTGTTCCTGCCCTATAAGTTACATGGTGGTGACCAAAGTTGCCAAAACGTGTTTATTTCTGCTGAAAAACACGTTTTGACAACTTCTGCACACTGGGGTTAAGGGCTGACTCAGTGTGCTCTTCTGAGCCAGGCAGTTACACTGTGATTCCAAGGGCTGAGAAAACGCGTTTATTTCGGGCTGAAAAACACGTTTTGAAAACTGTGCTGTTCCTGCCCTATAACTTACATGGGGGTGACCAAAGTTGCCAAAACGTGTTTATTTCTGCTGAAAAACACGTTTTGACAATTTCTGCACACTGGGGTTAAGGGCTGACTCACTGTGCTCTTCTGAGCCAGGCAGTTACACTGCGATTCTAAGGGCTGAGAAAACGCGATTATTTCGGGCTGAAAAACACGTTTTGAAAAGTGAGCTGTTCCTGCCCTATAACTTACATGAGGGTGACCAAAGTTGCCAAAACGTGTTTATTTCTGCTGAAAAACACGTTTTGACAATTTCTGCACACTGGGGTTAAGGGCTGACTCACTGTGCTCTTCTGAGCCAGGCAGTTACACTGCGATTCTAAAGGCTGAGAAAACGCGTTTATTTCGGGCTGAAAAACACGTTTTGAAAAGTGTGCTGTTCCTGCCCTATAACTTACATGGGGGTGACCAAAGTTGCCAAAACGTGTTTATTTCTGCTGAAAAACACGTTTTGACAATTTCTGCACACTGGGGTTAAGGGCTGACTCAGTATGCTCTTCTGAGCCAGGCAGTTACACTGTGATTCCAAGGGCTGAGAAAACGCGTTTATTTCGGGCTGAAAAACACGTTTTGAAAACTGTGCTGTTCCTGCCCTATAACTTACATGGGGGTGACCAAAGTTGCCAAAACGTGTTTATTTCTGCTGAAAAACACGTTTTGACAATTTCTGCACACTGGGGTTAAGGGCTGACTCACTGTGCTCTTCTGAGCCAGGCAGTTACACTGCGATTCTAAAGGCTGAGAAAACGCGTTTATTTCGGGCTGAAAAACACGTTTTGAAAAGTGTGCTGTTCCTGCCCTATAACTTACATGGGGGTGACCAAAGTTGCCAAAACGTGTTTATTTCTGCTGAAAAACACGTTTTGACAATTTCTGCACACTGGGGTTAAGGGCTGACTCAGTGTGCTCTTCTGAGCCAGGCAGTTACACTGTGATTCCAAGGGATGAGAAAACGCGTTTATTTCGGGCTGAAAAACACGTTTTGAAAACTGTGCTGTTCCTGCCCTATAACTTACATGGGGGTGACCAAAGTTGCCAAAACGTGTTTATTTCTGCTGAAAAACACGTTTTGACAATATGTGCACACTGGGGTTAAGGGCTGACTCACTGTGCTCTTCTGAGCCAGGCAGTTACACTGCGATTCTAAGGGCTGAGAAAACGCGTTTATTTCGGGCTGAAAAACACGTTTTGAAATCTGTGCTGTTCCTGCCCTATAACTTACATGGGGGTGACCAAAGTTGCCAAAACGTGTTTATTTCTGCTGAAAAACACGTTTTGACAATTTCTGCACACTGGGGTTAAGGGCTGACTCAGTGTGCTCTTCTGAGCCAGGCAGTTACAATGTGATTCCAAGGGCTGAGAAAACGTGTTTATTTCGGGCTGAAAAACACGTTTTGAAAACTGAGCTGTTCCTGCCCTATAACTTACATGGGGGTGACCAAAGTTGCCAAAACGTGTTTATTTCTGCTGAAAAACACGTTTTGACAATTTCTGCACACTGGGGTTAAGGGCTGACTCAGTGTGCTCTTCTGAGCCAGGCAGTTACACTGTGATTCCAAGGGCTGAGAAAACGCGTTTATTTCGGGCTGAAAAACACGTTTTGAAAACTGTGCTGTTCCTGCCCTATAACTTACATGGGGGTGACCAAAGTTGCCAAAACGTGTTTATTTCTGCTGAAAAACACGTTTTGACAATTTCTGCACACTGGGGTTAAGGGCTGACTCACTCTGCTCTTCTGAGCCAGGCAGTTACACTGCGATTCTAAGGGCTGAGAAAACGCGTTTATTTCGGGCTGAAAAACACGTTTTGAAAAGTGTGCTGTTCCTGCCCTATAACTTACATGGGGGTGACCAAAGTTGCCAAAACGTGTTTATTTCTGCTGAAAAACACGTTTTGACAATTTCTGCACACTGGGGTTAAGGGCTGACTCACTGTGCTCTTCTGAGCCAGGCAGTTACACTGCGATTCTAAGGGCTGAGAAAACGCGATTATTTCGGGCTGAAAAACACGTTTTGAAAAGTGTGCTGTTCCTGCCCTATAACTTACATGGGGGTGACCAAAGTTGCCAAAACGTGTTTATTTCTGCTGAAAAACACGTTTTGACAATTTCTGCACACTGGGGTTAAGGGCTGACTCACTGTGCTCTTCTGAGCCAGGCAGTTACACTGCGATTCTAAAGGCTGAGAAAACGCGTTTATTTCGGGCTGAAAAACACGTTTTGAAAAGTGTGCTGTTCCTGCCCTATAACTTACATGGGGGTGACCAAAGTTGCCAAAACGTGTTTATTTCTGCTGAAAAACACGTTTTGACAATTTCTGCACACTGGGGTTAAGGGCTGACTCAGTGTGCTCTTCTGAGCCAGGCAGTTACACTGTGATTCCAAGGGCTGAGAAAACGCGTTTATTTCGGGCTGAAAAACACGTTTTGAAAACTGTGCTGTTCCTGCCCTATAACTTACATGGGGGTGACCAAAGTTGCCAAAACGTGTTCATTTCTGCTGAAAAACACGTTTTGACAATTTCTGCACACTGGGGTTAAGGGCTGACTCACTGTGCTCTTCTGAGCCAGGCAGTTACACTGTGATTCCAAGGGCTGAGAAAACGCGTTTATTTCGGGCTGAAAAACACGTTTTGAAAACTGTGCTGTTCCTGCCCTATAACTTACATGGTGGTGACCAAAGTTGCCAGAACGTGTTTATTTTTGCTGAAAAACACGTTTTGACAATTTCTGCACACTGGGGTTAAGGGCTGACTCAGTGTGCTCTTCTGAGCCAGGCAGTTACATTGTGATTCCAAGGGCTGAGAAAACGCGTTTATTTCGGGCTGAAAAACACGTTTTGAAAACTGTGCTGTTCCTGCCCTATAACTTACATGGGGGTGACCAAAGTTGCCAAAACGTGTTTATTTCTGCTGAAAAACACGTTTTGACAATTTCTGCACACTGGGGTTAAGGGCTGACTCAGTGTGCTCTTCTGAGCCAGGCAGTTACACTGTGATTCCAAGGGCTGAGAAAACGCGTTTATTTCGGGCTGAAAAACACGTTTTGAAAACTGTGCTGTTCCTGCCCTATAAGTTACATGGTGGTGACCAAAGTTGCCAAAACGTGTTTATTTCTGCTGAAAAACACGTTTTGACAATTTCTGCACACTGGGGTTAAGGGCTGACTCAGTGTGCTCTTCTGAGCCAGGCAGTTACACTGTGATTCCAAGGGCTGAGAAAACGCGTTTATTTCGGGCTGAAAAACACGTTTTGAAAAGTGTGCTGTTCCTGCCCTATAACTTACATGGGAGTGACCAAAGTTGCCAAAACGTGTTTATTTCTGCTGAAAAACACGTTTTGACAATTTCTGCACACTGGGGTTAAGGGCTGACTCACTGTGCTCTTCTGAGCCAGGCAGTTACACTGCGATTCTAAAGGCTGAGAAAACGCGTTTATTTCGGGCTGAAAAACACGTTTTGAAAACTGTGCTGTTCCTGCCCTATAACTTACATGGGGGTGACCAAAGTTGCCAGAACGTGTTTATTTTTGCTGAAAAACACGTTTTGACAATTTCTGCACACTGGGGTTAAGGGCTGACTCAGTGTGCTCTTCTGAGCCAGGCAGTTACATTGTGATTCCAAGGGCTGAGAAAACGCGTTTATTTCGGGCTGAAAAACACGTTTTGAAAACTGTGCTGTTCCTGCCCTATAACTTACATGGGGGTGACCAAAGTTGCCAAAACGTGTTTATTTCTGCTGAAAAACACGTTTTGACAATTTCTGCACACTGGGGTTAAGGGCTGACTCAGTGTGCTCTTCTGAGCCAGGCAGTTACACTGTGATTCCAAGGGCTGAGAAAACGCGTTTATTTCGGGCTGAAAAACACGTTTTGAAAACTGTGCTGTTCCTGCCCTATAAGTTACATGGTGGTGACCAAAGTTGCCAAAACGTGTTTATTTCTGCTGAAAAACACGTTTTGACAATTTCTGCACACTGGGGTTAAGGGCTGACTCAGTGTGCTCTTCTGAGCCAGGCAGTTACACTGTGATTCCAAGGGCTGAGAAAACGCGTTTATTTCGGGCTGAAAAACACGTTTTGAAAAGTGTGCTGTTCCTGCCCTATAACTTACATGGGAGTGACCAAAGTTGCCAAAACGTGTTTATTTCTGCTGAAAAACACGTTTTGACAATTTCTGCACACTGGGGTTAAGGGCTGACTCACTGTGCTCTTCTGAGCCAGGCAGTTACACTGCGATTCTAAAGGCTGAGAAAACGCGTTTATTTCGGGCTGAAAAACACGTTTTGAAAACTGTGCTGTTCCTGCCCTATAACTTACATGGGGGTGACCAAAGTTGCCAAAACGTGTTTATTTCTGCTGAAAAACACGTTTTGACAATTTCTGCACACTGGGGTTAAGGGCTGACTCAGTGTGCTCTTCTGAGCCAGGCAGTTACACTGTGATTCCAAGGGCTGAGAAAACGCGTTTATTTCGGGCTGAAAAACACGTTTTGAAAACTGTGCTGTTCCTGCCCTATAACTTACATGGGGGTGACCAAAGTTGCCAAAACGTGTTTATTTCTGCTGAAAAACACGTTTTGACAATATGTGCACACTGGGGTTAAGGCTGAGTCAGTGTGCTCTTCTGAGCCAGGCAGTTACACTGCGATTCTAAGGGCTGAGAAAACGTGTTTATTTCGGGTTGAAAAACACGTTTTGAAAACTGAGCTGTTCCTGCCCTATAACTTACATGGGGGTGACCAAAGTTGCCAAAACGTGTTTATTTCTGCTGAAAAACACGTTTTGACAATTTCTGCACACTGGGGTTAAGGGCTGACTCAGTGTGTTCTTCTGAGCCAGGCAGTTACACTGTGATTCCAAGGGCTGAGAAAACGCGTTTATTTCGGGCTGAAAAACACGTTTTGAAAACTGTGCTGTTCCTGCCCTATAACTTACATGGGGTTGACCAAAGTTGCCAAAACGTGTTTATTTCTGCTGAAAAACACGTTTTGACAATTTCTGCACACTGGGGTTAAGGGCTGACTCACTGTGCTCTTCTGAGCCAGGCAGTTACACTGCGATTCTAAGGGCTGAGAAAACGCGTTTATTTCGGGCTGAAAAACACGTTTTGAAAAGTGTGCTGTTCCTGCCCTATAACTTACATGGGGGTGACCAAAGTTGCCAAAACGTGTTTATTTCTGCTGAAAAACACGTTTTGACAATTTCTGCACACTGGGGTTAAGGGCTGACTCAGTGTGCTCTTCTGAGCCAGGCAGTTACACTGTGATTCCAAGGGCTGAGAAAACGCGTTTATTTCGGGCTGAAAAACACGTTTTGAAAACTGTGCTGTTCCTGCCCTATAACTTACATGGGGGTGACCAAAGTTGCCAAAACGTGTTTATTTCTGCTGAAAAACACGTTTTGACAATTTCTGCACACTGGGGTTAAGGGCTGAGTCAGTGTGCTCTTCTGAGCCAGGCAGTTACACTGTGATTCCAAGGGCTGAGAAAACGCGTTTATTTCGGGCTGAAAAACACGTTTTGAAAACTGTGCTGTTCCTGCCCTATAAGTTACATGGTGGTGACCAAAGTTGCCAAAACGTGTTTATTTCTGCTGAAAAACACGTTTTGACAACTTCTGCACACTGGGGTTAAGGGCTGACTCAGTGTGCTCTTCTGAGCCAGGCAGTTACACTGTGATTCCAAGGGCTGAGAAAACGCGTTTATTTCGGGCTGAAAAACACGTTTTGAAAACTGTGCTGTTCCTGCCCTATAACTTACATGGGGGTGACCAAAGTTGCCAAAACGTGTTTATTTCTGCTGAAAAACACGTTTTGACAATTTCTGCACACTGGGGTTAAGGGCTGACTCACTGTGCTCTTCTGAGCCAGGCAGTTACACTGCGATTCTAAAGGCTGAGAAAACGCGTTTATTTCGGGCTGAAAAACACGTTTTGAAAAGTGTGCTGTTCCTGCCCTATAACTTACATGGGGGTGACCAAAGTTGCCAAAACGTGTTTATTTCTGCTGAAAAACACGTTTTGACAATTTCTGCACACTGGGGTTAAGGGCTGACTCACTGTGCTCTTCTGAGCCAGGCAGTTACACTGCGATTCTAAAGGCTGAGAAAACGCGTTTATTTCGGGCTGAAAAACACGTTTTGAAAAGTGTGCTGTTCCTGCCCTATAACTTACATGGGGGTGACCAAAGTTGCCAAAACGTGTTTATTTCTGCTGAAAAACACGTTTTGACAATTTCTGCACACTGGGGTTAAGGGCTGACTCAGTGTGCTCTTCTGAGCCAGGCAGTTACACTGTGATTCCAAGGGCTGAGAAAACGCGTTTATTTCGGGCTGAAAAACACGTTTTGAAAACTGTGCTGTTCCTGCCCTATAACTTACATGGGGGTGACCAAAGTTGCCAAAACGTGTTTATTTCTGCTGAAAAACACGTTTTGACAATTTCTGCACACTGGGGTTAAGGGCTGACTCACTGTGCTCTTCTGAGCCAGGCAGTTACACTGCGATTCTAAGGGCTGAGAAATCGCGTTTATTTCGGGCTGAAAAACACGTTTTGAAAAGTGTGCTGTTCCTGCCCTATAACTTACATGGGGGTGACCAAAGTTGCCAAAACGTGTTTATTTCTGCTGAAAAACACGTTTTGACAATTTCTGCACACTGGGGTTAAGGGCTGACTCACTGTGCTCTTCTGAGCCAGGCAGTTACACTGCGATTCTAAAGGCTGAGAAAACGCGTTTATTTCGGGCTGAAAAACACGTTTTGAAAAGTGTGCTGTTCCTGCCCTATAACTTACATGGGGGTGACCAAAGTTGCCAAAACGTGTTTATTTCTGCTGAAAAACACGTTTTGACAATTTCTGCACACTGGGGTTAAGGGCTGACTCAGTGTGCTCTTCTGAGCCAGGCAGTTACACTGTGATTCCAAGGGATGAGAAAACGCGTTTATTTCGGGCTGAAAAACACGTTTTGAAAACTGTGCTGTTCCTGCCCTATAACTTACATGGGGGTGACCAAAGTTGCCAAAACGTGTTTATTTCTGCTGAAAAACACGTTTTGACAATATGTGCACACTGGGGTTAAGGGCTGACTCACTGTGCTCTTCTGAGCCAGGCAGTTACACTGCGATTCTAAGGGCTGAGAAAACGCGTTTATTTCGGGCTGAAAAACACGTTTTGAAATCTGTGCTGTTCCTGCCCTATAACTTACATGGGGGTGACCAAAGTTGCCAAAACGTGTTTATTTCTGCTGAAAAACACGTTTTGACAATTTCTGCACACTGGGGTTAAGGGCTGACTCAGTGTGCTCTTCTGAGCCAGGCAGTTACAATGTGATTCCAAGGGCTGAGAAAACGTGTTTATTTCGGGCTGAAAAACACGTTTTGAAAACTGAGCTGTTCCTGCCCTATAACTTACATGGGGGTGACCAAAGTTGCCAAAACGTGTTTATTTCTGCTGAAAAACACGTTTTGACAATTTCTGCACACTGGGGTTAAGGGCTGACTCAGTGTGCTCTTCTGAGCCAGGCAGTTACACTGTGATTCCAAGGGCTGAGAAAACGCGTTTATTTCGGGCTGAAAAACACGTTTTGAAAACTGTGCTGTTCCTGCCCTATAACTTACATGGGGGTGACCAAAGTTGCCAAAACGTGTTTATTTCTGCTGAAAAACACGTTTTGACAATTTCTGCACACTGGGGTTAAGGGCTGACTCACTCTGCTCTTCTGAGCCAGGCAGTTACACTGCGATTCTAAGGGCTGAGAAAACGCGTTTATTTCGGGCTGAAAAACACGTTTTGAAAAGTGTGCTGTTCCTGCCCTATAACTTACATGGGGGTGACCAAAGTTGCCAAAACGTGTTTATTTCTGCTGAAAAACACGTTTTGACAATTTCTGCACACTGGGGTTAAGGGCTGACTCACTGTGCTCTTCTGAGCCAGGCAGTTACACTGCGATTCTAAAGGCTGAGAAAACGCGTTTATTTCGGGCTGAAAAACACGTTTTGAAAAGTGTGCTGTTCCTGCCCTATAACTTACATGGGGGTGACCAAAGTTGCCAAAACGTGTTTATTTCTGCTGAAAAACACGTTTTGACAATTTCTGCACACTGGGGTTAAGGGCTGACTCAGTGTGCTCTTCTGAGCCAGGCAGTTACACTGTGATTCCAAGGGCTGAGAAAACGCGTTTATTTCGGGCTGAAAAACACGTTTTGAAAACTGTGCTGTTCCTGCCCTATAACTTACATGGGGGTGACCAAAGTTGCCAAAACGTGTTTATTTCTGCTGAAAAACACGTTTTGACAATATGTGCACACTGGGGTTAAGGGCTGACTCACTGTGCTCTTCTGAGCCTGGCAGTTACACTGCGATTCTAAGGGCTGAGAAAACGCGTTTATTTCGGGCTGAAAAACACGTTTTGAAAAGTGTGCTGTTCCTGCCCTATAACTTACATGGGGGTGACCAAAGTTGCCAAAACGTGTTTATTTCTGCTGAAAAACACGTTTTGACAATTTCTGCACACTGGGGTTAAGGGCTGTCTCAACTGTGCTCTTCTGAGCCAGGCAGTTACACTGCGATTCTAAAGGCTGAGAAAACGCGTTTATTTCGGGCTGAAAAACACGTTTTGAAAACTGTGCTGTTCCTGCCCTATAACTTACATGGGGGTGACCAAAGTTGCCAAAACGTGTTTATTTCTGCTGAAAAACACGTTTTGACAATTTCTGCACACTGGGTTAAAGGGCTGACTCAGTGTGCTCTTCTGAGCCAGGCAGTTACACTGTGATTCCAAGGGCTGAGAAAACGTGTTTATTTCGGGCTGAAAAACACGTTTTGAAAACTGAGCTGTTCCTGCCCTATAACTTACATGGGGGTGACCAAAGTTGCCAAAACGTGTTTATTTCTGCTGAAAAACACGTTTTGACAATTTCTGCACACTGGGGTTAAGGGCTGACTCAGTGTGTTCTTCTGAGCCAGGCAGTTACACTGTGATTCCAAGGGCTGAGAAAACGCGTTTATTTCGGGCTGAAAAACACGTTTTGAAAACTGTGCTGTTCCTGCCCTATAACTTACATGGGGGTGACCAAAGTTGCCAAAACGTGTTTATTTCTGCTGAAAAACACGTTTTGACAATTTCTGCACACTGGGGTTAAGGGCTGACTCACTGTGCTCTTCTGAGCCAGGCAGTTACACTGCGATTCTAAGGGCTGAGAAATCGCGTTTATTTCGGGCTGAAAAACACGTTTTGAAAAGTGTGCTGTTCCTGCCCTATAACTTACATGGGGGTGACCAAAGTTGCCAAAACGTGTTTATTTCTGCTGAAAAACACGTTTTGACAATTTCTGCACACTGGGGTTAAGGGCTGACTCACTGTGCTCTTCTGAGCCAGGCAGTTACACTGCGATTCTAAAGGCTGAGAAAACGCGTTTATTTCGGGCTGAAAAACACGTTTTGAAAAGTGTGCTGTTCCTGCCCTATAACTTACATGGGGGTGACCAAAGTTGCCAAAACGTGTTTATTTCTGCTGAAAAACACGTTTTGACAATTTCTGCACACTGGGGTTAAGGGCTGACTCAGTGTGCTCTTCTGAGCCAGGCAGTTACACTGTGATTCCAAGGGCTGAGAAAACGCGTTTATTTCGGGCTGAAAAACACGTTTTGAAAACTGTGCTGTTCCTGCCCTATAACTTACATGGGGGTGACCAAAGTTGCCAAAACGTGTTTATTTCTGCTGAAAAACACGTTTTGACAATATGTGCACACTGGGGTTAAGGGCTGACTCACTGTGCTCTTCTGAGCCAGGCAGTTACACTGCGATTCTAAGGGCTGAGAAAACGCGTTTATTTCGGGCTGAAAAACACGTTTTGAAATCTGTGCTGTTCCTGCCCTATAACTTACATGGGGGTGACCAAAGTTGCCAAAACGTGTTTATTTCTGCTGAAAAACACGTTTTGACAATTTCTGCACACTGGGGTTAAGGGCTGACTCAGTGTGTTCTTCTGAGCCAGGCAGTTACACTGTGATTCCAAGGGCTGAGAAAACGCGTTTATTTCGGGCTGAAAAACACGTTTTGAAAACTGTGCTGTTCCTGCCCTATAACTTACATGGGGGTGACCAAAGTTGCCAAAACGTGTTTATTTCTGCTGAAAAACACGTTTTGACAATTTCTGCACACTGGGGTTAAGGGCTGACTCAGTGTGTTCTTCTGAGCCAGGCAGTTACACTGTGATTCCAAGGGCTGAGAAAACGCGTTTATTTCGGGCTGAAAAACACGTTTTGAAAACTGTGCTGTTCCTGCCCTATAACTTACATGGGGGTGACCAAAGTTGCCAAAACGTGTTTATTTCTGCTGAAAAACACGTTTTGACAATTTCTGCACACTGGGGTTAAGGGCTGACTCAGTGTGCTCTTCTGAGCCAGGCAGTTACACTGTGATTCCAAGGGATGAGAAAACGCGTTTATTTCGGGCTGAAAAACACGTTTTGAAAACTGTGCTGTTCCTGCCCTATAACTTACATGGGGGTGACCAAAGTTGCCAAAACGTGTTTATTTCTGCTGAAAAACACGTTTTGACAATTTCTGCACACTGGGGTTAAGGGCTGACTCACTGTGCTCTTCTGAGCCAGGCAGTTACACTGCGATTCTAAGGGCTGAGAAAACGCGTTTATTTCGGGCTGAAAAACACGTTTTGAAAAGTGTGCTGTTCCTGCCCTATAACTTACATGGGGGTGACCAAAGTTGCCAAAACGTGTTTATTTCTGCTGAAAAACACGTTTTGACAATTTCTGCACACTGGGGTTAAGGGCTGACTCACTGTGCTCTTCTGAGCCAGGCAGTTACACTGCGATTCTAAAGGCTGAGAAAACGCGTTTATTTCGGGCTGAAAAACACGTTTTGAAAAGTGTGCTGTTCCTGCCCTATAACTTACATGGGGGTGACCAAAGTTGCCAAAACGTGTTTATTTCTGCTGAAAAACACGTTTTGACAATTTCTGCACACTGGGGTTAAGGGCTGACTCAGTGTGCTCTTCTGAGCCAGGCAGTTACACTGCGATTCTAAGGGCTGAGAAAACGCGTTTATTTCGGGCTGAAAAACACGTTTTGAAATCTGTGCTGTTCCTGCCCTATAAGTTACATGGGGGTGACCAAAGTTGCCAAAACGTGTTTATTTCTGCTGAAAAACACGTTTTGACAATTTCTGCACACTGGGGTTAAGGGCTGAGTCAGTGTGCTCTTCTGAGCCAGGCAGTTACACTGTGATTCCAAGGGCTGAGAAAAAGCGTTTATTTCGGGCTGAAAAACACGTTTTGAAAACTGTGCTGTTCCTGCCCTATAAGTTACATGGTGGTGACCAAAGTTGCCAAAACGTGTTTATTTCTGCTGAAAAACACGTTTTGACAACTTCTGCACACTGGGGTTAAGGGCTGACTCAGTGTGCTCTTCTGAGCCAGGCAGTTACACTGTGATTCCAAGGGCTGAGAAAACGCGTTTATTTCGGGCTGAAAAACACGTTTTGAAAACTGTGCTGTTCCTGCCCTATAACTTACATGGGGGTGACCAAAGTTGCCAAAACGTGTTTATTTCTCCTGAAAAACACGTTTTGACAATTTCTGCACACTGGGGTTAAGGGCTGACTCACTGTGCTCTTCTGAGCCAGGCAGTTACACTGCGATTCTAAGGGCTGAGAAAACGCGATTATTTCGGGCTGAAAAACACGTTTTGAAAAGTGTGCTGTTCCTGCCCTATAACTTACATGGGGGTGACCAAAGTTGCCAAAACGTGTTTATTTCTGCTGAAAAACACGTTTTGACAATTTCTGCACACTGGGGTTAAGGGCTGACTCACTGTGCTCTTCTGAGCCAGGCAGTTACACTGCGATTCTAAAGGCTGAGAAAACGCGTTTATTTCGGGCTGAAAAACACGTTTTGAAAAGTGTGCTGTTCCTGCCCTATAACTTACATGGGGGTGACCAAAGTTGCCAAAACGTGTTTATTTCTGCTGAAAAACACGTTTTGACAATTTCTGCACACTGGGGTTAAGGGCTGACTCAGTGTGCTCTTCTGAGCCAGGCAGTTACACTGTGATTCCAAGGGCTGAGAAAACGCGTTTATTTCGGGCTGAAAAACACGTTTTGAAAACTGTGCTGTTCCTGCCCTATAACTTACATGGGGGTGACCAAAGTTGCCAAAACGTGTTTATTTCTGCTGAAAAACACGTTTTGACAATTTCTGCACACTGGGGTTAAGGGCTGACTCAGTGTGTTCTTCTGAGCCAGGCAGTTACACTGTGATTCCAAGGGCTGAGAAAACGCGTTTATTTCGGGCTGAAAAACACGTTTTGAAAACTGTGCTGTTCCTGCCCTATAACTTACATGGGGGTGACCAAAGTTGCCAAAACGTGTTCATTTCTGCTGAAAAACACGTTTTGACAATTTCTGCACACTGGGGTTAAGGGCTGACTCACTGTGCTCTTCTGAGCCAGGTAGTTACACTGTGATTCCAAGGGCTGAGAAAACGCGTTTATTTCGGGCTGAAAAACACGTTTTGAAAACTGTGCTGTTCCTGCCCTATAACTTACATGGTGGTGACCAAAGTTGCCAGAACGTGTTTATTTTTGCTGAAAAACACGTTTTGACAATTTCTGCACACTGGGGTTAAGGGCTGACTCAGTGTGCTCTTCTGAGCCAGGCAGTTACACTGTGATTCCAAGGGCTGAGAAAACGCGTTTATTTCGGGCTGAAAAACACGTTTTGAAAACTGTGCTGTTCCTGCCCTATAACTTACATGGGGGTGACCAAAGTTGCCAAAACGTGTTTATTTCTGCTGAAAAACACGTTTTGACAATTTCTGCACACTGGGGTTAAGGGCTGACTCACTGTGCTCTTCTGAGCCAGGCAGTTACACTGCGATTCTAAGGGCTGAGAAAACGCGTTTATTTCGGGCTGAAAAACACGTTTTGAAAAGTGTGCTGTTCCTGCCCTATAACTTACATGGGGGTGACCAAAGTTGCCAAAACGTGTTTATTTCTGCTGAAAAACACGTTTTGACAATTTCTGCACACTGGGGTTAAGGGCTGACTCAGTGTGTTCTTCTGAGCCAGGCAGTTACACTGTGATTCCAAGGGCTGAGAAAACGCGTTTATTTCGGGCTGAAAAACACGTTTTGAAAAGTGTGCTGTTCCTGCCCTATAACTTACATGGGGGTGACCAAAGTTGCCAAAACGTGTTTATTTCTGCTGAAAAACACGTTTTGACAATTTCTGCACACTGGGGTTAAGGGCTGACTCAGTGTGCTCTTCTGAGCCAGGCAGTTACACTGTGATTCCAAGGGCTGAGAAAACGCGTTTATTTCGGGCTGAAAAACACGTTTTGAAAACTGTGCTGTTCCTGCCCTATAACTTACATGGGGGTGACCAAAGTTGCCAAAACGTGTTTATTTCTGCTGAAAAACACGTTTTGACAATTTCTGCACACTGGGGTTAAGGGCTGACTCACTGTGCTCTTCTGAGCCAGGCAGTTACACTGCGATTCTAAAGGCTGAGAAAACGCGTTTATTTCGGGCTGAAAAACACGTTTTGAAAAGTGAGCTGTTCCTGCCCTATAACTTACATGGGGGTGACCAAAGTTGCCAAAACGTGTTTATTTCTGCTGAAAAACACGTTTTGACAATTTCTGCACACTGGGGTTAAGGGCTGACTCACTGTGCTCTTCTGAGCCAGGCAGTTACACTGCGATTCTAAGGGCTGAGAAAACGCGTTTATTTCGGGCTGAAAAACACGTTTTGAAATCTGTGCTGTTCCTGCCCTATAAGTTACATGGGGGTGACCAAAGTTGCCAAAACGTGTTTATTTCTGCTGAAAAACACGTTTTGACAATTTCTGCACACTGGGGTTAAGGGCTGAGTCAGTGTGCTCTTCTGAGCCAGGCAGTTACACTGTGATTCCAAGGGCTGAGAAAAAGCGTTTATTTCGGGCTGAAAAACACGTTTTGAAAACTGTGCTGTTCCTGCCCTATAAGTTACATGGTGGTGACCAAAGTTGCCAAAACGTGTTTATTTCTGCTGAAAAACACGTTTTGACAACTTCTGCACACTGGGGTTAAGGGCTGACTCAGTGTGCTCTTCTGAGCCAGGCAGTTACACTGCGATTCTAAGGGCTGAGAAAACGCGATTATTTCGGGCTGAAAAACACGTTTTGAAAAGTGTGCTGTTCCTGCCCTATAACTTACATGGGGGTGACCAAAGTTGCCAAAACGTGTTTATTTCTGCTGAAAAACACGTTTTGACAATTTCTGCACACTGGGGTTAAGGGCTGACTCACTGTGCTCTTCTGAGCCAGGCAGTTACACTGCGATTCTAAAGGCTGAGAAAACGCGTTTATTTCGGGCTGAAAAACACGTTTTGAAAAGTGTGCTGTTCCTGCCCTATAACTTACATGGGGGTGACCAAAGTTGCCAAAACGTGTTTATTTCTGCTGAAAAACACGTTTTGACAATTTCTGCACACTGGGGTTAAGGGCTGACTCAGTGTGCTCTTCTGAGCCAGGCAGTTACACTGTGATTCCAAGGGCTGAGAAAACGCGTTTATTTCGGGCTGAAAAACACGTTTTGAAAACTGTGCTGTTCCTGCCCTATAACTTACATGGGGGTGACCAAAGTTGCCAAAACGTGTTCATTTCTGCTGAAAAACACGTTTTGACAATTTCTGCACACTGGGGTTAAGGGCTGACTCACTGTGCTCTTCTGAGCCAGGCAGTTACACTGTGATTCCAAGGGCTGAGAAAACGCGTTTATTTCGGGCTGAAAAACACGTTTTGAAAACTGTGCTGTTCCTGCCCTATAACTTACATGGTGGTGACCAAAGTTGCCAGAACGTGTTTATTTTTGCTGAAAAACACGTTTTGACAATTTCTGCACACTGGGGTTAAGGGCTGACTCAGTGTGCTCTTCTGAGCCAGGCAGTTACATTGTGATTCCAAGGGCTGAGAAAACGCGTTTATTTCGGGCTGAAAAACACGTTTTGAAAACTGTGCTGTTCCTGCCCTATAACTTACATGGGGGTGACCAAAGTTGCCAAAACGTGTTTATTTCTGCTGAAAAACACGTTTTGACAATTTCTGCACACTGGGGTTAAGGGCTGACTCAGTGTGCTCTTCTGAGCCAGGCAGTTACACTGTGATTCCAAGGGCTGAGAAAACGCGTTTATTTCGGGCTGAAAAACACGTTTTGAAAACTGTGCTGTTCCTGCCCTATAACTTACATGGGGGTGACCAAAGTTGCCAAAACGTGTTTATTTCTGCTGAAAAACACGTTTTGACAATTTCTGCACACTGGGGTTAAGGGCTGACTCAGTGTGCTCTTCTGAGCCAGGCAGTTACACTGTGATTCCAAGGGCTGAGAAAACGCGTTTATTTCGGGCTGAAAAACACGTTTTGAAAACTGTGCTGTTCCTGCCCTATAACTTACATGGGGGTGACCAAAGTTGCCAAAACGTGTTTATTTCTGCTGAAAAACACGTTTTGACAATATGTGCACACTGGGGTTAAGGCTGAGTCAGTGTGCTCTTCTGAGCCAGGCAGTTACACTGCGATTCTAAGGGCTGAGAAAACGTGTTTATTTCGGGCTGAAAAACACGTTTTGAAAACTGAGCTGTTCCTGCCCTATAACTTACATGGGGGTGACCAAAGTTGCCAAAACGTGTTTATTTCTGCTGAAAAACACGTTTTGACAATTTCTGCACACTGGGGTTAAGGGCTGACTCAGTGTGTTCTTCTGAGCCAGGCAGTTACACTGTGATTCCAAGGGCTGAGAAAACGCGTTTATTTCGGGCTGAAAAACACGTTTTGAAAACTGTGCTGTTCCTGCCCTATAACTTACATGGGGGTGACCAAAGTTGCCAAAACGTGTTTATTTCTGCTGAAAAACACGTTTTGACAATTTCTGCACACTGGGGTTAAGGGCTGACTCACTGTGCTCTTCTGAGCCAGGCAGTTACACTGCGATTCTAAGGGCTGAGAAAACGCGTTTATTTCGGGCTGAAAAACACGTTTTGAAAAGTGTGCTGTTCCTGCCCTATAACTTACATGGGGGTGACCAAAGTTGCCAAAACGTGTTTATTTCTGCTGAAAAACACGTTTTGACAATTTCTGCACACTGGGGTTAAGGGCTGACTCAGTGTGCTCTTCTGAGCCAGGCAGTTACACTGTGATTCCAAGGGCTGAGAAAACGCGTTTATTTCGGGCTGAAAAACACGTTTTGAAAACTGTGCTGTTCCTGCCCTATAACTTACATGGGGGTGACCAAAGTTGCCAAAACGTGTTTATTTCTGCTGAAAAACACGTTTTGACAATTTCTGCACACTGGGGTTAAGGGCTGAGTCAGTGTGCTCTTCTGAGCCAGGCAGTTACACTGTGATTCCAAGGGCTGAGAAAACGCGTTTATTTCGGGCTGAAAAACACGTTTTGAAAACTGTGCTGTTCCTGCCCTATAAGTTACATGGTGGTGACCAAAGTTGCCAAAACGTGTTTATTTCTGCTGAAAAACACGTTTTGACAACTTCTGCACACTGGGGTTAAGGGCTGACTCAGTGTGCTCTTCTGAGCCAGGCAGTTACACTGTGATTCCAAGGGCTGAGAAAACGCGTTTATTTCGGGCTGAAAAACACGTTTTGAAAACTGTGCTGTTCCTGCCCTATAACTTACATGGGGGTGACCAAAGTTGCCAAAACGTGTTTATTTCTGCTGAAAAACACGTTTTGACAATTTCTGCACACTGGGGTTAAGGGCTGACTCACTGTGCTCTTCTGAGCCAGGCAGTTACACTGCGATTCTAAGGGCTGAGAAAACGCGATTATTTCGGGCTGAAAAACACGTTTTGAAAAGTGAGCTGTTCCTGCCCTATAACTTACATGAGGGTGACCAAAGTTGCCAAAACGTGTTTATTTCTGCTGAAAAACACGTTTTGACAATTTCTGCACACTGGGGTTAAGGGCTGACTCACTGTGCTCTTCTGAGCCAGGCAGTTACACTGCGATTCTAAAGGCTGAGAAAACGCGTTTATTTCGGGCTGAAAAACACGTTTTGAAAAGTGTGCTGTTCCTGCCCTATAACTTACATGGGGGTGACCAAAGTTGCCAAAACGTGTTTATTTCTGCTGAAAAACACGTTTTGACAATTTCTGCACACTGGGGTTAAGGGCTGACTCAGTGTGCTCTTCTGAGCCAGGCAGTTACACTGTGATTCCAAGGGCTGAGAAAACGCGTTTATTTCGGGCTGAAAAACACGTTTTGAAAACTGTGCTGTTCCTGCCCTATAACTTACATGGGGGTGACCAAAGTTGCCAAAACGTGTTTATTTCTGCTGAAAAACACGTTTTGACAATTTCTGCACACTGGGGTTAAGGGCTGACTCACTGTGCTCTTCTGAGCCAGGCAGTTACACTGCGATTCTAAGGGCTGAGAAATCGCGTTTATTTCGGGCTGAAAAACACGTTTTGAAAAGTGTGCTGTTCCTGCCCTATAACTTACATGGGGGTGACCAAAGTTGCCAAAACGTGTTTATTTCTGCTGAAAAACACGTTTTGACAATTTCTGCACACTGGGGTTAAGGGCTGACTCACTGTGCTCTTCTGAGCCAGGCAGTTACACTGCGATTCTAAAGGCTGAGAAAACGCGTTTATTTCGGGCTGAAAAACACGTTTTGAAAAGTGTGCTGTTCCTGCCCTATAACTTACATGGGGGTGACCAAAGTTGCCAAAACGTGTTTATTTCTGCTGAAAAACACGTTTTGACAATTTCTGCACACTGGGGTTAAGGGCTGACTCAGTGTGCTCTTCTGAGCCAGGCAGTTACACTGTGATTCCAAGGGATGAGAAAACGCGTTTATTTCGGGCTGAAAAACACGTTTTGAAAACTGTGCTGTTCCTGCCCTATAACTTACATGGGGGTGACCAAAGTTGCCAAAACGTGTTTATTTCTGCTGAAAAACACGTTTTGACAATATGTGCACACTGGGGTTAAGGGCTGACTCACTGTGCTCTTCTGAGCCTGGCAGTTACACTGCGATTCTAAGGGCTGAGAAAACGCGTTTATTTCGGGCTGAAAAACACGTTTTGAAAAGTGTGCTGTTCCTGCCCTATAACTTACATGGGGGTGACCAAAGTTGCCAAAACGTGTTTATTTCTGCTGAAAAACACGTTTTGACAATTTCTGCACACTGGGGTTAAGGGCTGTCTCAACTGTGCTCTTCTGAGCCAGGCAGTTACACTGCGATTCTAAAGGCTGAGAAAACGCGTTTATTTCGGGCTGAAAAACACGTTTTGAAAACTGTGCTGTTCCTGCCCTATAACTTACATGGGGGTGACCAAAGTTGCCAAAACGTGTTTATTTCTGCTGAAAAACACGTTTTGACAATTTCTGCACACTGGGTTAAAGGGCTGACTCAGTGTGCTCTTCTGAGCCAGGCAGTTACACTGTGATTCCAAGGGCTGAGAAAACGTGTTTATTTCGGGCTGAAAAACACGTTTTGAAAACTGAGCTGTTCCTGCCCTATAACTTACATGGGGGTGACCAAAGTTGCCAAAACGTGTTTATTTCTGCTGAAAAACACGTTTTGACAATTTCTGCACACTGGGGTTAAGGGCTGACTCAGTGTGTTCTTCTGAGCCAGGCAGTTACACTGTGATTCCAAGGGCTGAGAAAACGCGTTTATTTCGGGCTGAAAAACACGTTTTGAAAACTGTGCTGTTCCTGCCCTATAACTTACATGGGGGTGACCAAAGTTGCCAAAACGTGTTTATTTCTGCTGAAAAACACGTTTTGACAATTTCTGCACACTGGGGTTAAGGGCTGACTCACTGTGCTCTTCTGAGCCAGGCAGTTACACTGCGATTCTAAGGGCTGAGAAATCGCGTTTATTTCGGGCTGAAAAACACGTTTTGAAAAGTGTGCTGTTCCTGCCCTATAACTTACATGGGGGTGACCAAAGTTGCCAAAACGTGTTTATTTCTGCTGAAAAACACGTTTTGACAATTTCTGCACACTGGGGTTAAGGGCTGACTCACTGTGCTCTTCTGAGCCAGGCAGTTACACTGCGATTCTAAAGGCTGAGAAAACGCGTTTATTTCGGGCTGAAAAACACGTTTTGAAAAGTGTGCTGTTCCTGCCCTATAACTTACATGGGGGTGACCAAAGTTGCCAAAACGTGTTTATTTCTGCTGAAAAACACGTTTTGACAATTTCTGCACACTGGGGTTAAGGGCTGACTCAGTGTGCTCTTCTGAGCCAGGCAGTTACACTGTGATTCCAAGGGCTGAGAAAACGCGTTTATTTCGGGCTGAAAAACACGTTTTGAAAACTGTGCTGTTCCTGCCCTATAACTTACATGGGGGTGACCAAAGTTGCCAAAACGTGTTTATTTCTGCTGAAAAACACGTTTTGACAATATGTGCACACTGGGGTTAAGGGCTGACTCACTGTGCTCTTCTGAGCCAGGCAGTTACACTGCGATTCTAAGGGCTGAGAAAACGCGTTTATTTCGGGCTGAAAAACACGTTTTGAAATCTGTGCTGTTCCTGCCCTATAACTTACATGGGGGTGACCAAAGTTGCCAAAACGTGTTTATTTCTGCTGAAAAACACGTTTTGACAATTTCTGCACACTGGGGTTAAGGGCTGACTCAGTGTGTTCTTCTGAGCCAGGCAGTTACACTGTGATTCCAAGGGCTGAGAAAACGCGTTTATTTCGGGCTGAAAAACACGTTTTGAAAACTGTGCTGTTCCTGCCCTATAACTTACATGGGGGTGACCAAAGTTGCCAAAACGTGTTTATTTCTGCTGAAAAACACGTTTTGACAATTTCTGCACACTGGGGTTAAGGGCTGACTCAGTGTGTTCTTCTGAGCCAGGCAGTTACACTGTGATTCCAAGGGCTGAGAAAACGCGTTTATTTCGGGCTGAAAAACACGTTTTGAAAACTGTGCTGTTCCTGCCCTATAACTTACATGGGGGTGACCAAAGTTGCCAAAACGTGTTTATTTCTGCTGAAAAACACGTTTTGACAATTTCTGCACACTGGGGTTAAGGGCTGACTCAGTGTGCTCTTCTGAGCCAGGCAGTTACACTGTGATTCCAAGGGCTGAGAAAACGCGTTTATTTCGGGCTGAAAAACACGTTTTGAAAACTGTGCTGTTCCTGCCCTATAACTTACATGGGGGTGACCAAAGTTGCCAAAACGTGTTTATTTCTGCTGAAAAACACGTTTTGACAATTTCTGCACACTGGGGTTAAGGGCTGACTCACTGTGCTCTTCTGAGCCAGGCAGTTACACTGCGATTCTAAGGGCTGAGAAAACGCGTTTATTTCGGGCTGAAAAACACGTTTTGAAAAGTGTGCTGTTCCTGCCCTATAACTTACATGGGGGTGACCAAAGTTGCCAAAACGTGTTTATTTCTGCTGAAAAACACGTTTTGACAATTTCTGCACACTGGGGTTAAGGGCTGACTCACTGTGCTCTTCTGAGCCAGGCAGTTACACTGCGATTCTAAAGGCTGAGAAAACGCGTTTATTTCGGGCTGAAAAACACGTTTTGAAAAGTGTGCTGTTCCTGCCCTATAACTTACATGGGGGTGACCAAAGTTGCCAAAACGTGTTTATTTCTGCTGAAAAACACGTTTTGACAATTTCTGCACACTGGGGTTAAGGGCTGACTCAGTGTGCTCTTCTGAGCCAGGCAGTTACACTGCGATTCTAAGGGCTGAGAAAACGCGTTTATTTCGGGCTGAAAAACACGTTTTGAAATCTGTGCTGTTCCTGCCCTATAAGTTACATGGGGGTGACCAAAGTTGCCAAAACGTGTTTATTTCTGCTGAAAAACACGTTTTGACAATTTCTGCACACTGGGGTTAAGGGCTGAGTCAGTGTGCTCTTCTGAGCCAGGCAGTTACACTGTGATTCCAAGGGCTGAGAAAAAGCGTTTATTTCGGGCTGAAAAACACGTTTTGAAAACTGTGCTGTTCCTGCCCTATAAGTTACATGGTGGTGACCAAAGTTGCCAAAACGTGTTTATTTCTGCTGAAAAACACGTTTTGACAACTTCTGCACACTGGGGTTAAGGGCTGACTCAGTGTGCTCTTCTGAGCCAGGCAGTTACACTGTGATTCCAAGGGCTGAGAAAACGCGTTTATTTCGGGCTGAAAAACACGTTTTGAAAACTGTGCTGTTCCTGCCCTATAACTTACATGGGGGTGACCAAAGTTGCCAAAACGTGTTTATTTCTCCTGAAAAACACGTTTTGACAATTTCTGCACACTGGGGTTAAGGGCTGACTCACTGTGCTCTTCTGAGCCAGGCAGTTACACTGCGATTCTAAGGGCTGAGAAAACGCGATTATTTCGGGCTGAAAAACACGTTTTGAAAAGTGTGCTGTTCCTGCCCTATAACTTACATGGGGGTGACCAAAGTTGCCAAAACGTGTTTATTTCTGCTGAAAAACACGTTTTGACAATTTCTGCACACTGGGGTTAAGGGCTGACTCACTGTGCTCTTCTGAGCCAGGCAGTTACACTGCGATTCTAAAGGCTGAGAAAACGCGTTTATTTCGGGCTGAAAAACACGTTTTGAAAAGTGTGCTGTTCCTGCCCTATAACTTACATGGGGGTGACCAAAGTTGCCAAAACGTGTTTATTTCTGCTGAAAAACACGTTTTGACAATTTCTGCACACTGGGGTTAAGGGCTGACTCAGTGTGCTCTTCTGAGCCAGGCAGTTACACTGTGATTCCAAGGGCTGAGAAAACGCGTTTATTTCGGGCTGAAAAACACGTTTTGAAAACTGTGCTGTTCCTGCCCTATAACTTACATGGGGGTGACCAAAGTTGCCAAAACGTGTTTATTTCTGCTGAAAAACACGTTTTGACAATTTCTGCACACTGGGGTTAAGGGCTGACTCAGTGTGTTCTTCTGAGCCAGGCAGTTACACTGTGATTCCAAGGGCTGAGAAAACGCGTTTATTTCGGGCTGAAAAACACGTTTTGAAAACTGTGCTGTTCCTGCCCTATAACTTACATGGGGGTGACCAAAGTTGCCAAAACGTGTTCATTTCTGCTGAAAAACACGTTTTGACAATTTCTGCACACTGGGGTTAAGGGCTGACTCACTGTGCTCTTCTGAGCCAGGTAGTTACACTGTGATTCCAAGGGCTGAGAAAACGCGTTTATTTCGGGCTGAAAAACACGTTTTGAAAACTGTGCTGTTCCTGCCCTATAACTTACATGGTGGTGACCAAAGTTGCCAGAACGTGTTTATTTTTGCTGAAAAACACGTTTTGACAATTTCTGCACACTGGGGTTAAGGGCTGACTCAGTGTGCTCTTCTGAGCCAGGCAGTTACACTGTGATTCCAAGGGCTGAGAAAACGCGTTTATTTCGGGCTGAAAAACACGTTTTGAAAACTGTGCTGTTCCTGCCCTATAACTTACATGGGGGTGACCAAAGTTGCCAAAACGTGTTTATTTCTGCTGAAAAACACGTTTTGACAATTTCTGCACACTGGGGTTAAGGGCTGACTCACTGTGCTCTTCTGAGCCAGGCAGTTACACTGCGATTCTAAGGGCTGAGAAAACGCGTTTATTTCGGGCTGAAAAACACGTTTTGAAAAGTGTGCTGTTCCTGCCCTATAACTTACATGGGGGTGACCAAAGTTGCCAAAACGTGTTTATTTCTGCTGAAAAACACGTTTTGACAATTTCTGCACACTGGGGTTAAGGGCTGACTCACTGTGCTCTTCTGAGCCAGGCAGTTACACTGCGATTCTAAAGGCTGAGAAAACGCGTTTATTTCGGGCTGAAAAACACGTTTTGAAAAGTGTGCTGTTCCTGCCCTATAACTTACATGGGGGTGACCAAAGTTGCCAAAACGTGTTTATTTCTGCTGAAAAACACGTTTTGACAATTTCTGCACACTGGGGTTAAGGGCTGACTCAGTGTGCTCTTCTGAGCCAGGCAGTTACACTGTGATTCCAAGGGCTGAGAAAACGCGTTTATTTCGGGCTGAAAAACACGTTTTGAAAACTGTGCTGTTCCTGCACTATAACTTACATGGGGGTGACCAAAGTTGCCAAAACGTGTTTATTTCTGCTGAAAAACACGTTTTGACAATTTCTGCACACTGGGGTTAAGGGCTGACTCACTGTGCTCTTCTGAGCCAGGCAGTTACACTGCGATTCTAAAGGCTGAGAAAACGCGTTTATTTCGGGCTGAAAAACACGTTTTGAAAAGTGAGCTGTTCCTGCCCTATAACTTACATGGGGGTGACCAAAGTTGCCAAAACGTGTTTATTTCTGCTGAAAAACACGTTTTGACAATTTCTGCACACTGGGGTTAAGGGCTGACTCACTGTGCTCTTCTGAGCCAGGCAGTTACACTGCGATTCTAAGGGCTGAGAAAACGCGTTTATTTCGGGCTGAAAAACACGTTTTGAAATCTGTGCTGTTCCTGCCCTATAAGTTACATGGGGGTGACCAAAGTTGCCAAAACGTGTTTATTTCTGCTGAAAAACACGTTTTGACAATTTCTGCACACTGGGGTTAAGGGCTGAGTCAGTGTGCTCTTCTGAGCCAGGCAGTTACACTGTGATTCCAAGGGCTGAGAAAAAGCGTTTATTTCGGGCTGAAAAACACGTTTTGAAAACTGTGCTGTTCCTGCCCTATAAGTTACATGGTGGTGACCAAAGTTGCCAAAACGTGTTTATTTCTGCTGAAAAACACGTTTTGACAACTTCTGCACACTGGGGTTAAGGGCTGACTCAGTGTGCTCTTCTGAGCCAGGCAGTTACACTGCGATTCTAAGGGCTGAGAAAACGCGATTATTTCGGGCTGAAAAACACGTTTTGAAAAGTGTGCTGTTCCTGCCCTATAACTTACATGGGGGTGACCAAAGTTGCCAAAACGTGTTTATTTCTGCTGAAAAACACGTTTTGACAATTTCTGCACACTGGGGTTAAGGGCTGACTCACTGTGCTCTTCTGAGCCAGGCAGTTACACTGCGATTCTAAAGGCTGAGAAAACGCGTTTATTTCGGGCTGAAAAACACGTTTTGAAAAGTGTGCTGTTCCTGCCCTATAACTTACATGGGGGTGACCAAAGTTGCCAAAACGTGTTTATTTCTGCTGAAAAACACGTTTTGACAATTTCTGCACACTGGGGTTAAGGGCTGACTCAGTGTGCTCTTCTGAGCCAGGCAGTTACACTGTGATTCCAAGGGCTGAGAAAACGCGTTTATTTCGGGCTGAAAAACACGTTTTGAAAACTGTGCTGTTCCTGCCCTATAACTTACATGGGGGTGACCAAAGTTGCCAAAACGTGTTCATTTCTGCTGAAAAACACGTTTTGACAATTTCTGCACACTGGGGTTAAGGGCTGACTCACTGTGCTCTTCTGAGCCAGGCAGTTACACTGTGATTCCAAGGGCTGAGAAAACGCGTTTATTTCGGGCTGAAAAACACGTTTTGAAAACTGTGCTGTTCCTGCCCTATAACTTACATGGTGGTGACCAAAGTTGCCAGAACGTGTTTATTTTTGCTGAAAAACACGTTTTGACAATTTCTGCACACTGGGGTTAAGGGCTGACTCAGTGTGCTCTTCTGAGCCAGGCAGTTACATTGTGATTCCAAGGGCTGAGAAAACGCGTTTATTTCGGGCTGAAAAACACGTTTTGAAAACTGTGCTGTTCCTGCCCTATAACTTACATGGGGGTGACCAAAGTTGCCAAAACGTGTTTATTTCTGCTGAAAAACACGTTTTGACAATTTCTGCACACTGGGGTTAAGGGCTGACTCAGTGTGCTCTTCTGAGCCAGGCAGTTACACTGTGATTCCAAGGGCTGAGAAAACGCGTTTATTTCGGGCTGAAAAACACGTTTTGAAAACTGTGCTGTTCCTGCCCTATAACTTACATGGTGGTGACCAAAGTTGCCAGAACGTGTTTATTTTTGCTGAAAAACACGTTTTGACAATTTCTGCACACTGGGGTTAAGGGCTGACTCAGTGTGCTCTTCTGAGCCAGGCAGTTACATTGTGATTCCAAGGGCTGAGAAAACGCGTTTATTTCGGGCTGAAAAACACGTTTTGAAAACTGTGCTGTTCCTGCCCTATAACTTACATGGGGGTGACCAAAGTTGCCAAAACGTGTTTATTTCTGCTGAAAAACACGTTTTGACAATTTCTGCACACTGGGGTTAAGGGCTGACTCAGTGTGCTCTTCTGAGCCAGGCAGTTACACTGTGATTCCAAGGGCTGAGAAAACGCGTTTATTTCGGGCTGAAAAACACGTTTTGAAAACTGTGCTGTTCCTGCCCTATAACTTACATGGGGGTGACCAAAGTTGCCAAAACGTGTTTATTTCTGCTGAAAAACACGTTTTGACAATATGTGCACACTGGGGTTAAGGCTGAGTCAGTGTGCTCTTCTGAGCCAGGCAGTTACACTGCGATTCTAAGGGCTGAGAAAACGTGTTTATTTCGGGCTGAAAAACACGTTTTGAAAACTGAGCTGTTCCTGCCCTATAACTTACATGGGGGTGACCAAAGTTGCCAAAACGTGTTTATTTCTGCTGAAAAACACGTTTTGACAATTTCTGCACACTGGGGTTAAGGGCTGACTCAGTGTGTTCTTCTGAGCCAGGCAGTTACACTGTGATTCCAAGGGCTGAGAAAACGCGTTTATTTCGGGCTGAAAAACACGTTTTGAAAACTGTGCTGTTCCTGCCCTATAACTTACATGGGGGTGACCAAAGTTGCCAAAACGTGTTTATTTCTGCTGAAAAACACGTTTTGACAATTTCTGCACACTGGGGTTAAGGGCTGACTCACTGTGCTCTTCTGAGCCAGGCAGTTACACTGCGATTCTAAGGGCTGAGAAAACGCGTTTATTTCGGGCTGAAAAACACGTTTTGAAAAGTGTGCTGTTCCTGCCCTATAACTTACATGGGGGTGACCAAAGTTGCCAAAACGTGTTTATTTCTGCTGAAAAACACGTTTTGACAATTTCTGCACACTGGGGTTAAGGGCTGACTCAGTGTGCTCTTCTGAGCCAGGCAGTTACACTGTGATTCCAAGGGCTGAGAAAACGCGTTTATTTCGGGCTGAAAAACACGTTTTGAAAACTGTGCTGTTCCTGCCCTATAACTTACATGGGGGTGACCAAAGTTGCCAAAACGTGTTTATTTCTGCTGAAAAACACGTTTTGACAATTTCTGCACACTGGGGTTAAGGGCTGAGTCAGTGTGCTCTTCTGAGCCAGGCAGTTACACTGTGATTCCAAGGGCTGAGAAAACGCGTTTATTTCGGGCTGAAAAACACGTTTTGAAAACTGTGCTGTTCCTGCCCTATAAGTTACATGGTGGTGACCAAAGTTGCCAAAACGTGTTTATTTCTGCTGAAAAACACGTTTTGACAACTTCTGCACACTGGGGTTAAGGGCTGACTCAGTGTGCTCTTCTGAGCCAGGCAGTTACACTGTGATTCCAAGGGCTGAGAAAACGCGTTTATTTCGGGCTGAAAAACACGTTTTGAAAACTGTGCTGTTCCTGCCCTATAACTTACATGGGGGTGACCAAAGTTGCCAAAACGTGTTTATTTCTGCTGAAAAACACGTTTTGACAATTTCTGCACACTGGGGTTAAGGGCTGACTCACTGTGCTCTTCTGAGCCAGGCAGTTACACTGCGATTCTAAGGGCTGAGAAAACGCGATTATTTCGGGCTGAAAAACACGTTTTGAAAAGTGTGCTGTTCCTGCCCTATAACTTACATGGGGGTGACCAAAGTTGCCAAAACGTGTTTATTTCTGCTGAAAAACACGTTTTGACAATTTCTGCACACTGGGGTTAAGGGCTGACTCACTGTGCTCTTCTGAGCCAGGCAGTTACACTGCGATTCTAAAGGCTGAGAAAACGCGTTTATTTCGGGCTGAAAAACACGTTTTGAAAAGTGTGCTGTTCCTGCCCTATAACTTACATGGGGGTGACCAAAGTTGCCAAAACGTGTTTATTTCTGCTGAAAAACACGTTTTGACAATTTCTGCACACTGGGGTTAAGGGCTGACTCAGTGTGCTCTTCTGAGCCAGGCAGTTACACTGTGATTCCAAGGGCTGAGAAAACGCGTTTATTTCGGGCTGAAAAACACGTTTTGAAAACTGTGCTGTTCCTGCCCTATAACTTACATGGGGGTGACCAAAGTTGCCAAAACGTGTTCATTTCTGCTGAAAAACACGTTTTGACAATTTCTGCACACTGGGGTTAAGGGCTGACTCACTGTGCTCTTCTGAGCCAGGCAGTTACACTGTGATTCCAAGGGCTGAGAAAACGCGTTTATTTCGGGCTGAAAAACACGTTTTGAAAACTGTGCTGTTCCTGCCCTATAACTTACATGGTGGTGACCAAAGTTGCCAGAACGTGTTTATTTTTGCTGAAAAACACGTTTTGACAATTTCTGCACACTGGGGTTAAGGGCTGACTCAGTGTGCT
This sequence comes from Atractosteus spatula, assembly GCF_055471065.1. NCBI lineage: Eukaryota > Metazoa > Chordata > Actinopteri > Semionotiformes > Lepisosteidae > Atractosteus > Atractosteus spatula. The sequence goes on along the minus strand of NC_142716.1, from coordinate 18,114,186 downwards.
CATCTGAGCCAGGCAGTTACATTGTGATTCCAAGGGCTGAGAAAACGCGTTTATTTCGGGCTGAAAAACACGTTTTGAAAACTGTGCTGTTCCTGCCCTATAACTTACATGGGGGTGACCAAAGTTGCCAAAACGTGTTTATTTCTGCTGAAAAACACGTTTTGACAATTTCTGCACACTGGGGTTAAGGGCTGACTCAGTGTGCTCTTCTGAGCCAGGCAGTTACACTGTGATTCCAAGGGCTGAGAAAACGCGTTTATTTCGGGCTGAAAAACACGTTTTGAAAACTGTGCTGTTCCTGCCCTATAAGTTACATGGTGGTGACCAAAGTTGCCAAAACGTGTTTATTTCTGCTGAAAAACACGTTTTGACAATTTCTGCACACTGGGGTTAAGGGCTGACTCAGTGTGCTCTTCTGAGCCAGGCAGTTACACTGTGATTCCAAGGGCTGAGAAAACGCGTTTATTTCGGGCTGAAAAACACGTTTTGAAAAGTGTGCTGTTCCTGCCCTATAACTTACATGGGAGTGACCAAAGTTGCCAAAACGTGTTTATTTCTGCTGAAAAACACGTTTTGACAATTTCTGCACACTGGGGTTAAGGGCTGACTCACTGTGCTCTTCTGAGCCAGGCAGTTACACTGCGATTCTAAAGGCTGAGAAAACGCGTTTATTTCGGGCTGAAAAACACGTTTTGAAAACTGTGCTGTTCCTGCCCTATAACTTACATGGGGGTGACCAAAGTTGCCAGAACGTGTTTATTTTTGCTGAAAAACACGTTTTGACAATTTCTGCACACTGGGGTTAAGGGCTGACTCAGTGTGCTCTTCTGAGCCAGGCAGTTACATTGTGATTCCAAGGGCTGAGAAAACGCGTTTATTTCGGGCTGAAAAACACGTTTTGAAAACTGTGCTGTTCCTGCCCTATAACTTACATGGGGGTGACCAAAGTTGCCAAAACGTGTTTATTTCTGCTGAAAAACACGTTTTGACAATTTCTGCACACTGGGGTTAAGGGCTGACTCAGTGTGCTCTTCTGAGCCAGGCAGTTACACTGTGATTCCAAGGGCTGAGAAAACGCGTTTATTTCGGGCTGAAAAACACGTTTTGAAAACTGTGCTGTTCCTGCCCTATAAGTTACATGGTGGTGACCAAAGTTGCCAAAACGTGTTTATTTCTGCTGAAAAACACGTTTTGACAATTTCTGCACACTGGGGTTAAGGGCTGACTCAGTGTGCTCTTCTGAGCCAGGCAGTTACACTGTGATTCCAAGGGCTGAGAAAACGCGTTTATTTCGGGCTGAAAAACACGTTTTGAAAAGTGTGCTGTTCCTGCCCTATAACTTACATGGGAGTGACCAAAGTTGCCAAAACGTGTTTATTTCTGCTGAAAAACACGTTTTGACAATTTCTGCACACTGGGGTTAAGGGCTGACTCACTGTGCTCTTCTGAGCCAGGCAGTTACACTGCGATTCTAAAGGCTGAGAAAACGCGTTTATTTCGGGCTGAAAAACACGTTTTGAAAACTGTGCTGTTCCTGCCCTATAACTTACATGGGGGTGACCAAAGTTGCCAAAACGTGTTTATTTCTGCTGAAAAACACGTTTTGACAATTTCTGCACACTGGGGTTAAGGGCTGACTCAGTGTGCTCTTCTGAGCCAGGCAGTTACACTGTGATTCCAAGGGCTGAGAAAACGCGTTTATTTCGGGCTGAAAAACACGTTTTGAAAACTGTGCTGTTCCTGCCCTATAACTTACATGGGGGTGACCAAAGTTGCCAAAACGTGTTTATTTCTGCTGAAAAACACGTTTTGACAATTTCTGCACACTGGGGTTAAGGGCTGACTCAGTGTGTTCTTCTGAGCCAGGCAGTTACACTGTGATTCCAAGGGCTGAGAAAACGCGTTTATTTCGGGCTGAAAAACACGTTTTGAAAACTTTGCTGTTCCTGCCCTATAACTTACATGGGGGTGACCAAAGTTGCCAAAACGTGTTTATTTCTGCTGAAAAACACGTTTTGACAATTTCTGCACACTGGGGTTAAGGGCTGACTCACTGTGCTCTTCTGAGCCAGGCAGTTACACTGCGATTCTAAGGGCTGAGAAAACGCGTTTATTTCGGGCTGAAAAACACGTTTTGAAAAGTGTGCTGTTCCTGCCCTATAACTTACATGGGGGTGACCAAAGTTGCCAAAACGTGTTTATTTCTGCTGAAAAACACGTTTTGACAATTTCTGCACACTGGGGTTAAGGGCTGACTCAGTGTGCTCTTCTGAGCCAGGCAGTTACACTGTGATTCCAAGGGCTGAGAAAACGCGTTTATTTCGGGCTGAAAAACACGTTTTGAAAACTGTGCTGTTCCTGCCCTATAACTTACATGGGGGTGACCAAAGTTGCCAAAACGTGTTTATTTCTGCTGAAAAACACGTTTTGACAATTTCTGCACACTGGGGTTAAGGGCTGAGTCAGTGTGCTCTTCTGAGCCAGGCAGTTACACTGTGATTCCAAGGGCTGAGAAAACGCGTTTATTTCGGGCTGAAAAACACGTTTTGAAAACTGTGCTGTTCCTGCCCTATAAGTTACATGGTGGTGACCAAAGTTGCCAAAACGTGTTTATTTCTGCTGAAAAACACGTTTTGACAACTTCTGCACACTGGGGTTAAGGGCTGACTCAGTGTGCTCTTCTGAGCCAGGCAGTTACACTGTGATTCCAAGGGCTGAGAAAACGCGTTTATTTCGGGCTGAAAAACACGTTTTGAAAACTGTGCTGTTCCTGCCCTATAACTTACATGGGGGTGACCAAAGTTGCCAAAACGTGTTTATTTCTGCTGAAAAACACGTTTTGACAATTTCTGCACACTGGGGTTAAGGGCTGACTCACTGTGCTCTTCTGAGCCAGGCAGTTACACTGCGATTCTAAAGGCTGAGAAAACGCGTTTATTTCGGGCTGAAAAACACGTTTTGAAAAGTGTGCTGTTCCTGCCCTATAACTTACATGGGGGTGACCAAAGTTGCCAAAACGTGTTTATTTCTGCTGAAAAACACGTTTTGACAATTTCTGCACACTGGGGTTAAGGGCTGACTCACTGTGCTCTTCTGAGCCAGGCAGTTACACTGCGATTCTAAAGGCTGAGAAAACGCGTTTATTTCGGGCTGAAAAACACGTTTTGAAAAGTGTGCTGTTCCTGCCCTATAACTTACATGGGGGTGACCAAAGTTGCCAAAACGTGTTTATTTCTGCTGAAAAACACGTTTTGACAATTTCTGCACACTGGGGTTAAGGGCTGACTCAGTGTGCTCTTCTGAGCCAGGCAGTTACACTGTGATTCCAAGGGCTGAGAAAACGCGTTTATTTCGGGCTGAAAAACACGTTTTGAAAACTGTGCTGTTCCTGCCCTATAACTTACATGGGGGTGACCAAAGTTGCCAAAACGTGTTTATTTCTGCTGAAAAACACGTTTTGACAATTTCTGCACACTGGGGTTAAGGGCTGACTCACTGTGCTCTTCTGAGCCAGGCAGTTACACTGCGATTCTAAGGGCTGAGAAATCGCGTTTATTTCGGGCTGAAAAACACGTTTTGAAAAGTGTGCTGTTCCTGCCCTATAACTTACATGGGGGTGACCAAAGTTGCCAAAACGTGTTTATTTCTGCTGAAAAACACGTTTTGACAATTTCTGCACACTGGGGTTAAGGGCTGACTCACTGTGCTCTTCTGAGCCAGGCAGTTACACTGCGATTCTAAAGGCTGAGAAAACGCGTTTATTTCGGGCTGAAAAACACGTTTTGAAAAGTGTGCTGTTCCTGCCCTATAACTTACATGGGGGTGACCAAAGTTGCCAAAACGTGTTTATTTCTGCTGAAAAACACGTTTTGACAATTTCTGCACACTGGGGTTAAGGGCTGACTCAGTGTGCTCTTCTGAGCCAGGCAGTTACACTGTGATTCCAAGGGATGAGAAAACGCGTTTATTTCGGGCTGAAAAACACGTTTTGAAAACTGTGCTGTTCCTGCCCTATAACTTACATGGGGGTGACCAAAGTTGCCAAAACGTGTTTATTTCTGCTGAAAAACACGTTTTGACAATATGTGCACACTGGGGTTAAGGGCTGACTCACTGTGCTCTTCTGAGCCAGGCAGTTACACTGCGATTCTAAGGGCTGAGAAAACGCGTTTATTTCGGGCTGAAAAACACGTTTTGAAATCTGTGCTGTTCCTGCCCTATAACTTACATGGGGGTGACCAAAGTTGCCAAAACGTGTTTATTTCTGCTGAAAAACACGTTTTGACAATTTCTGCACACTGGGGTTAAGGGCTGACTCAGTGTGCTCTTCTGAGCCAGGCAGTTACAATGTGATTCCAAGGGCTGAGAAAACGTGTTTATTTCGGGCTGAAAAACACGTTTTGAAAACTGAGCTGTTCCTGCCCTATAACTTACATGGGGGTGACCAAAGTTGCCAAAACGTGTTTATTTCTGCTGAAAAACACGTTTTGACAATTTCTGCACACTGGGGTTAAGGGCTGACTCAGTGTGCTCTTCTGAGCCAGGCAGTTACACTGTGATTCCAAGGGCTGAGAAAACGCGTTTATTTCGGGCTGAAAAACACGTTTTGAAAACTGTGCTGTTCCTGCCCTATAACTTACATGGGGGTGACCAAAGTTGCCAAAACGTGTTTATTTCTGCTGAAAAACACGTTTTGACAATTTCTGCACACTGGGGTTAAGGGCTGACTCACTCTGCTCTTCTGAGCCAGGCAGTTACACTGCGATTCTAAGGGCTGAGAAAACGCGTTTATTTCGGGCTGAAAAACACGTTTTGAAAAGTGTGCTGTTCCTGCCCTATAACTTACATGGGGGTGACCAAAGTTGCCAAAACGTGTTTATTTCTGCTGAAAAACACGTTTTGACAATTTCTGCACACTGGGGTTAAGGGCTGACTCACTGTGCTCTTCTGAGCCAGGCAGTTACACTGCGATTCTAAAGGCTGAGAAAACGCGTTTATTTCGGGCTGAAAAACACGTTTTGAAAAGTGTGCTGTTCCTGCCCTATAACTTACATGGGGGTGACCAAAGTTGCCAAAACGTGTTTATTTCTGCTGAAAAACACGTTTTGACAATTTCTGCACACTGGGGTTAAGGGCTGACTCAGTGTGCTCTTCTGAGCCAGGCAGTTACACTGTGATTCCAAGGGCTGAGAAAACGCGTTTATTTCGGGCTGAAAAACACGTTTTGAAAACTGTGCTGTTCCTGCCCTATAACTTACATGGGGGTGACCAAAGTTGCCAAAACGTGTTTATTTCTGCTGAAAAACACGTTTTGACAATATGTGCACACTGGGGTTAAGGGCTGACTCACTGTGCTCTTCTGAGCCTGGCAGTTACACTGCGATTCTAAGGGCTGAGAAAACGCGTTTATTTCGGGCTGAAAAACACGTTTTGAAAACTGTGCTGTTCCTGCCCTATAACTTACATGGGGGTGACCAAAGTTGCCAAAACGTGTTTATTTCTGCTGAAAAACACGTTTTGACAATTTCTGCACACTGGGGTTAAGGGCTGTCTCAACTGTGCTCTTCTGAGCCAGGCAGTTACACTGCGATTCTAAAGGCTGAGAAAACGCGTTTATTTCGGGCTGAAAAACACGTTTTGAAAACTGTGCTGTTCCTGCCCTATAACTTACATGGGGGTGACCAAAGTTGCCAAAACGTGTTTATTTCTGCTGAAAAACACGTTTTGACAATTTCTGCACACTGGGTTAAAGGGCTGACTCAGTGTGCTCTTCTGAGCCAGGCAGTTACACTGTGATTCCAAGGGCTGAGAAAACGTGTTTATTTCGGGCTGAAAAACACGTTTTGAAAACTGAGCTGTTCCTGCCCTATAACTTACATGGGGGTGACCAAAGTTGCCAAAACGTGTTTATTTCTGCTGAAAAACACGTTTTGACAATTTCTGCACACTGGGGTTAAGGGCTGACTCAGTGTGTTCTTCTGAGCCAGGCAGTTACACTGTGATTCCAAGGGCTGAGAAAACGCGTTTATTTCGGGCTGAAAAACACGTTTTGAAAACTGTGCTGTTCCTGCCCTATAACTTACATGGGGGTGACCAAAGTTGCCAAAACGTGTTTATTTCTGCTGAAAAACACGTTTTGACAATTTCTGCACACTGGGGTTAAGGGCTGACTCACTGTGCTCTTCTGAGCCAGGCAGTTACACTGCGATTCTAAGGGCTGAGAAATCGCGTTTATTTCGGGCTGAAAAACACGTTTTGAAAAGTGTGCTGTTCCTGCCCTATAACTTACATGGGGGTGACCAAAGTTGCCAAAACGTGTTTATTTCTGCTGAAAAACACGTTTTGACAATTTCTGCACACTGGGGTTAAGGGCTGACTCACTGTGCTCTTCTGAGCCAGGCAGTTACACTGCGATTCTAAAGGCTGAGAAAACGCGTTTATTTCGGGCTGAAAAACACGTTTTGAAAAGTGTGCTGTTCCTGCCCTATAACTTACATGGGGGTGACCAAAGTTGCCAAAACGTGTTTATTTCTGCTGAAAAACACGTTTTGACAATTTCTGCACACTGGGGTTAAGGGCTGACTCAGTGTGCTCTTCTGAGCCAGGCAGTTACACTGTGATTCCAAGGGCTGAGAAAACGCGTTTATTTCGGGCTGAAAAACACGTTTTGAAAACTGTGCTGTTCCTGCCCTATAACTTACATGGGGGTGTCCAAAGTTGCCAAAACGTGTTTATTTCTGCTGAAAAACACGTTTTGACAATATGTGCACACTGGGGTTAAGGGCTGACTCACTGTGCTCTTCTGAGCCAGGGAGTTACACTGCGATTCTAAGGGCTGAGAAAACGCGTTTATTTCGGGCTGAAAAACACGTTTTGAAATCTGTGCTGTTCCTGCCCTATAACTTACATGGGGGTGACCAAAGTTGCCAAAACGTGTTTATTTCTGCTGAAAAACACGTTTTGACAATTTCTGCACACTGGGGTTAAGGGCTGACTCAGTGTGTTCTTCTGAGCCAGGCAGTTACACTGTGATTCCAAGGGCTGAGAAAACGCGTTTATTTCGGGCTGAAAAACACGTTTTGAAAACTGTGCTGTTCCTGCCCTATAACTTACATGGGGGTGACCAAAGTTGCCAAAACGTGTTTATTTCTGCTGAAAAACACGTTTTGACAATTTCTGCACACTGGGGTTAAGGGCTGACTCAGTGTGTTCTTCTGAGCCAGGCAGTTACACTGTGATTCCAAGGGCTGAGAAAACGCGTTTATTTCGGGCTGAAAAACACGTTTTGAAAACTGTGCTGTTCCTGCCCTATAACTTACATGGGGGTGACCAAAGTTGCCAAAACGTGTTTATTTCTGCTGAAAAACACGTTTTGACAATTTCTGCACACTGGGGTTAAGGGCTGACTCAGTGTGCTCTTCTGAGCCAGGCAGTTACACTGTGATTCCAAGGGCTGAGAAAACGCGTTTATTTCGGGCTGAAAAACACGTTTTGAAAACTGTGCTGTTCCTGCCCTATAACTTACATGGGGGTGACCAAAGTTGCCAAAACGTGTTTATTTCTGCTGAAAAACACGTTTTGACAATTTCTGCACACTGGGGTTAAGGGCTGACTCACTGTGCTCTTCTGAGCCAGGCAGTTACACTGCGATTCTAAGGGCTGAGAAAACGCGTTTATTTCGGGCTGAAAAACACGTTTTGAAAAGTGTGCTGTTCCTGCCCTATAACTTACATGGGGGTGACCAAAGTTGCCAAAACGTGTTTATTTCTGCTGAAAAACACGTTTTGACAATTTCTGCACACTGGGGTTAAGGGCTGACTCACTGTGCTCTTCTGAGCCAGGCAGTTACACTGCGATTCTAAAGGCTGAGAAAACGCGTTTATTTCGGGCTGAAAAACACGTTTTGAAAAGTGTGCTGTTCCTGCCCTATAACTTACATGGGGGTGACCAAAGTTGCCAAAACGTGTTTATTTCTGCTGAAAAACACGTTTTGACAATTTCTGCACACTGGGGTTAAGGGCTGACTCAGTGTGCTCTTCTGAGCCAGGCAGTTACACTGCGATTCTAAGGGCTGAGAAAACGCGTTTATTTCGGGCTGAAAAACACGTTTTGAAATCTGTGCTGTTCCTGCCCTATAAGTTACATGGGGGTGACCAAAGTTGCCAAAACGTGTTTATTTCTGCTGAAAAACACGTTTTGACAATTTCTGCACACTGGGGTTAAGGGCTGAGTCAGTGTGCTCTTCTGAGCCAGGCAGTTACACTGTGATTCCAAGGGCTGAGAAAAAGCGTTTATTTCGGGCTGAAAAACACGTTTTGAAAACTGTGCTGTTCCTGCCCTATAAGTTACATGGTGGTGACCAAAGTTGCCAAAACGTGTTTATTTCTGCTGAAAAACACGTTTTGACAACTTCTGCACACTGGGGTTAAGGGCTGACTCAGTGTGCTCTTCTGAGCCAGGCAGTTACACTGTGATTCCAAGGGCTGAGAAAACGCGTTTATTTCGGGCTGAAAAACACGTTTTGAAAACTGTGCTGTTCCTGCCCTATAACTTACATGGGGGTGACCAAAGTTGCCAAAACGTGTTTATTTCTCCTGAAAAACACGTTTTGACAATTTCTGCACACTGGGGTTAAGGGCTGACTCACTGTGCTCTTCTGAGCCAGGCAGTTACACTGCGATTCTAAGGGCTGAGAAAACGCGATTATTTCGGGCTGAAAAACACGTTTTGAAAAGTGTGCTGTTCCTGCCCTATAACTTACATGGGGGTGACCAAAGTTGCCAAAACGTGTTTATTTCTGCTGAAAAACACGTTTTGACAATTTCTGCACACTGGGGTTAAGGGCTGACTCACTGTGCTCTTCTGAGCCAGGCAGTTACACTGCGATTCTAAAGGCTGAGAAAACGCGTTTATTTCGGGCTGAAAAACACGTTTTGAAAAGTGTGCTGTTCCTGCCCTATAACTTACATGGGGGTGACCAAAGTTGCCAAAACGTGTTTATTTCTGCTGAAAAACACGTTTTGACAATTTCTGCACACTGGGGTTAAGGGCTGACTCAGTGTGCTCTTCTGAGCCAGGCAGTTACACTGTGATTCCAAGGGCTGAGAAAACGCGTTTATTTCGGGCTGAAAAACACGTTTTGAAAACTGTGCTGTTCCTGCCCTATAACTTACATGGGGGTGACCAAAGTTGCCAAAACGTGTTTATTTCTGCTGAAAAACACGTTTTGACAATTTCTGCACACTGGGGTTAAGGGCTGACTCAGTGTGTTCTTCTGAGCCAGGCAGTTACACTGTGATTCCAAGGGCTGAGAAAACGCGTTTATTTCGGGCTGAAAAACACGTTTTGAAAACTGTGCTGTTCCTGCCCTATAACTTACATGGGGGTGACCAAAGTTGCCAAAACGTGTTCATTTCTGCTGAAAAACACGTTTTGACAATTTCTGCACACTGGGGTTAAGGGCTGACTCACTGTGCTCTTCTGAGCCAGGTAGTTACACTGTGATTCCAAGGGCTGAGAAAACGCGTTTATTTCGGGCTGAAAAACACGTTTTGAAAACTGTGCTGTTCCTGCCCTATAACTTACATGGTGGTGACCAAAGTTGCCAGAACGTGTTTATTTTTGCTGAAAAACACGTTTTGACAATTTCTGCACACTGGGGTTAAGGGCTGACTCAGTGTGCTCTTCTGAGCCAGGCAGTTACACTGTGATTCCAAGGGCTGAGAAAACGCGTTTATTTCGGGCTGAAAAACACGTTTTGAAAACTGTGCTGTTCCTGCCCTATAACTTACATGGGGGTGACCAAAGTTGCCAAAACGTGTTTATTTCTGCTGAAAAACACGTTTTGACAATTTCTGCACACTGGGGTTAAGGGCTGACTCAGTGTGCTCTTCTGAGCCAGGCAGTTACACTGCGATTCTAAGGGCTGAGAAAACGCGTTTATTTCGGGCTGAAAAACACGTTTTGAAAAGTGTGCTGTTCCTGCCCTATAACTTACATGGGGGTGACCAAAGTTGCCAAAACGTGTTTATTTCTGCTGAAAAACACGTTTTGACAATTTCTGCACACTGGGGTTAAGGGCTGACTCACTGTGCTCTTCTGAGCCAGGCAGTTACACTGCGATTCTAAAGGCTGAGAAAACGTGTTTATTTCGGGCTGAAAAACACGTTTTGAAAAGTGTGCTGTTCCTGCCCTATAACTTACATGGGGGTGACCAAAGTTGCCAAAACGTGTTTATTTCTGCTGAAAAACACGTTTTGACAATTTCTGCACACTGGGGTTAAGGGCTGACTCAGTGTGCTCTTCTGAGCCAGGCAGTTACACTGTGATTCCAAGGGCTGAGAAAACGCGTTTATTTCGGGCTGAAAAACACGTTTTGAAAACTGTGCTGTTCCTGCCCTATAACTTACATGGGGGTGACCAAAGTTGCCAAAACGTGTTTATTTCTGCTGAAAAACACGTTTTGACAATTTCTGCACACTGGGGTTAAGGGCTGACTCACTGTGCTCTTCTGAGCCAGGCAGTTACACTGCGATTCTAAAGGCTGAGAAAACGCGTTTATTTCGGGCTGAAAAACACGTTTTGAAAAGTGAGCTGTTCCTGCCCTATAACTTACATGGGGGTGACCAAAGTTGCCAAAACGTGTTTATTTCTGCTGAAAAACACGTTTTGACAATTTCTGCACACTGGGGTTAAGGGCTGACTCACTGTGCTCTTCTGAGCCAGGCAGTTACACTGCGATTCTAAGGGCTGAGAAAACGCGTTTATTTCGGGCTGAAAAACACGTTTTGAAATCTGTGCTGTTCCTGCCCTATAAGTTACATGGGGGTGACCAAAGTTGCCAAAACGTGTTTATTTCTGCTGAAAAACACGTTTTGACAATTTCTGCACACTGGGGTTAAGGGCTGAGTCAGTGTGCTCTTCTGAGCCAGGCAGTTACACTGTGATTCCAAGGGCTGAGAAAAAGCGTTTATTTCGGGCTGAAAAACACGTTTTGAAAACTGTGCTGTTCCTGCCCTATAAGTTACATGGTGGTGACCAAAGTTGCCAAAACGTGTTTATTTCTGCTGAAAAACACGTTTTGACAACTTCTGCACACTGGGGTTAAGGGCTGACTCAGTGTGCTCTTCTGAGCCAGGCAGTTACACTGCGATTCTAAGGGCTGAGAAAACGCGATTATTTCGGGCTGAAAAACACGTTTTGAAAAGTGTGCTGTTCCTGCCCTATAACTTACATGGGGGTGACCAAAGTTGCCAAAACGTGTTTATTTCTGCTGAAAAACACGTTTTGACAATTTCTGCACACTGGGGTTAAGGGCTGACTCACTGTGCTCTTCTGAGCCAGGCAGTTACACTGCGATTCTAAAGGCTGAGAAAACGCGTTTATTTCGGGCTGAAAAACACGTTTTGAAAAGTGTGCTGTTCCTGCCCTATAACTTACATGGGGGTGACCAAAGTTGCCAAAACGTGTTTATTTCTGCTGAAAAACACGTTTTGACAATTTCTGCACACTGGGGTTAAGGGCTGACTCAGTGTGCTCTTCTGAGCCAGGCAGTTACACTGTGATTCCAAGGGCTGAGAAAACGCGTTTATTTCGGGCTGAAAAACACGTTTTGAAAACTGTGCTGTTCCTGCCCTATAACTTACATGGGGGTGACCAAAGTTGCCAAAACGTGTTCATTTCTGCTGAAAAACACGTTTTGACAATTTCTGCACACTGGGGTTAAGGGCTGACTCACTGTGCTCTTCTGAGCCAGGCAGTTACACTGTGATTCCAAGGGCTGAGAAAACGCGTTTATTTCGGGCTGAAAAACACGTTTTGAAAACTGTGCTGTTCCTGCCCTATAACTTACATGGTGGTGACCAAAGTTGCCAGAACGTGTTTATTTTTGCTGAAAAACACGTTTTGACAATTTCTGCACACTGGGGTTAAGGGCTGACTCAGTGTGCTCTTCTGAGCCAGGCAGTTACATTGTGATTCCAAGGGCTGAGAAAACGCGTTTATTTCGGGCTGAAAAACACGTTTTGAAAACTGTGCTGTTCCTGCCCTATAACTTACATGGGGGTGACCAAAGTTGCCAAAACGTGTTTATTTCTGCTGAAAAACACGTTTTGACAATTTCTGCACACTGGGGTTAAGGGCTGACTCAGTGTGCTCTTCTGAGCCAGGCAGTTACACTGTGATTCCAAGGGCTGAGAAAACGCGTTTATTTCGGGCTGAAAAACACGTTTTGAAAACTGTGCTGTTCCTGCCCTATAACTTACATGGGGGTGACCAAAGTTGCCAAAACGTGTTTATTTCTGCTGAAAAACACGTTTTGACAATTTCTGCACACTGGGGTTAAGGGCTGACTCAGTGTGCTCTTCTGAGCCAGGCAGTTACACTGTGATTCCAAGGGCTGAGAAAACGCGTTTATTTCGGGCTGAAAAACACGTTTTGAAAACTGTGCTGTTCCTGCCCTATAACTTACATGGGGGTGACCAAAGTTGCCAAAACGTGTTTATTTCTGCTGAAAAACACGTTTTGACAATATGTGCACACTGGGGTTAAGGCTGAGTCAGTGTGCTCTTCTGAGCCAGGCAGTTACACTGCGATTCTAAGGGCTGAGAAAACGTGTTTATTTCGGGCTGAAAAACACGTTTTGAAAACTGAGCTGTTCCTGCCCTATAACTTACATGGGGGTGACCAAAGTTGCCAAAACGTGTTTATTTCTGCTGAAAAACACGTTTTGACAATTTCTGCACACTGGGGTTAAGGGCTGACTCAGTGTGTTCTTCTGAGCCAGGCAGTTACACTGTGATTCCAAGGGCTGAGAAAACGCGTTTATTTCGGGCTGAAAAACACGTTTTGAAAACTGTGCTGTTCCTGCCCTATAACTTACATGGGGGTGACCAAAGTTGCCAAAACGTGTTTATTTCTGCTGAAAAACACGTTTTGACAATTTCTGCACACTGGGGTTAAGGGCTGACTCACTGTGCTCTTCTGAGCCAGGCAGTTACACTGCGATTCTAAGGGCTGAGAAAACGCGTTTATTTCGGGCTGAAAAACACGTTTTGAAAAGTGTGCTGTTCCTGCCCTATAACTTACATGGGGGTGACCAAAGTTGCCAAAACGTGTTTATTTCTGCTGAAAAACACGTTTTGACAATTTCTGCACACTGGGGTTAAGGGCTGACTCAGTGTGCTCTTCTGAGCCAGGCAGTTACACTGTGATTCCAAGGGCTGAGAAAACGCGTTTATTTCGGGCTGAAAAACACGTTTTGAAAACTGTGCTGTTCCTGCCCTATAACTTACATGGGGGTGACCAAAGTTGCCAAAACGTGTTTATTTCTGCTGAAAAACACGTTTTGACAATTTCTGCACACTGGGGTTAAGGGCTGAGTCAGTGTGCTCTTCTGAGCCAGGCAGTTACACTGTGATTCCAAGGGCTGAGAAAACGCGTTTATTTCGGGCTGAAAAACACGTTTTGAAAACTGTGCTGTTCCTGCCCTATAAGTTACATGGTGGTGACCAAAGTTGCCAAAACGTGTTTATTTCTGCTGAAAAACACGTTTTGACAACTTCTGCACACTGGGGTTAAGGGCTGACTCAGTGTGCTCTTCTGAGCCAGGCAGTTACACTGTGATTCCAAGGGCTGAGAAAACGCGTTTATTTCGGGCTGAAAAACACGTTTTGAAAACTGTGCTGTTCCTGCCCTATAACTTACATGGGGGTGACCAAAGTTGCCAAAACGTGTTTATTTCTGCTGAAAAACACGTTTTGACAATTTCTGCACACTGGGGTTAAGGGCTGACTCACTGTGCTCTTCTGAGCCAGGCAGTTACACTGCGATTCTAAGGGCTGAGAAAACGCGATTATTTCGGGCTGAAAAACACGTTTTGAAAAGTGAGCTGTTCCTGCCCTATAACTTACATGAGGGTGACCAAAGTTGCCAAAACGTGTTTATTTCTGCTGAAAAACACGTTTTGACAATTTCTGCACACTGGGGTTAAGGGCTGACTCACTGTGCTCTTCTGAGCCAGGCAGTTACACTGCGATTCTAAAGGCTGAGAAAACGCGTTTATTTCGGGCTGAAAAACACGTTTTGAAAAGTGTGCTGTTCCTGCCCTATAACTTACATGGGGGTGACCAAAGTTGCCAAAACGTGTTTATTTCTGCTGAAAAACACGTTTTGACAATTTCTGCACACTGGGGTTAAGGGCTGACTCAGTGTGCTCTTCTGAGCCAGGCAGTTACACTGTGATTCCAAGGGCTGAGAAAACGCGTTTATTTCGGGCTGAAAAACACGTTTTGAAAACTGTGCTGTTCCTGCCCTATAACTTACATGGGGGTGACCAAAGTTGCCAAAACGTGTTTATTTCTGCTGAAAAACACGTTTTGACAATTTCTGCACACTGGGGTTAAGGGCTGACTCACTGTGCTCTTCTGAGCCAGGCAGTTACACTGCGATTCTAAGGGCTGAGAAATCGCGTTTATTTCGGGCTGAAAAACACGTTTTGAAAAGTGTGCTGTTCCTGCCCTATAACTTACATGGGGGTGACCAAAGTTGCCAAAACGTGTTTATTTCTGCTGAAAAACACGTTTTGACAATTTCTGCACACTGGGGTTAAGGGCTGACTCACTGTGCTCTTCTGAGCCAGGCAGTTACACTGCGATTCTAAAGGCTGAGAAAACGCGTTTATTTCGGGCTGAAAAACACGTTTTGAAAAGTGTGCTGTTCCTGCCCTATAACTTACATGGGGGTGACCAAAGTTGCCAAAACGTGTTTATTTCTGCTGAAAAACACGTTTTGACAATTTCTGCACACTGGGGTTAAGGGCTGACTCAGTGTGCTCTTCTGAGCCAGGCAGTTACACTGTGATTCCAAGGGATGAGAAAACGCGTTTATTTCGGGCTGAAAAACACGTTTTGAAAACTGTGCTGTTCCTGCCCTATAACTTACATGGGGGTGACCAAAGTTGCCAAAACGTGTTTATTTCTGCTGAAAAACACGTTTTGACAATATGTGCACACTGGGGTTAAGGGCTGACTCACTGTGCTCTTCTGAGCCTGGCAGTTACACTGCGATTCTAAGGGCTGAGAAAACGCGTTTATTTCGGGCTGAAAAACACGTTTTGAAAAGTGTGCTGTTCCTGCCCTATAACTTACATGGGGGTGACCAAAGTTGCCAAAACGTGTTTATTTCTGCTGAAAAACACGTTTTGACAATTTCTGCACACTGGGGTTAAGGGCTGTCTCAACTGTGCTCTTCTGAGCCAGGCAGTTACACTGCGATTCTAAAGGCTGAGAAAACGCGTTTATTTCGGGCTGAAAAACACGTTTTGAAAACTGTGCTGTTCCTGCCCTATAACTTACATGGGGGTGACCAAAGTTGCCAAAACGTGTTTATTTCTGCTGAAAAACACGTTTTGACAATTTCTGCACACTGGGTTAAAGGGCTGACTCAGTGTGCTCTTCTGAGCCAGGCAGTTACACTGTGATTCCAAGGGCTGAGAAAACGTGTTTATTTCGGGCTGAAAAACACGTTTTGAAAACTGAGCTGTTCCTGCCCTATAACTTACATGGGGGTGACCAAAGTTGCCAAAACGTGTTTATTTCTGCTGAAAAACACGTTTTGACAATTTCTGCACACTGGGGTTAAGGGCTGACTCAGTGTGTTCTTCTGAGCCAGGCAGTTACACTGTGATTCCAAGGGCTGAGAAAACGCGTTTATTTCGGGCTGAAAAACACGTTTTGAAAACTGTGCTGTTCCTGCCCTATAACTTACATGGGGGTGACCAAAGTTGCCAAAACGTGTTTATTTCTGCTGAAAAACACGTTTTGACAATTTCTGCACACTGGGGTTAAGGGCTGACTCACTGTGCTCTTCTGAGCCAGGCAGTTACACTGCGATTCTAAGGGCTGAGAAATCGCGTTTATTTCGGGCTGAAAAACACGTTTTGAAAAGTGTGCTGTTCCTGCCCTATAACTTACATGGGGGTGACCAAAGTTGCCAAAACGTGTTTATTTCTGCTGAAAAACACGTTTTGACAATTTCTGCACACTGGGGTTAAGGGCTGACTCACTGTGCTCTTCTGAGCCAGGCAGTTACACTGCGATTCTAAAGGCTGAGAAAACGCGTTTATTTCGGGCTGAAAAACACGTTTTGAAAAGTGTGCTGTTCCTGCCCTATAACTTACATGGGGGTGACCAAAGTTGCCAAAACGTGTTTATTTCTGCTGAAAAACACGTTTTGACAATTTCTGCACACTGGGGTTAAGGGCTGACTCAGTGTGCTCTTCTGAGCCAGGCAGTTACACTGTGATTCCAAGGGCTGAGAAAACGCGTTTATTTCGGGCTGAAAAACACGTTTTGAAAACTGTGCTGTTCCTGCCCTATAACTTACATGGGGGTGACCAAAGTTGCCAAAACGTGTTTATTTCTGCTGAAAAACACGTTTTGACAATATGTGCACACTGGGGTTAAGGGCTGACTCACTGTGCTCTTCTGAGCCAGGCAGTTACACTGCGATTCTAAGGGCTGAGAAAACGCGTTTATTTCGGGCTGAAAAACACGTTTTGAAATCTGTGCTGTTCCTGCCCTATAACTTACATGGGGGTGACCAAAGTTGCCAAAACGTGTTTATTTCTGCTGAAAAACACGTTTTGACAATTTCTGCACACTGGGGTTAAGGGCTGACTCAGTGTGTTCTTCTGAGCCAGGCAGTTACACTGTGATTCCAAGGGCTGAGAAAACGCGTTTATTTCGGGCTGAAAAACACGTTTTGAAAACTGTGCTGTTCCTGCCCTATAACTTACATGGGGGTGACCAAAGTTGCCAAAACGTGTTTATTTCTGCTGAAAAACACGTTTTGACAATTTCTGCACACTGGGGTTAAGGGCTGACTCAGTGTGTTCTTCTGAGCCAGGCAGTTACACTGTGATTCCAAGGGCTGAGAAAACGCGTTTATTTCGGGCTGAAAAACACGTTTTGAAAACTGTGCTGTTCCTGCCCTATAACTTACATGGGGGTGACCAAAGTTGCCAAAACGTGTTTATTTCTGCTGAAAAACACGTTTTGACAATTTCTGCACACTGGGGTTAAGGGCTGACTCAGTGTGCTCTTCTGAGCCAGGCAGTTACACTGTGATTCCAAGGGCTGAGAAAACGCGTTTATTTCGGGCTGAAAAACACGTTTTGAAAACTGTGCTGTTCCTGCCCTATAACTTACATGGGGGTGACCAAAGTTGCCAAAACGTGTTTATTTCTGCTGAAAAACACGTTTTGACAATTTCTGCACACTGGGGTTAAGGGCTGACTCACTGTGCTCTTCTGAGCCAGGCAGTTACACTGCGATTCTAAGGGCTGAGAAAACGCGTTTATTTCGGGCTGAAAAACACGTTTTGAAAAGTGTGCTGTTCCTGCCCTATAACTTACATGGGGGTGACCAAAGTTGCCAAAACGTGTTTATTTCTGCTGAAAAACACGTTTTGACAATTTCTGCACACTGGGGTTAAGGGCTGACTCACTGTGCTCTTCTGAGCCAGGCAGTTACACTGCGATTCTAAAGGCTGAGAAAACGCGTTTATTTCGGGCTGAAAAACACGTTTTGAAAAGTGTGCTGTTCCTGCCCTATAACTTACATGGGGGTGACCAAAGTTGCCAAAACGTGTTTATTTCTGCTGAAAAACACGTTTTGACAATTTCTGCACACTGGGGTTAAGGGCTGAGTCAGTGTGCTCTTCTGAGCCAGGCAGTTACACTGTGATTCCAAGGGCTGAGAAAAAGCGTTTATTTCGGGCTGAAAAACACGTTTTGAAAACTGTGCTGTTCCTGCCCTATAAGTTACATGGTGGTGACCAAAGTTGCCAAAACGTGTTTATTTCTGCTGAAAAACACGTTTTGACAACTTCTGCACACTGGGGTTAAGGGCTGACTCAGTGTGCTCTTCTGAGCCAGGCAGTTACACTGTGATTCCAAGGGCTGAGAAAACGCGTTTATTTCGGGCTGAAAAACACGTTTTGAAAACTGTGCTGTTCCTGCCCTATAACTTACATGGGGGTGACCAAAGTTGCCAAAACGTGTTTATTTCTCCTGAAAAACACGTTTTGACAATTTCTGCACACTGGGGTTAAGGGCTGACTCACTGTGCTCTTCTGAGCCAGGCAGTTACACTGCGATTCTAAGGGCTGAGAAAACGCGATTATTTCGGGCTGAAAAACACGTTTTGAAAACTGTGCTGTTCCTGCCCTATAACTTAC
Organism: Atractosteus spatula; assembly: GCF_055471065.1. NCBI lineage: Eukaryota > Metazoa > Chordata > Actinopteri > Semionotiformes > Lepisosteidae > Atractosteus > Atractosteus spatula. The sequence continues at coordinate 18,095,949 of NC_142716.1, read as the reverse complement.
ATGGGGGTGACCAAAGTTGCCAAAACGTGTTTATTTCTGCTGAAAAACACGTTTTGACAATTTCTGCACACTGGGGTTAAGGGCTGACTCAGTGTGTTCTTCTGAGCCAGGCAGTTACACTGTGATTCCAAGGGCTGAGAAAACGCGTTTATTTCGGGCTGAAAAACACGTTTTGAAAACTGTGCTGTTCCTGCCCTATAACTTACATGGGGGTGACCAAAGTTGCCAAAACGTGTTCATTTCTGCTGAAAAACACGTTTTGACAATTTCTGCACACTGGGGTTAAGGGCTGACTCACTGTGCTCTTCTGAGCCAGGTAGTTACACTGTGATTCCAAGGGCTGAGAAAACGCGTTTATTTCGGGCTGAAAAACACGTTTTGAAAACTGTGCTGTTCCTGCCCTATAACTTACATGGTGGTGACCAAAGTTGCCAGAACGTGTTTATTTTTGCTGAAAAACACGTTTTGACAATTTCTGCACACTGGGGTTAAGGGCTGACTCAGTGTGCTCTTCTGAGCCAGGCAGTTACACTGTGATTCCAAGGGCTGAGAAAACGCGTTTATTTCGGGCTGAAAAACACGTTTTGAAAACTGTGCTGTTCCTGCCCTATAACTTACATGGGGGTGACCAAAGTTGCCAAAACGTGTTTATTTCTGCTGAAAAACACGTTTTGACAATTTCTGCACACTGGGGTTAAGGGCTGACTCACTGTGCTCTTCTGAGCCAGGCAGTTACACTGCGATTCTAAGGGCTGAGAAAACGCGTTTATTTCGGGCTGAAAAACACGTTTTGAAAAGTGTGCTGTTCCTGCCCTATAACTTACATGGGGGTGACCAAAGTTGCCAAAACGTGTTTATTTCTGCTGAAAAACACGTTTTGACAATTTCTGCACACTGGGGTTAAGGGCTGACTCACTGTGCTCTTCTGAGCCAGGCAGTTACACTGCGATTCTAAAGGCTGAGAAAACGCGTTTATTTCGGGCTGAAAAACACGTTTTGAAAAGTGTGCTGTTCCTGCCCTATAACTTACATGGGGGTGACCAAAGTTGCCAAAACGTGTTTATTTCTGCTGAAAAACACGTTTTGACAATTTCTGCACACTGGGGTTAAGGGCTGACTCAGTGTGCTCTTCTGAGCCAGGCAGTTACACTGTGATTCCAAGGGCTGAGAAAACGCGTTTATTTCGGGCTGAAAAACACGTTTTGAAAACTGTGCTGTTCCTGCACTATAACTTACATGGGGGTGACCAAAGTTGCCAAAACGTGTTTATTTCTGCTGAAAAACACGTTTTGACAATTTCTGCACACTGGGGTTAAGGGCTGACTCACTGTGCTCTTCTGAGCTAGGCAGTTACACTGCGATTCTAAAGGCTGAGAAAACGCGTTTATTTCGGGCTGAAAAACACGTTTTGAAAAGTGAGCTGTTCCTGCCCTATAACTTACATGGGGGTGACCAAAGTTGCCAAAACGTGTTTATTTCTGCTGAAAAACACGTTTTGACAATTTCTGCACACTGGGGTTAAGGGCTGACTCACTGTGCTCTTCTGAGCCAGGCAGTTACACTGCGATTCTAAGGGCTGAGAAAACGCGTTTATTTCGGGCTGAAAAACACGTTTTGAAATCTGTGCTGTTCCTGCCCTATAAGTTACATGGGGGTGACCAAAGTTGCCAAAACGTGTTTATTTCTGCTGAAAAACACGTTTTGACAATTTCTGCACACTGGGGTTAAGGGCTGAGTCAGTGTGCTCTTCTGAGCCAGGCAGTTACACTGTGATTCCAAGGGCTGAGAAAAAGCGTTTATTTCGGGCTGAAAAACACGTTTTGAAAACTGTGCTGTTCCTGCCCTATAAGTTACATGGTGGTGACCAAAGTTGCCAAAACGTGTTTATTTCTGCTGAAAAACACGTTTTGACAACTTCTGCACACTGGGGTTAAGGGCTGACTCAGTGTGCTCTTCTGAGCCAGGCAGTTACACTGCGATTCTAAGGGCTGAGAAAACGCGATTATTTCGGGCTGAAAAACACGTTTTGAAAAGTGTGCTGTTCCTGCCCTATAACTTACATGGGGGTGACCAAAGTTGCCAAAACGTGTTTATTTCTGCTGAAAAACACGTTTTGACAATTTCTGCACACTGGGGTTAAGGGCTGACTCACTGTGCTCTTCTGAGCCAGGCAGTTACACTGCGATTCTAAAGGCTGAGAAAACGCGTTTATTTCGGGCTGAAAAACACGTTTTGAAAAGTGTGCTGTTCCTGCCCTATAACTTACATGGGGGTGACCAAAGTTGCCAAAACGTGTTTATTTCTGCTGAAAAACACGTTTTGACAATTTCTGCACACTGGGGTTAAGGGCTGACTCAGTGTGCTCTTCTGAGCCAGGCAGTTACACTGTGATTCCAAGGGCTGAGAAAACGCGTTTATTTCGGGCTGAAAAACACGTTTTGAAAACTGTGCTGTTCCTGCCCTATAACTTACATGGGGGTGACCAAAGTTGCCAAAACGTGTTCATTTCTGCTGAAAAACACGTTTTGACAATTTCTGCACACTGGGGTTAAGGGCTGACTCACTGTGCTCTTCTGAGCCAGGCAGTTACACTGTGATTCCAAGGGCTGAGAAAACGCGTTTATTTCGGGCTGAAAAACACGTTTTGAAAACTGTGCTGTTCCTGCCCTATAACTTACATGGTGGTGACCAAAGTTGCCAGAACGTGTTTATTTTTGCTGAAAAACACGTTTTGACAATTTCTGCACACTGGGGTTAAGGGCTGACTCAGTGTGCTCTTCTGAGCCAGGCAGTTACATTGTGATTCCAAGGGCTGAGAAAACGCGTTTATTTCGGGCTGAAAAACACGTTTTGAAAACTGTGCTGTTCCTGCCCTATAACTTACATGGGGGTGACCAAAGTTGCCAAAACGTGTTTATTTCTGCTGAAAAACACGTTTTGACAATTTCTGCACACTGGGGTTAAGGGCTGACTCAGTGTGCTCTTCTGAGCCAGGCAGTTACACTGTGATTCCAAGGGCTGAGAAAACGCGTTTATTTCGGGCTGAAAAACACGTTTTGAAAACTGTGCTGTTCCTGCCCTATAACTTACATGGGGGTGACCAAAGTTGCCAAAACGTGTTTATTTCTGCTGAAAAACACGTTTTGACAATTTCTGCACACTGGGGTTAAGGGCTGACTCAGTGTGCTCTTCTGAGCCAGGCAGTTACACTGTGATTCCAAGGGCTGAGAAAACGCGTTTATTTCGGGCTGAAAAACACGTTTTGAAAACTGTGCTGTTCCTGCCCTATAACTTACATGGGGGTGACCAAAGTTGCCAAAACGTGTTTATTTCTGCTGAAAAACACGTTTTGACAATATGTGCACACTGGGGTTAAGGCTGAGTCAGTGTGCTCTTCTGAGCCAGGCAGTTACACTGCGATTCTAAGGGCTGAGAAAACGTGTTTATTTCGGGCTGAAAAACACGTTTTGAAAACTGAGCTGTTCCTGCCCTATAACTTACATGGGGGTGACCAAAGTTGCCAAAACGTGTTTATTTCTGCTGAAAAACACGTTTTGACAATTTCTGCACACTGGGGTTAAGGGCTGACTCAGTGTGTTCTTCTGAGCCAGGCAGTTACACTGTGATTCCAAGGGCTGAGAAAACGCGTTTATTTCGGGCTGAAAAACACGTTTTGAAAACTGTGCTGTTCCTGCCCTATAACTTACATGGGGGTGACCAAAGTTGCCAAAACGTGTTTATTTCTGCTGAAAAACACGTTTTGACAATTTCTGCACACTGGGGTTAAGGGCTGACTCACTGTGCTCTTCTGAGCCAGGCAGTTACACTGCGATTCTAAGGGCTGAGAAAACGCGTTTATTTCGGGCTGAAAAACACGTTTTGAAAAGTGTGCTGTTCCTGCCCTATAACTTACATGGGGGTGACCAAAGTTGCCAAAACGTGTTTATTTCTGCTGAAAAACACGTTTTGACAATTTCTGCACACTGGGGTTAAGGGCTGACTCAGTGTGCTCTTCTGAGCCAGGCAGTTACACTGTGATTCCAAGGGCTGAGAAAACGCGTTTATTTCGGGCTGAAAAACACGTTTTGAAAACTGTGCTGTTCCTGCCCTATAACTTACATGGGGGTGACCAAAGTTGCCAAAACGTGTTTATTTCTGCTGAAAAACACGTTTTGACAATTTCTGCACACTGGGGTTAAGGGCTGAGTCAGTGTGCTCTTCTGAGCCAGGCAGTTACACTGTGATTCCAAGGGCTGAGAAAACGCGTTTATTTCGGGCTGAAAAACACGTTTTGAAAACTGTGCTGTTCCTGCCCTATAAGTTACATGGTGGTGACCAAAGTTGCCAAAACGTGTTTATTTCTGCTGAAAAACACGTTTTGACAACTTCTGCACACTGGGGTTAAGGGCTGACTCAGTGTGCTCTTCTGAGCCAGGCAGTTACACTGTGATTCCAAGGGCTGAGAAAACGCGTTTATTTCGGGCTGAAAAACACGTTTTGAAAACTGTGCTGTTCCTGCCCTATAACTTACATGGGGGTGACCAAAGTTGCCAAAACGTGTTTATTTCTGCTGAAAAACACGTTTTGACAATTTCTGCACACTGGGGTTAAGGGCTGACTCACTGTGCTCTTCTGAGCCAGGCAGTTACACTGCGATTCTAAGGGCTGAGAAAACGCGATTATTTCGGGCTGAAAAACACGTTTTGAAAAGTGAGCTGTTCCTGCCCTATAACTTACATGAGGGTGACCAAAGTTGCCAAAACGTGTTTATTTCTGCTGAAAAACACGTTTTGACAATTTCTGCACACTGGGGTTAAGGGCTGACTCACTGTGCTCTTCTGAGCCAGGCAGTTACACTGCGATTCTAAAGGCTGAGAAAACGCGTTTATTTCGGGCTGAAAAACACGTTTTGAAAAGTGTGCTGTTCCTGCCCTATAACTTACATGGGGGTGACCAAAGTTGCCAAAACGTGTTTATTTCTGCTGAAAAACACGTTTTGACAATTTCTGCACACTGGGGTTAAGGGCTGACTCAGTGTGCTCTTCTGAGCCAGGCAGTTACACTGTGATTCCAAGGGCTGAGAAAACGCGTTTATTTCGGGCTGAAAAACACGTTTTGAAAACTGTGCTGTTCCTGCCCTATAACTTACATGGGGGTGACCAAAGTTGCCAAAACGTGTTTATTTCTGCTGAAAAACACGTTTTGACAATTTCTGCACACTGGGGTTAAGGGCTGACTCACTGTGCTCTTCTGAGCCAGGCAGTTACACTGCGATTCTAAGGGCTGAGAAAACGCGTTTATTTCGGGCTGAAAAACACGTTTTGAAAAGTGTGCTGTTCCTGCCCTATAACTTACATGGGGGTGACCAAAGTTGCCAAAACGTGTTTATTTCTGCTGAAAAACACGTTTTGACAATTTCTGCACACTGGGGTTAAGGGCTGACTCAGTGTGCTCTTCTGAGCCAGGCAGTTACACTGTGATTCCAAGGGCTGAGAAAACGCGTTTATTTCGGGCTGAAAAACACGTTTTGAAAACTGTGCTGTTCCTGCCCTATAACTTACATGGGGGTGACCAAAGTTGCCAAAACGTGTTTATTTCTGCTGAAAAACACGTTTTGACAATTTCTGCACACTGGGGTTAAGGGCTGAGTCAGTGTGCTCTTCTGAGCCAGGCAGTTACACTGTGATTCCAAGGGCTGAGAAAACGCGTTTATTTCGGGCTGAAAAACACGTTTTGAAAACTGTGCTGTTCCTGCCCTATAAGTTACATGGTGGTGACCAAAGTTGCCAAAACGTGTTTATTTCTGCTGAAAAACACGTTTTGACAACTTCTGCACACTGGGGTTAAGGGCTGACTCAGTGTGCTCTTCTGAGCCAGGCAGTTACACTGTGATTCCAAGGGCTGAGAAAACGCGTTTATTTCGGGCTGAAAAACACGTTTTGAAAACTGTGCTGTTCCTGCCCTATAACTTACATGGGGGTGACCAAAGTTGCCAAAACGTGTTTATTTCTGCTGAAAAACACGTTTTGACAATTTCTGCACACTGGGGTTAAGGGCTGACTCACTGTGCTCTTCTGAGCCAGGCAGTTACACTGCGATTCTAAGGGCTGAGAAAACGCGATTATTTCGGGCTGAAAAACACGTTTTGAAAAGTGAGCTGTTCCTGCCCTATAACTTACATGAGGGTGACCAAAGTTGCCAAAACGTGTTTATTTCTGCTGAAAAACACGTTTTGACAATTTCTGCACACTGGGGTTAAGGGCTGACTCACTGTGCTCTTCTGAGCCAGGCAGTTACACTGCGATTCTAAAGGCTGAGAAAACGCGTTTATTTCGGGCTGAAAAACACGTTTTGAAAAGTGTGCTGTTCCTGCCCTATAACTTACATGGGGGTGACCAAAGTTGCCAAAACGTGTTTATTTCTGCTGAAAAACACGTTTTGACAATTTCTGCACACTGGGGTTAAGGGCTGACTCAGTGTGCTCTTCTGAGCCAGGCAGTTACACTGTGATTCCAAGGGCTGAGAAAACGCGTTTATTTCGGGCTGAAAAACACGTTTTGAAAACTGTGCTGTTCCTGCCCTATAACTTACATGGGGGTGACCAAAGTTGCCAAAACGTGTTTATTTCTGCTGAAAAACACGTTTTGACAATTTCTGCACACTGGGGTTAAGGGCTGACTCACTGTGCTCTTCTGAGCCAGGCAGTTACACTGCGATTCTAAGGGCTGAGAAATCGCGTTTATTTCGGGCTGAAAAACACGTTTTGAAAAGTGTGCTGTTCCTGCCCTATAACTTACATGGGGGTGACCAAAGTTGCCAAAACGTGTTTATTTCTGCTGAAAAACACGTTTTGACAATTTCTGCACACTGGGGTTAAGGGCTGACTCACTGTGCTCTTCTGAGCCAGGCAGTTACACTGCGATTCTAAAGGCTGAGAAAACGCGTTTATTTCGGGCTGAAAAACACGTTTTGAAAAGTGTGCTGTTCCTGCCCTATAACTTACATGGGGGTGACCAAAGTTGCCAAAACGTGTTTATTTCTGCTGAAAAACACGTTTTGACAATTTCTGCACACTGGGGTTAAGGGCTGACTCAGTGTGCTCTTCTGAGCCAGGCAGTTACACTGTGATTCCAAGGGATGAGAAAACGCGTTTATTTCGGGCTGAAAAACACGTTTTGAAAACTGTGCTGTTCCTGCCCTATAACTTATATGGGGGTGACCAAAGTTGCCAAAACGTGTTTATTTCTGCTGAAAAACACGTTTTGACAATATGTGCACACTGGGGTTAAGGGCTGACTCACTGTGCTCTTCTGAGCCTGGCAGTTACACTGCGATTCTAAGGGCTGAGAAAACGCGTTTATTTCGGGCTGAAAAACACGTTTTGAAAAGTGTGCTGTTCCTGCCCTATAACTTACATGGGGGTGACCAAAGTTGCCAAAACGTGTTTATTTCTGCTGAAAAACACGTTTTGACAATTTCTGCACACTGGGGTTAAGGGCTGTCTCAACTGTGCTCTTCTGAGCCAGGCAGTTACACTGCGATTCTAAAGGCTGAGAAAACGCGTTTATTTCGGGCTGAAAAACACGTTTTGAAAACTGTGCTGTTCCTGCCCTATAACTTACATGGGGGTGACCAAAGTTGCCAAAACGTGTTTATTTCTGCTGAAAAACACGTTTTGACAATTTCTGCACACTGGGTTAAAGGGCTGACTCAGTGTGCTCTTCTGAGCCAGGCAGTTACACTGTGATTCCAAGGGCTGAGAAAACGTGTTTATTTCGGGCTGAAAAACACGTTTTGAAAACTGAGCTGTTCCTGCCCTATAACTTACATGGGGGTGACCAAAGTTGCCAAAACGTGTTTATTTCTGCTGAAAAACACGTTTTGACAATTTCTGCACACTGGGGTTAAGGGCTGACTCAGTGTGTTCTTCTGAGCCAGGCAGTTACACTGTGATTCCAAGGGCTGAGAAAACGCGTTTATTTCGGGCTGAAAAACACGTTTTGAAAACTGTGCTGTTCCTGCCCTATAACTTACATGGGGGTGACCAAAGTTGCCAAAACGTGTTTATTTCTGCTGAAAAACACGTTTTGACAATTTCTGCACACTGGGGTTAAGGGCTGACTCACTGTGCTCTTCTGAGCCAGGCAGTTACACTGCGATTCTAAGGGCTGAGAAATCGCGTTTATTTCGGGCTGAAAAACACGTTTTGAAAAGTGTGCTGTTCCTGCCCTATAACTTACATGGGGGTGACCAAAGTTGCCAAAACGTGTTTATTTCTGCTGAAAAACACGTTTTGACAATTTCTGCACACTGGGGTTAAGGGCTGACTCACTGTGCTCTTCTGAGCCAGGCAGTTACACTGCGATTCTAAAGGCTGAGAAAACGCGTTTATTTCGGGCTGAAAAACACGTTTTGAAAAGTGTGCTGTTCCTGCCCTATAACTTACATGGGGGTGACCAAAGTTGCCAAAACGTGTTTATTTCTGCTGAAAAACACGTTTTGACAATTTCTGCACACTGGGGTTAAGGGCTGACTCAGTGTGCTCTTCTGAGCCAGGCAGTTACACTGTGATTCCAAGGGCTGAGAAAACGCGTTTATTTCGGGCTGAAAAACACGTTTTGAAAACTGTGCTGTTCCTGCCCTATAACTTACATGGGGGTGACCAAAGTTGCCAAAACGTGTTTATTTCTGCTGAAAAACACGTTTTGACAATATGTGCACACTGGGGTTAAGGGCTGACTCACTGTGCTCTTCTGAGCCAGGCAGTTACACTGCGATTCTAAGGGCTGAGAAAACGCGTTTATTTCGGGCTGAAAAACACGTTTTGAAATCTGTGCTGTTCCTGCCCTATAACTTACATGGGGGTGACCAAAGTTGCCAAAACGTGTTTATTTCTGCTGAAAAACACGTTTTGACAATTTCTGCACACTGGGGTTAAGGGCTGACTCAGTGTGTTCTTCTGAGCCAGGCAGTTACACTGTGATTCCAAGGGCTGAGAAAACGCGTTTATTTCGGGCTGAAAAACACGTTTTGAAAACTGTGCTGTTCCTGCCCTATAACTTACATGGGGGTGACCAAAGTTGCCAAAACGTGTTTATTTCTGCTGAAAAACACGTTTTGACAATTTCTGCACACTGGGGTTAAGGGCTGACTCAGTGTGTTCTTCTGAGCCAGGCAGTTACACTGTGATTCCAAGGGCTGAGAAAACGCGTTTATTTCGGGCTGAAAAACACGTTTTGAAAACTGTGCTGTTCCTGCCCTATAACTTACATGGGGGTGACCAAAGTTGCCAAAACGTGTTTATTTCTGCTGAAAAACACGTTTTGACAATTTCTGCACACTGGGGTTAAGGGCTGACTCAGTGTGCTCTTCTGAGCCAGGCAGTTACACTGTGATTCCAAGGGCTGAGAAAACGCGTTTATTTCGGGCTGAAAAACACGTTTTGAAAACTGTGCTGTTCCTGCCCTATAACTTACATGGGGGTGACCAAAGTTGCCAAAACGTGTTTATTTCTGCTGAAAAACACGTTTTGACAATTTCTGCACACTGGGGTTAAGGGCTGACTCACTGTGCTCTTCTGAGCCAGGCAGTTACACTGCGATTCTAAGGGCTGAGAAAACGCGTTTATTTCGGGCTGAAAAACACGTTTTGAAAAGTGTGCTGTTCCTGCCCTATAACTTACATGGGGGTGACCAAAGTTGCCAAAACGTGTTTATTTCTGCTGAAAAACACGTTTTGACAATTTCTGCACACTGGGGTTAAGGGCTGACTCACTGTGCTCTTCTGAGCCAGGCAGTTACACTGCGATTCTAAAGGCTGAGAAAACGCGTTTATTTCGGGCTGAAAAACACGTTTTGAAAAGTGTGCTGTTCCTGCCCTATAACTTACATGGGGGTGACCAAAGTTGCCAAAACGTGTTTATTTCTGCTGAAAAACACGTTTTGACAATTTCTGCACACTGGGGTTAAGGGCTGACTCAGTGTGCTCTTCTGAGCCAGGCAGTTACACTGCGATTCTAAGGGCTGAGAAAACGCGTTTATTTCGGGCTGAAAAACACGTTTTGAAATCTGTGCTGTTCCTGCCCTATAAGTTACATGGGGGTGACCAAAGTTGCCAAAACGTGTTTATTTCTGCTGAAAAACACGTTTTGACAATTTCTGCACACTGGGGTTAAGGGCTGAGTCAGTGTGCTCTTCTGAGCCAGGCAGTTACACTGTGATTCCAAGGGCTGAGAAAAAGCGTTTATTTCGGGCTGAAAAACACGTTTTGAAAACTGTGCTGTTCCTGCCCTATAAGTTACATGGTGGTGACCAAAGTTGCCAAAACGTGTTTATTTCTGCTGAAAAACACGTTTTGACAACTTCTGCACACTGGGGTTAAGGGCTGACTCAGTGTGCTCTTCTGAGCCAGGCAGTTACACTGTGATTCCAAGGGCTGAGAAAACGCGTTTATTTCGGGCTGAAAAACACGTTTTGAAAACTGTGCTGTTCCTGCCCTATAACTTACATGGGGGTGACCAAAGTTGCCAAAACGTGTTTATTTCTCCTGAAAAACACGTTTTGACAATTTCTGCACACTGGGGTTAAGGGCTGACTCACTGTGCTCTTCTGAGCCAGGCAGTTACACTGCGATTCTAAGGGCTGAGAAAACGCGATTATTTCGGGCTGAAAAACACGTTTTGAAAAGTGTGCTGTTCCTGCCCTATAACTTACATGGGGGTGACCAAAGTTGCCAAAACGTGTTTATTTCTGCTGAAAAACACGTTTTGACAATTTCTGCACACTGGGGTTAAGGGCTGACTCACTGTGCTCTTCTGAGCCAGGCAGTTACACTGCGATTCTAAAGGCTGAGAAAACGCGTTTATTTCGGGCTGAAAAACACGTTTTGAAAAGTGTGCTGTTCCTGCCCTATAACTTACATGGGGGTGACCAAAGTTGCCAAAACGTGTTTATTTCTGCTGAAAAACACGTTTTGACAATTTCTGCACACTGGGGTTAAGGGCTGACTCAGTGTGCTCTTCTGAGCCAGGCAGTTACACTGTGATTCCAAGGGCTGAGAAAACGCGTTTATTTCGGGCTGAAAAACACGTTTTGAAAACTGTGCTGTTCCTGCCCTATAACTTACATGGGGGTGACCAAAGTTGCCAAAACGTGTTTATTTCTGCTGAAAAACACGTTTTGACAATTTCTGCACACTGGGGTTAAGGGCTGACTCAGTGTGTTCTTCTGAGCCAGGCAGTTACACTGTGATTCCAAGGGCTGAGAAAACGCGTTTATTTCGGGCTGAAAAACACGTTTTGAAAACTGTGCTGTTCCTGCCCTATAACTTACATGGGGGTGACCAAAGTTGCCAAAACGTGTTCATTTCTGCTGAAAAACACGTTTTGACAATTTCTGCACACTGGGGTTAAGGGCTGACTCACTGTGCTCTTCTGAGCCAGGTAGTTACACTGTGATTCCAAGGGCTGAGAAAACGCGTTTATTTCGGGCTGAAAAACACGTTTTGAAAACTGTGCTGTTCCTGCCCTATAACTTACATGGTGGTGACCAAAGTTGCCAGAACGTGTTTATTTTTGCTGAAAAACACGTTTTGACAATTTCTGCACACTGGGGTTAAGGGCTGACTCAGTGTGCTCTTCTGAGCCAGGCAGTTACACTGTGATTCCAAGGGCTGAGAAAACGCGTTTATTTCGGGCTGAAAAACACGTTTTGAAAACTGTGCTGTTCCTGCCCTATAACTTACATGGGGGTGACCAAAGTTGCCAAAACGTGTTTATTTCTGCTGAAAAACACGTTTTGACAATTTCTGCACACTGGGGTTAAGGGCTGACTCACTGTGCTCTTCTGAGCCAGGCAGTTACACTGCGATTCTAAGGGCTGAGAAAACGCGTTTATTTCGGGCTGAAAAACACGTTTTGAAAAGTGTGCTGTTCCTGCCCTATAACTTACATGGGGGTGACCAAAGTTGCCAAAACGTGTTTATTTCTGCTGAAAAACACGTTTTGACAATTTCTGCACACTGGGGTTAAGGGCTGACTCACTGTGCTCTTCTGAGCCAGGCAGTTACACTGCGATTCTAAAGGCTGAGAAAACGCGTTTATTTCGGGCTGAAAAACACGTTTTGAAAAGTGTGCTGTTCCTGCCCTATAACTTACATGGGGGTGACCAAAGTTGCCAAAACGTGTTTATTTCTGCTGAAAAACACGTTTTGACAATTTCTGCACACTGGGGTTAAGGGCTGACTCAGTGTGCTCTTCTGAGCCAGGCAGTTACACTGTGATTCCAAGGGCTGAGAAAACGCGTTTATTTCGGGCTGAAAAACACGTTTTGAAAACTGTGCTGTTCCTGCACTATAACTTACATGGGGGTGACCAAAGTTGCCAAAACGTGTTTATTTCTGCTGAAAAACACGTTTTGACAATTTCTGCACACTGGGGTTAAGGGCTGACTCACTGTGCTCTTCTGAGCCAGGCAGTTACACTGCGATTCTAAAGGCTGAGAAAACGCGTTTATTTCGGGCTGAAAAACACGTTTTGAAAAGTGAGCTGTTCCTGCCCTATAACTTACATGGGGGTGACCAAAGTTGCCAAAACGTGTTTATTTCTGCTGAAAAACACGTTTTGACAATTTCTGCACACTGGGGTTAAGGGCTGACTCACTGTGCTCTTCTGAGCCAGGCAGTTACACTGCGATTCTAAGGGCTGAGAAAACGCGTTTATTTCGGGCTGAAAAACACGTTTTGAAATCTGTGCTGTTCCTGCCCTATAAGTTACATGGGGGTGACCAAAGTTGCCAAAACGTGTTTATTTCTGCTGAAAAACACGTTTTGACAATTTCTGCACACTGGGGTTAAGGGCTGAGTCAGTGTGCTCTTCTGAGCCAGGCAGTTACACTGTGATTCCAAGGGCTGAGAAAAAGCGTTTATTTCGGGCTGAAAAACACGTTTTGAAAACTGTGCTGTTCCTGCCCTATAAGTTACATGGTGGTGACCAAAGTTGCCAAAACGTGTTTATTTCTGCTGAAAAACACGTTTTGACAACTTCTGCACACTGGGGTTAAGGGCTGACTCAGTGTGCTCTTCTGAGCCAGGCAGTTACACTGCGATTCTAAGGGCTGAGAAAACGCGATTATTTCGGGCTGAAAAACACGTTTTGAAAAGTGTGCTGTTCCTGCCCTATAACTTACATGGGGGTGACCAAAGTTGCCAAAACGTGTTTATTTCTGCTGAAAAACACGTTTTGACAATTTCTGCACACTGGGGTTAAGGGCTGACTCACTGTGCTCTTCTGAGCCAGGCAGTTACACTGCGATTCTAAAGGCTGAGAAAACGCGTTTATTTCGGGCTGAAAAACACGTTTTGAAAAGTGTGCTGTTCCTGCCCTATAACTTACATGGGGGTGACCAAAGTTGCCAAAACGTGTTTATTTCTGCTGAAAAACACGTTTTGACAATTTCTGCACACTGGGGTTAAGGGCTGACTCAGTGTGCTCTTCTGAGCCAGGCAGTTACACTGTGATTCCAAGGGCTGAGAAAACGCGTTTATTTCGGGCTGAAAAACACGTTTTGAAAACTGTGCTGTTCCTGCCCTATAACTTACATGGGGGTGACCAAAGTTGCCAAAACGTGTTCATTTCTGCTGAAAAACACGTTTTGACAATTTCTGCACACTGGGGTTAAGGGCTGACTCACTGTGCTCTTCTGAGCCAGGCAGTTACACTGTGATTCCAAGGGCTGAGAAAACGCGTTTATTTCGGGCTGAAAAACACGTTTTGAAAACTGTGCTGTTCCTGCCCTATAACTTACATGGTGGTGACCAAAGTTGCCAGAACGTGTTTATTTTTGCTGAAAAACACGTTTTGACAATTTCTGCACACTGGGGTTAAGGGCTGACTCAGTGTGCTCTTCTGAGCCAGGCAGTTACATTGTGATTCCAAGGGCTGAGAAAACGCGTTTATTTCGGGCTGAAAAACACGTTTTGAAAACTGTGCTGTTCCTGCCCTATAACTTACATGGGGGTGACCAAAGTTGCCAAAACGTGTTTATTTCTGCTGAAAAACACGTTTTGACAATTTCTGCACACTGGGGTTAAGGGCTGACTCAGTGTGCTCTTCTGAGCCAGGCAGTTACACTGTGATTCCAAGGGCTGAGAAAACGCGTTTATTTCGGGCTGAAAAACACGTTTTGAAAACTGTGCTGTTCCTGCCCTATAACTTACATGGGGGTGACCAAAGTTGCCAAAACGTGTTTATTTCTGCTGAAAAACACGTTTTGACAATTTCTGCACACTGGGGTTAAGGGCTGACTCAGTGTGCTCTTCTGAGCCAGGCAGTTACACTGTGATTCCAAGGGCTGAGAAAACGCGTTTATTTCGGGCTGAAAAACACGTTTTGAAAACTGTGCTGTTCCTGCCCTATAACTTACATGGGGGTGACCAAAGTTGCCAAAACGTGTTTATTTCTGCTGAAAAACACGTTTTGACAATATGTGCACACTGGGGTTAAGGCTGAGTCAGTGTGCTCTTCTGAGCCAGGCAGTTACACTGCGATTCTAAGGGCTGAGAAAACGTGTTTATTTCGGGCTGAAAAACACGTTTTGAAAACTGAGCTGTTCCTGCCCTATAACTTACATGGGGGTGACCAAAGTTGCCAAAACGTGTTTATTTCTGCTGAAAAACACGTTTTGACAATTTCTGCACACTGGGGTTAAGGGCTGACTCAGTGTGTTCTTCTGAGCCAGGCAGTTACACTGTGATTCCAAGGGCTGAGAAAACGCGTTTATTTCGGGCTGAAAAACACGTTTTGAAAACTGTGCTGTTCCTGCCCTATAACTTACATGGGGGTGACCAAAGTTGCCAAAACGTGTTTATTTCTGCTGAAAAACACGTTTTGACAATTTCTGCACACTGGGGTTAAGGGCTGACTCACTGTGCTCTTCTGAGCCAGGCAGTTACACTGCGATTCTAAGGGCTGAGAAAACGCGTTTATTTCGGGCTGAAAAACACGTTTTGAAAAGTGTGCTGTTCCTGCCCTATAACTTACATGGGGGTGACCAAAGTTGCCAAAACGTGTTTATTTCTGCTGAAAAACACGTTTTGACAATTTCTGCACACTGGGGTTAAGGGCTGACTCAGTGTGCTCTTCTGAGCCAGGCAGTTACACTGTGATTCCAAGGGCTGAGAAAACGCGTTTATTTCGGGCTGAAAAACACGTTTTGAAAACTGTGCTGTTCCTGCCCTATAACTTACATGGGGGTGACCAAAGTTGCCAAAACGTGTTTATTTCTGCTGAAAAACACGTTTTGACAATTTCTGCACACTGGGGTTAAGGGCTGAGTCAGTGTGCTCTTCTGAGCCAGGCAGTTACACTGTGATTCCAAGGGCTGAGAAAACGCGTTTATTTCGGGCTGAAAAACACGTTTTGAAAACTGTGCTGTTCCTGCCCTATAAGTTACATGGTGGTGACCAAAGTTGCCAAAACGTGTTTATTTCTGCTGAAAAACACGTTTTGACAACTTCTGCACACTGGGGTTAAGGGCTGACTCAGTGTGCTCTTCTGAGCCAGGCAGTTACACTGTGATTCCAAGGGCTGAGAAAACGCGTTTATTTCGGGCTGAAAAACACGTTTTGAAAACTGTGCTGTTCCTGCCCTATAACTTACATGGGGGTGACCAAAGTTGCCAAAACGTGTTTATTTCTGCTGAAAAACACGTTTTGACAATTTCTGCACACTGGGGTTAAGGGCTGACTCACTGTGCTCTTCTGAGCCAGGCAGTTACACTGCGATTCTAAGGGCTGAGAAAACGCGATTATTTCGGGCTGAAAAACACGTTTTGAAAAGTGAGCTGTTCCTGCCCTATAACTTACATGAGGGTGACCAAAGTTGCCAAAACGTGTTTATTTCTGCTGAAAAACACGTTTTGACAATTTCTGCACACTGGGGTTAAGGGCTGACTCACTGTGCTCTTCTGAGCCAGGCAGTTACACTGCGATTCTAAAGGCTGAGAAAACGCGTTTATTTCGGGCTGAAAAACACGTTTTGAAAAGTGTGCTGTTCCTGCCCTATAACTTACATGGGGGTGACCAAAGTTGCCAAAACGTGTTTATTTCTGCTGAAAAACACGTTTTGACAATTTCTGCACACTGGGGTTAAGGGCTGACTCAGTGTGCTCTTCTGAGCCAGGCAGTTACACTGTGATTCCAAGGGCTGAGAAAACGCGTTTATTTCGGGCTGAAAAACACGTTTTGAAAACTGTGCTGTTCCTGCCCTATAACTTACATGGGGGTGACCAAAGTTGCCAAAACGTGTTTATTTCTGCTGAAAAACACGTTTTGACAATATGTGCACACTGGGGTTAAGGCTGAGTCAGTGTGCTCTTCTGAGCCAGGCAGTTACACTGCGATTCTAAGGGCTGAGAAAACGTGTTTATTTCGGGCTGAAAAACACGTTTTGAAAACTGAGCTGTTCCTGCCCTATAACTTACATGGGGGTGACCAAAGTTGCCAAAACGTGTTTATTTCTGCTGAAAAACACGTTTTGACAATTTCTGCACACTGGGGTTAAGGGCTGACTCAGTGTGTTCTTCTGAGCCAGGCAGTTACACTGTGATTCCAAGGGCTGAGAAAACGCGTTTATTTCGGGCTGAAAAACACGTTTTGAAAACTGTGCTGTTCCTGCCCTATAACTTACATGGGGGTGACCAAAGTTGCCAAAACGTGTTTATTTCTGCTGAAAAACACGTTTTGACAATTTCTGCACACTGGGGTTAAGGGCTGACTCACTGTGCTCTTCTGAGCCAGGCAGTTACACTGCGATTCTAAGGGCTGAGAAAACGCGTTTATTTCGGGCTGAAAAACACGTTTTGAAAAGTGTGCTGTTCCTGCCCTATAACTTACATGGGGGTGACCAAAGTTGCCAAAACGTGTTTATTTCTGCTGAAAAACACGTTTTGACAATTTCTGCACACTGGGGTTAAGGGCTGACTCAGTGTGCTCTTCTGAGCCAGGCAGTTACACTGTGATTCCAAGGGCTGAGAAAACGCGTTTATTTCGGGCTGAAAAACACGTTTTGAAAACTGTGCTGTTCCTGCCCTATAACTTACATGGGGGTGACCAAAGTTGCCAAAACGTGTTTATTTCTGCTGAAAAACACGTTTTGACAATTTCTGCACACTGGGGTTAAGGGCTGAGTCAGTGTGCTCTTCTGAGCCAGGCAGTTACACTGTGATTCCAAGGGCTGAGAAAACGCGTTTATTTCGGGCTGAAAAACACGTTTTGAAAACTGTGCTGTTCCTGCCCTATAAGTTACATGGTGGTGACCAAAGTTGCCAAAACGTGTTTATTTCTGCTGAAAAACACGTTTTGACAACTTCTGCACACTGGGGTTAAGGGCTGACTCAGTGTGCTCTTCTGAGCCAGGCAGTTACACTGTGATTCCAAGGGCTGAGAAAACGCGTTTATTTCGGGCTGAAAAACACGTTTTGAAAACTGTGCTGTTCCTGCCCTATAACTTACATGGGGGTGACCAAAGTTGCCAAAACGTGTTTATTTCTGCTGAAAAACACGTTTTGACAATTTCTGCACACTGGGGTTAAGGGCTGACTCACTGTGCTCTTCTGAGCCAGGCAGTTACACTGCGATTCTAAGGGCTGAGAAAACGCGATTATTTCGGGCTGAAAAACACGTTTTGAAAAGTGAGCTGTTCCTGCCCTATAACTTACATGAGGGTGACCAAAGTTGCCAAAACGTGTTTATTTCTGCTGAAAAACACGTTTTGACAATTTCTGCACACTGGGGTTAAGGGCTGACTCACTGTGCTCTTCTGAGCCAGGCAGTTACACTGCGATTCTAAAGGCTGAGAAAACGCGTTTATTTCGGGCTGAAAAACACGTTTTGAAAAGTGTGCTGTTCCTGCCCTATAACTTACATGGGGGTGACCAAAGTTGCCAAAACGTGTTTATTTCTGCTGAAAAACACGTTTTGACAATTTCTGCACACTGGGGTTAAGGGCTGACTCAGTGTGCTCTTCTGAGCCAGGCAGTTACACTGTGATTCCAAGGGCTGAGAAAACGCGTTTATTTCGGGCTGAAAAACACGTTTTGAAAACTGTGCTGTTCCTGCCCTATAACTTACATGGGGGTGACCAAAGTTGCCAAAACGTGTTTATTTCTGCTGAAAAACACGTTTTGACAATTTCTGCACACTGGGGTTAAGGGCTGACTCACTGTGCTCTTCTGAGCCAGGCAGTTACACTGCGATTCTAAGGGCTGAGAAATCGCGTTTATTTCGGGCTGAAAAACACGTTTTGAAAAGTGTGCTGTTCCTGCCCTATAACTTACATGGGGGTGACCAAAGTTGCCAAAACGTGTTTATTTCTGCTGAAAAACACGTTTTGACAATTTCTGCACACTGGGGTTAAGGGCTGACTCACTGTGCTCTTCTGAGCCAGGCAGTTACACTGCGATTCTAAAGGCTGAGAAAACGCGTTTATTTCGGGCTGAAAAACACGTTTTGAAAAGTGTGCTGTTCCTGCCCTATAACTTACATGGGGGTGACCAAAGTTGCCAAAACGTGTTTATTTCTGCTGAAAAACACGTTTTGACAATTTCTGCACACTGGGGTTAAGGGCTGACTCAGTGTGCTCTTCTGAGCCAGGCAGTTACACTGTGATTCCAAGGGATGAGAAAACGCGTTTATTTCGGGCTGAAAAACACGTTTTGAAAACTGTGCTGTTCCTGCCCTATAACTTACATGGGGGTGACCAAAGTTGCCAAAACGTGTTTATTTCTGCTGAAAAACACGTTTTGACAATATGTGCACACTGGGGTTAAGGGCTGACTCACTGTGCTCTTCTGAGCCTGGCAGTTACACTGCGATTCTAAGGGCTGAGAAAACGCGTTTATTTCGGGCTGAAAAACACGTTTTGAAAAGTGTGCTGTTCCTGCCCTATAACTTACATGGGGGTGACCAAAGTTGCCAAAACGTGTTTATTTCTGCTGAAAAACACGTTTTGACAATTTCTGCACACTGGGGTTAAGGGCTGTCTCAACTGTGCTCTTCTGAGCCAGGCAGTTACACTGCGATTCTAAAGGCTGAGAAAACGCGTTTATTTCGGGCTGAAAAACACGTTTTGAAAACTGTGCTGTTCCTGCCCTATAACTTACATGGGGGTGACCAAAGTTGCCAAAACGTGTTTATTTCTGCTGAAAAACACGTTTTGACAATTTCTGCACACTGGGTTAAAGGGCTGACTCAGTGTGCTCTTCTGAGCCAGGCAGTTACACTGTGATTCCAAGGGCTGAGAAAACGTGTTTATTTCGGGCTGAAAAACACGTTTTGAAAACTGAGCTGTTCCTGCCCTATAACTTACATGGGGGTGACCAAAGTTGCCAAAACGTGTTTATTTCTGCTGAAAAACACGTTTTGACAATTTCTGCACACTGGGGTTAAGGGCTGACTCACTGTGCTCTTCTGAGCCAGGCAGTTACACTGCGATTCTAAGGGCTGAGAAATCGCGTTTATTTCGGGCTGAAAAACACGTTTTGAAAAGTGTGCTGTTCCTGCCCTATAACTTACATGGGGGTGACCAAAGTTGCCAAAACGTGTTTATTTCTGCTGAAAAACACGTTTTGACAATTTCTGCACACTGGGGTTAAGGGCTGACTCACTGTGCTCTTCTGAGCCAGGCAGTTACACTGCGATTCTAAAGGCTGAGAAAACGCGTTTATTTCGGGCTGAAAAACACGTTTTGAAAAGTGTGCTGTTCCTGCCCTATAACTTACATGGGGGTGACCAAAGTTGCCAAAACGTGTTTATTTCTGCTGAAAAACACGTTTTGACAATTTCTGCACACTGGGGTTAAGGGCTGACTCAGTGTGCTCTTCTGAGCCAGGCAGTTACACTGTGATTCCAAGGGCTGAGAAAACGCGTTTATTTCGGGCTGAAAAACACGTTTTGAAAACTGTGCTGTTCCTGCCCTATAACTTACATGGGGGTGACCAAAGTTGCCAAAACGTGTTTATTTCTGCTGAAAAACACGTTTTGACAATATGTGCACACTGGGGTTAAGGGCTGACTCACTGTGCTCTTCTGAGCCAGGCAGTTACACTGCGATTCTAAGGGCTGAGAAAACGCGTTTATTTCGGGCTGAAAAACACGTTTTGAAATCTGTGCTGTTCCTGCCCTATAACTTACATGGGGGTGACCAAAGTTGCCAAAACGTGTTTATTTCTGCTGAAAAACACGTTTTGACAATTTCTGCACACTGGGGTTAAGGGCTGACTCAGTGTGTTCTTCTGAGCCAGGCAGTTACACTGTGATTCCAAGGGCTGAGAAAACGCGTTTATTTCGGGCTGAAAAACACGTTTTGAAAACTGTGCTGTTCCTGCCCTATAACTTACATGGGGGTGACCAAAGTTGCCAAAACGTGTTTATTTCTGCTGAAAAACACGTTTTGACAATTTCTGCACACTGGGGTTAAGGGCTGACTCAGTGTGTTCTTCTGAGCCAGGCAGTTACACTGTGATTCCAAGGGCTGAGAAAACGCGTTTATTTCGGGCTGAAAAACACGTTTTGAAAACTGTGCTGTTCCTGCCCTATAACTTACATGGGGGTGACCAAAGTTGCCAAAACGTGTTTATTTCTGCTGAAAAACACGTTTTGACAATTTCTGCACACTGGGGTTAAGGGCTGACTCAGTGTGCTCTTCTGAGCCAGGCAGTTACACTGTGATTCCAAGGGCTGAGAAAACGCGTTTATTTCGGGCTGAAAAACACGTTTTGAAAACTGTGCTGTTCCTGCCCTATAACTTACATGGGGGTGACCAAAGTTGCCAAAACGTGTTTATTTCTGCTGAAAAACACGTTTTGACAATTTCTGCACACTGGGGTTAAGGGCTGACTCACTGTGCTCTTCTGAGCCAGGCAGTTACACTGCGATTCTAAGGGCTGAGAAAACGCGTTTATTTCGGGCTGAAAAACACGTTTTGAAAAGTGTGCTGTTCCTGCCCTATAACTTACATGGGGGTGACCAAAGTTGCCAAAACGTGTTTATTTCTGCTGAAAAACACGTTTTGACAATTTCTGCACACTGGGGTTAAGGGCTGACTCACTGTGCTCTTCTGAGCCAGGCAGTTACACTGCGATTCTAAAGGCTGAGAAAACGCGTTTATTTCGGGCTGAAAAACACGTTTTGAAAAGTGTGCTGTTCCTGCCCTATAACTTACATGGGGGTGACCAAAGTTGCCAAAACGTGTTTATTTCTGCTGAAAAACACGTTTTGACAATTTCTGCACACTGGGGTTAAGGGCTGACTCAGTGTGCTCTTCTGAGCCAGGCAGTTACACTGCGATTCTAAGGGCTGAGAAAACGCGTTTATTTCGGGCTGAAAAACACGTTTTGAAATCTGTGCTGTTCCTGCCCTATAAGTTACATGGGGGTGACCAAAGTTGCCAAAACGTGATTATTTCTGCTGAAAAACACGTTTTGACAATTTCTGCACACTGGGGTTAAGGGCTGAGTCAGTGTGCTCTTCTGAGCCAGGCAGTTACACTGTGATTCCAAGGGCTGAGAAAAAGCGTTTATTTCGGGCTGAAAAACACGTTTTGAAAACTGTGCTGTTCCTGCCCTATAAGTTACATGGTGGTGACCAAAGTTGCCAAAACGTGTTTATTTCTGCTGAAAAACACGTTTTGACAACTTCTGCACACTGGGGTTAAGGGCTGACTCAGTGTGCTCTTCTGAGCCAGGCAGTTACACTGTGATTCCAAGGGCTGAGAAAACGCGTTTATTTCGGGCTGAAAAACACGTTTTGAAAAGTGTGCTGTTCCTGCCCTATAACTTACATGGGGGTGACCAAAGTTGCCAAAACGTGTTTATTTCTCCTGAAAAACACGTTTTGACAATTTCTGCACACTGGGGTTAAGGGCTGACTCACTGTGCTCTTCTGAGCCAGGCAGTTACACTGCGATTCTAAGGGCTGAGAAAACGCGATTATTTCGGGCTGAAAAACACGTTTTGAAAAGTGTGCTGTTCCTGCCCTATAACTTACATGGGGGTGACCAAAGTTGCCAAAACGTGTTTATTTCTGCTGAAAAACACGTTTTGACAATTTCTGCACACTGGGGTTAAGGGCTGACTCACTGTGCTCTTCTGAGCCAGGCAGTTACACTGCGATTCTAAAGGCTGAGAAAACGCGTTTATTTCGGGCTGAAAAACACGTTTTGAAAAGTGTGCTGTTCCTGCCCTATAACTTACATGGGGGTGACCAAAGTTGCCAAAACGTGTTTATTTCTGCTGAAAAACACGTTTTGACAATTTCTGCACACTGGGGTTAAGGGCTGACTCAGTGTGCTCTTCTGAGCCAGGCAGTTACACTGTGATTCCAAGGGCTGAGAAAACGCGTTTATTTCGGGCTGAAAAACACGTTTTGAAAACTGTGCTGTTCCTGCCCTATAACTTACATGGGGGTGACCAAAGTTGCCAAAACGTGTTTATTTCTGCTGAAAAACACGTTTTGACAATTTCTGCACACTGGGGTTAAGGGCTGACTCAGTGTGTTCTTCTGAGCCAGGCAGTTACACTGTGATTCCAAGGGCTGAGAAAACGCGTTTATTTCGGGCTGAAAAACACGTTTTGAAAACTGTGCTGTTCCTGCCCTATAACTTACATGGGGGTGACCAAAGTTGCCAAAACGTGTTCATTTCTGCTGAAAAACACGTTTTGACAATTTCTGCACACTGGGGTTAAGGGCTGACTCACTGTGCTCTTCTGAGCCAGGTAGTTACACTGTGATTCCAAGGGCTGAGAAAACGCGTTTATTTCGGGCTGAAAAACACGTTTTGAAAACTGTGCTGTTCCTGCCCTATAACTTACATGGTGGTGACCAAAGTTGCCAGAACGTGTTTATTTTTGCTGAAAAACACGTTTTGACAATTTCTGCACACTGGGGTTAAGGGCTGACTCAGTGTGCTCTTCTGAGCCAGGCAGTTACACTGTGATTCCAAGGGCTGAGAAAACGCGTTTATTTCGGGCTGAAAAACACGTTTTGAAAACTGTGCTGTTCCTGCCCTATAACTTACATGGGGGTGACCAAAGTTGCCAAAACGTGTTTATTTCTGCTGAAAAACACGTTTTGACAATTTCTGCACACTGGGGTTAAGGGCTGACTCACTGTGCTCTTCTGAGCCAGGCAGTTACACTGCGATTCTAAGGGCTGAGAAAACGCGTTTATTTCGGGCTGAAAAACACGTTTTGAAAAGTGTGCTGTTCCTGCCCTATAACTTACATGGGGGTGACCAAAGTTGCCAAAACGTGTTTATTTCTGCTGAAAAACACGTTTTGACAATTTCTGCACACTGGGGTTAAGGGCTGACTCACTGTGCTCTTCTGAGCCAGGCAGTTACACTGCGATTCTAAAGGCTGAGAAAACGCGTTTATTTCGGGCTGAAAAACACGTTTTGAAAAGTGTGCTGTTCCTGCCCTATAACTTACATGGGGGTGACCAAAGTTGCCAAAACGTGTTTATTTCTGCTGAAAAACACGTTTTGACAATTTCTGCACACTGGGGTTAAGGGCTGACTCAGTGTGCTCTTCTGAGCCAGGCAGTTACACTGTGATTCCAAGGGCTGAGAAAACGCGTTTATTTCGGGCTGAAAAACACGTTTTGAAAACTGTGCTGTTCCTGCCCTATAACTTACATGGGGGTGACCAAAGTTGCCAAAACGTGTTTATTTCTGCTGAAAAACACGTTTTGACAATTTCTGCACACTGGGGTTAAGGGCTGACTCACTGTGCTCTTCTGAGCCAGGCAGTTACACTGCGATTCTAAAGGCTGAGAAAACGCGTTTATTTCGGGCTGAAAAACACGTTTTGAAAAGTGAGCTGTTCCTGCCCTATAACTTACATGGGGGTGACCAAAGTTGCCAAAACGTGTTTATTTCTGCTGAAAAACACGTTTTGACAATTTCTGCACACTGGGGTTAAGGGCTGACTCACTGTGCTCTTCTGAGCCAGGCAGTTACACTGCGATTCTAAGGGCTGAGAAAACGCGTTTATTTCGGGCTGAAAAACACGTTTTGAAATCTGTGCTGTTCCTGCCCTATAAGTTACATGGGGGTGACCAAAGTTGCCAAAACGTGTTTATTTCTGCTGAAAAACACGTTTTGACAATTTCTGCACACTGGGGTTAAGGGCTGAGTCAGTGTGCTCTTCTGAGCCAGGCAGTTACACTGTGATTCCAAGGGCTGAGAAAAAGCGTTTATTTCGGGCTGAAAAACACGTTTTGAAAACTGTGCTGTTCCTGCCCTATAAGTTACATGGGGGTGACCAAAGTTGCCAAAACGTGTTTATTTCTGCTGAAAAACACGTTTTGACAACTTCTGCACACTGGGGTTAAGGGCTGACTCAGTGTGCTCTTCTGAGCCAGGCAGTTACACTGCGATTCTAAGGGCTGAGAAAACGCGATTATTTCGGGCTGAAAAACACGTTTTGAAAAGTGTGCTGTTCCTGCCCTATAACTTACATGGGGGTGACCAAAGTTGCCAAAACGTGTTTATTTCTGCTGAAAAACACGTTTTGACAATTTCTGCACACTGGGGTTAAGGGCTGACTCACTGTGCTCTTCTGAGCCAGGCAGTTACACTGCGATTCTAAAGGCTGAGAAAACGCGTTTATTTCGGGCTGAAAAACACGTTTTGAAAAGTGTGCTGTTCCTGCCCTATAACTTACATGGGGGTGACCAAAGTTGCCAAAACGTGTTTATTTCTGCTGAAAAACACGTTTTGACAATTTCTGCACACTGGGGTTAAGGGCTGACTCAGTGTGCTCTTCTGAGCCAGGCAGTTACACTGTGATTCCAAGGGCTGAGAAAACGCGTTTATTTCGGGCTGAAAAACACGTTTTGAAAACTGTGCTGTTCCTGCCCTATAACTTACATGGGGGTGACCAAAGTTGCCAAAACGTGTTCATTTCTGCTGAAAAACACGTTTTGACAATTTCTGCACACTGGGGTTAAGGGCTGACTCACTGTGCTCTTCTGAGCCAGGCAGTTACACTGTGATTCCAAGGGCTGAGAAAACGCGTTTATTTCGGGCTGAAAAACACGTTTTGAAAACTGTGCTGTTCCTGCCCTATAACTTACATGGTGGTGACCAAAGTTGCCAGAACGTGTTTATTTTTACTGAAAAACACGTTTTGACAATTTCTGCACACTGGGGTTAAGGGCTGACTCAGTGTGCTCTTCTGAGCCAGGCAGTTACATTGTGATTCCAAGGGCTGAGAAAACGCGTTTATTTCGGGCTGAAAAACACGTTTTGAAAACTGTGCTGTTCCTGCCCTATAACTTACATGGGGGTGACCAAAGTTGCCAAAACGTGTTTATTTCTGCTGAAAAACACGTTTTGACAATTTCTGCACACTGGGGTTAAGGGCTGACTCAGTGTGCTCTTCTGAGCCAGGCAGTTACACTGTGATTCCAAGGGCTGAGAAAACGCGTTTATTTCGGGCTGAAAAACACGTTTTGAAAACTGTGCTGTTCCTGCCCTATAACTTACATGGGGGTGACCAAAGTTGCCAAAACGTGTTTATTTCTGCTGAAAAACACGTTTTGACAATTTCTGCACACTGGGGTTAAGGGCTGACTCAGTGTGCTCTTCTGAGCCAGGCAGTTACACTGTGATTCCAAGGGCTGAGAAAACGCGTTTATTTCGGGCTGAAAAACACGTTTTGAAAACTGTGCTGTTCCTGCCCTATAACTTACATGGGGGTGACCAAAGTTGCCAAAACGTGTTTATTTCTGCTGAAAAACACGTTTTGACAATATGTGCACACTGGGGTTAAGGCTGAGTCAGTGTGCTCTTCTGAGCCAGGCAGTTACACTGCGATTCTAAGGGCTGAGAAAACGTGTTTATTTCGGGCTGAAAAACACGTTTTGAAAACTGAGCTGTTCCTGCCCTATAACTTACATGGGGGTGACCAAAGTTGCCAAAACGTGTTTATTTCTGCTGAAAAACACGTTTTGACAATTTCTGCACACTGGGGTTAAGGGCTGACTCAGTGTGTTCTTCTGAGCCAGGCAGTTACACTGTGATTCCAAGGGCTGAGAAAACGCGTTTATTTCGGGCTGAAAAACACGTTTTGAAAACTGTGCTGTTCCTGCCCTATAACTTACATGGGGGTGACCAAAGTTGCCAAAACGTGTTTATTTCTGCTGAAAAACACGTTTTGACAATTTCTGCACACTGGGGTTAAGGGCTGACTCACTGTGCTCTTCTGAGCCAGGCAGTTACACTGCGATTCTAAGGGCTGAGAAAACGCGTTTATTTCGGGCTGAAAAACACGTTTTGAAAAGTCTGCTGTTCCTGCCCTATAACTTACATGGGGGTGACCAAAGTTGCCAAAACGTGTTTATTTCTGCTGAAAAACACGTTTTGACAATTTCTGCACACTGGGGTTAAGGGCTGACTCAGTGTGCTCTTCTGAGCCAGGCAGTTACACTGTGATTCCAAGGGCTGAGAAAACGCGTTTATTTCGGGCTGAAAAACACGTTTTGAAAACTGTGCTGTTCCTGCCCTATAACTTACATGGGGGTGACCAAAGTTGCCAAAACGTGTTTATTTCTGCTGAAAAACACGTTTTGACAATTTCTGCACACTGGGGTTAAGGGCTGAGTCAGTGTGCTCTTCTGAGCCAGGCAGTTACACTGTGATTCCAAGGGCTGAGAAAACGCGTTTATTTCGGGCTGAAAAACACGTTTTGAAAACTGTGCTGTTCCTGCCCTATAAGTTACATGGTGGTGACCAAAGTTGCCAAAACGTGTTTATTTCTGCTGAAAAACACGTTTTGACAACTTCTGCACACTGGGGTTAAGGGCTGACTCAGTGTGCTCTTCTGAGCCAGGCAGTTACACTGTGATTCCAAGGGCTGAGAAAACGCGTTTATTTCGGGCTGAAAAACACGTTTTGAAAACTGTGCTGTTCCTGCCCTATAACTTACATGGGGGTGACCAAAGTTGCCAAAACGTGTTTATTTCTGCTGAAAAACACGTTTTGACAATTTCTGCACACTGGGGTTAAGGGCTGACTCACTGTGCTCTTCTGAGCCAGGCAGTTACACTGCGATTCTAAGGGCTGAGAAAACGCGATTATTTCGGGCTGAAAAACACGTTTTGAAAAGTGAGCTGTTCCTGCCCTATAACTTACATGAGGGTGACCAAAGTTGCCAAAACGTGTTTATTTCTGCTGAAAAACACGTTTTGACAATTTCTGCACACTGGGGTTAAGGGCTGACTCACTGTGCTCTTCTGAGCCAGGCAGTTACACTGCGATTCTAAAGGCTGAGAAAACGCGTTTATTTCGGGCTGAAAAACACGTTTTGAAAAGTGTGCTGTTCCTGCCCTATAACTTACATGGGGGTGACCAAAGTTGCCAAAACGTGTTTATTTCTGCTGAAAAACACGTTTTGACAATTTCTGCACACTGGGGTTAAGGGCTGACTCAGTGTGCTCTTCTGAGCCAGGCAGTTACACTGTGATTCCAAGGGCTGAGAAAACGCGTTTATTTCGGGCTGAAAAACACGTTTTGAAAACTGTGCTGTTCCTGCCCTATAACTTACATGGGGGTGACCAAAGTTGCCAAAACGTGTTTATTTCTGCTGAAAAACACGTTTTGACAATTTCTGCACACTGGGGTTAAGGGCTGACTC
Organism: Atractosteus spatula; assembly: GCF_055471065.1. NCBI lineage: Eukaryota > Metazoa > Chordata > Actinopteri > Semionotiformes > Lepisosteidae > Atractosteus > Atractosteus spatula. The sequence goes on along the minus strand of NC_142716.1, from coordinate 18,068,257 downwards.
ACTGTGCTCTTCTGAGCCAGGCAGTTACACTGCGATTCTAAGGGCTGAGAAATCGCGTTTATTTCGGGCTGAAAAACACGTTTTGAAAAGTGTGCTGTTCCTGCCCTATAACTTACATGGGGGTGACCAAAGTTGCCAAAACGTGTTTATTTCTGCTGAAAAACACGTTTTGACAATTTCTGCACACTGGGGTTAAGGGCTGACTCACTGTGCTCTTCTGAGCCAGGCAGTTACACTGCGATTCTAAAGGCTGAGAAAACGCGTTTATTTCGGGCTGAAAAACACGTTTTGAAAAGTGTGCTGTTCCTGCCCTATAACTTACATGGGGGTGACCAAAGTTGCCAAAACGTGTTTATTTCTGCTGAAAAACACGTTTTGACAATTTCTGCACACTGGGGTTAAGGGCTGACTCAGTGTGCTCTTCTGAGCCAGGCAGTTACACTGTGATTCCAAGGGATGAGAAAACGCGTTTATTTCGGGCTGAAAAACACGTTTTGAAAACTGTGCTGTTCCTGCCCTATAACTTACATGGGGGTGACCAAAGTTGCCAAAACGTGTTTATTTCTGCTGAAAAACACGTTTTGACAATATGTGCACACTGGGGTTAAGGGCTGACTCACTGTGCTCTTCTGAGCCAGGCAGTTACACTGCGATTCTAAGGGCTGAGAAAACGCGTTTATTTCGGGCTGAAAAACACGTTTTGAAATCTGTGCTGTTCCTGCCCTATAACTTACATGGGGGTGACCAAAGTTGCCAAAACGTGTTTATTTCTGCTGAAAAACACGTTTTGACAATTTCTGCACACTGGGGTTAAGGGCTGACTCAGTGTGCTCTTCTGAGCCAGGCAGTTACACTGTGATTCCAAGGGCTGAGAAAACGCGTTTATTTCGGGCTGAAAAACACGTTTTGAAAACTGTGCTGTTCCTGCCCTATAACTTACATGGGGGTGACCAAAGTTGCCAAAACGTGTTTATTTCTGCTGAAAAACACGTTTTGACAACTTCTGCACACTGGGGTTAAGGGCTGACTCAGTGTGCTCTTCTGAGCCAGGCAGTTACACTGTGATTCCAAGGGCTGAGAAAACGCGTTTATTTCGGGCTGAAAAACACGTTTTGAAAACTGTGCTGTTCCTGCCCTATAACTTACATGGGGGTGACCAAAGTTGCCAAAACGTGTTTATTTCTGCTGAAAAACACGTTTTGACAATTTCTGCACACTGGGGTTAAGGGCTGACTCACTGTGCTCTTCTGAGCCAGGCAGTTACACTGCGATTCTAAAGGCTGAGAAAACGCGTTTATTTCGGGCTGAAAAACACGTTTTGAAAAGTGTGCTGTTCCTGCCCTATAACTTACATGGGGGTGACCAAAGTTGCCAAAACGTGTTTATTTCTGCTGAAAAACACGTTTTGACAATTTCTGCACACTGGGGTTAAGGGCTGACTCACTGTGCTCTTCTGAGCCAGGCAGTTACACTGCGATTCTAAAGGCTGAGAAAACGCGTTTATTTCGGGCTGAAAAACACGTTTTGAAAAGTGTGCTGTTCCTGCCCTATAACTTACATGGGGGTGACCAAAGTTGCCAAAACGTGTTTATTTCTGCTGAAAAACACGTTTTGACAATTTCTGCACACTGGGGTTAAGGGCTGACTCAGTGTGCTCTTCTGAGCCAGGCAGTTACACTGTGATTCCAAGGGCTGAGAAAACGCGTTTATTTCGGGCTGAAAAACACGTTTTGAAAACTGTGCTGTTCCTGCCCTATAACTTACATGGGGGTGACCAAAGTTGCCAAAACGTGTTTATTTCTGCTGAAAAACACGTTTTGACAATTTCTGCACACTGGGGTTAAGGGCTGACTCACTGTGCTCTTCTGAGCCAGGCAGTTACACTGCGATTCTAAGGGCTGAGAAATCGCGTTTATTTCGGGCTGAAAAACACGTTTTGAAAAGTGTGCTGTTCCTGCCCTATAACTTACATGGGGGTGACCAAAGTTGCCAAAACGTGTTTATTTCTGCTGAAAAACACGTTTTGACAATTTCTGCACACTGGGGTTAAGGGCTGACTCACTGTGCTCTTCTTAGCCAGGCAGTTACACTGCGATTCTAAAGGCTGAGAAAACGCGTTTATTTCGGGCTGAAAAACACGTTTTGAAAAGTGTGCTGTTCCTGCCCTATAACTTACATGGGGGTGACCAAAGTTGCCAAAACGTGTTTATTTCTGCTGAAAAACACGTTTTGACAATTTCTGCACACTGGGGTTAAGGGCTGACTCAGTGTGCTCTTCTGAGCCAGGCAGTTACACTGTGATTCCAAGGGCTGAGAAAACGCGTTTATTTCGGGCTGAAAAACACGTTTTGAAAACTGTGCTGTTCCTGCCCTATAACTTACATGGGGGTTACCAAAGTTGCCAAAACGTGTTTATTTCTGCTGAAAAACACGTTTTGACAATTTCTGCACACTGGGGTTAAGGGCTGACTCACTCTGCTCTTCTGAGCCAGGCAGTTACACTGCGATTCTAAGGGCTGAGAAAACGCGTTTATTTCGGGCTGAAAAACACGTTTTGAAAAGTGTGCTGTTCCTGCCCTATAACTTACATGGGGGTGACCAAAGTTGCCAAAACGTGTTTATTTCTGCTGAAAAACACGTTTTGACAATTTCTGCACACTGGGGTTAAGGGCTGACTCACTGTGCTCTTCTGAGCCAGGCAGTTACACTGCGATTCTAAAGGCTGAGAAAACGCGTTTATTTCGGGCTGAAAAACACGTTTTGAAAAGTGTGCTGTTCCTGCCCTATAACTTACATGGGGGTGACCAAAGTTGCCAAAACGTGTTTATTTCTGCTGAAAAACACGTTTTGACAATTTCTGCACACTGGGGTTAAGGGCTGACTCAGTGTGCTCTTCTGAGCCAGGCAGTTACACTGTGATTCCAAGGGCTGAGAAAACGCGTTTATTTCGGGCTGAAAAACACGTTTTGAAAACTGTGCTGTTCCTGCCCTATAACTTACATGGGGGTGACCAAAGTTGCCAAAACGTGTTTATTTCTGCTGAAAAACACGTTTTGACAATATGTGCACACTGGGGTTAAGGGCTGACTCACTGTGCTCTTCTGAGCCTGGCAGTTACACTGCGATTCTAAGGGCTGAGAAAACGCGTTTATTTCGGGCTGAAAAACACGTTTTGAAAAGTGTGCTGTTCCTGCCCTATAACTTACATGGGGGTGACCAAAGTTGCCAAAACGTGTTTATTTCTGCTGAAAAACACGTTTTGACAATTTCTGCACACTGGGGTTAAGGGCTGTCTCAACTGTGCTCTTCTGAGCCAGGCAGTTACACTGCGATTCTAAAGGCTGAGAAAACGCGTTTATTTCGGGCTGAAAAACACGTTTTGAAAACTGTGCTGTTCCTGCCCTATAACTTACATGGGGGTGACCAAAGTTGCCAAAACGTGTTTATTTCTGCTGAAAAACACGTTTTGACAATTTCTGCACACTGGGTTAAAGGGCTGACTCAGTGTGCTCTTCTGAGCCAGGCAGTTACACTGTGATTCCAAGGGCTGAGAAAACGTGTTTATTTCGGGCTGAAAAACACGTTTTGAAAACTGAGCTGTTCCTGCCCTATAACTTACATGGGGGTGACCAAAGTTGCCAAAACGTGTTTATTTCTGCTGAAAAACACGTTTTGACAATTTCTGCACACTGGGGTTAAGGGCTGACTCAGTGTGTTCTTCTGAGCCAGGCAGTTACACTGTGATTCCAAGGGCTGAGAAAACGCGTTTATTTCGGGCTGAAAAACACGTTTTGAAAACTGTGCTGTTCCTGCCCTATAACTTACATGGGGGTGACCAAAGTTGCCAAAACGTGTTTATTTCTGCTGAAAAACACGTTTTGACAATTTCTGCACACTGGGGTTAAGGGCTGACTCACTGTGCTCTTCTGAGCCAGGCAGTTACACTGCGATTCTAAGGGCTGAGAAATCGCGTTTATTTCGGGCTGAAAAACACGTTTTGAAAAGTGTGCTGTTCCTGCCCTATAACTTACATGGGGGTGACCAACGTTGCCAAAACGTGTTTATTTCTGCTGAAAAACACGTTTTGACAATTTCTGCACACTGGGGTTAAGGGCTGACTCACTGTGCTCTTCTGAGCCAGGCAGTTACACTGCGATTCTAAAGGCTGAGAAAACGCGTTTATTTCGGGCTGAAAAACACGTTTTGAAAAGTGTGCTGTTCCTGCCCTATAACTTACATGGGGGTGACCAAAGTTGCCAAAACGTGTTTATTTCTGCTGAAAAACACGTTTTGACAATTTCTGCACACTGGGGTTAAGGGCTGACTCAGTGTGCTCTTCTGAGCCAGGCAGTTACACTGTGATTCCAAGGGCTGAGAAAACGCGTTTATTTCGGGCTGAAAAACACGTTTTGAAAACTGTGCTGTTCCTGCCCTATAACTTACATGGGGGTGACCAAAGTTGCCAAAACGTGTTTATTTCTGCTGAAAAACACGTTTTGACAATATGTGCACACTGGGGTTAAGGGCTGACTCACTGTGCTCTTCTGAGCCAGGCAGTTACACTGCGATTCTAAGGGCTGAGAAAACGCGTTTATTTCGGGCTGAAAAACACGTTTTGAAATCTGTGCTGTTCCTGCCCTATAACTTACATGGGGGTGACCAAAGTTGCCAAAACGTGTTTATTTCTGCTGAAAAACACGTTTTGACAATTTCTGCACACTGGGGTTAAGGGCTGACTCAGTGTGTTCTTCTGAGCCAGGCAGTTACACTGTGATTCCAAGGGCTGAGAAAACGCGTTTATTTCGGGCTGAAAAACACGTTTTGAAAACTGTGCTGTTCCTGCCCTATAACTTACATGGGGGTGACCAAAGTTGCCAAAACGTGTTTATTTCTGCTGAAAAACACGTTTTGACAATTTCTGCACACTGGGGTTAAGGGCTGACTCAGTGTGTTCTTCTGAGCCAGGCAGTTACACTGTGATTCCAAGGGCTGAGAAAACGCGTTTATTTCGGGCTGAAAAACACGTTTTGAAAACTGTGCTGTTCCTGCCCTATAACTTACATGGGGGTGACCAAAGTTGCCAAAACGTGTTTATTTCTGCTGAAAAACACGTTTTGACAATTTCTGCACACTGGGGTTAAGGGCTGACTCAGTGTGCTCTTCTGAGCCAGGCAGTTACACTGTGATTCCAAGGGCTGAGAAAACGCGTTTATTTCGGGCTGAAAAACACGTTTTGAAAACTGTGCTGTTCCTGCCCTATAACTTACATGGGGGTGACCAAAGTTGCCAAAACGTGTTTATTTCTGCTGAAAAACACGTTTTGACAATTTCTGCACACTGGGGTTAAGGGCTGACTCACTGTGCTCTTCTGAGCCAGGCAGTTACACTGCGATTCTAAGGGCTGAGAAAACGCGTTTATTTCGGGCTGAAAAACACGTTTTGAAAAGTGTGCTGTTCCTGCCCTATAACTTACATGGGGGTGACCAAAGTTGCCAAAACGTGTTTATTTCTGCTGAAAAACACGTTTTGACAATTTCTGCACACTGGGGTTAAGGGCTGACTCACTGTGCTCTTCTGAGCCAGGCAGTTACACTGCGATTCTAAAGGCTGAGAAAACGCGTTTATTTCGGGCTGAAAAACACGTTTTGAAAAGTGTGCTGTTCCTGCCCTATAACTTACATGGGGGTGACCAAAGTTGCCAAAACGTGTTTATTTCTGCTGAAAAACACGTTTTGACAATTTCTGCACACTGGGGTTAAGGGCTGACTCAGTGTGCTCTTCTGAGCCAGGCAGTTACACTGCGATTCTAAGGGCTGAGAAAACGCGTTTATTTCGGGCTGAAAAACACGTTTTGAAATCTGTGCTGTTCCTGCCCTATAAGTTACATGGGGGTGACCAAAGTTGCCAAAACGTGTTTATTTCTGCTGAAAAACACGTTTTGACAATTTCTGCACACTGGGGTTAAGGGCTGAGTCAGTGTGCTCTTCTGAGCCAGGCAGTTACACTGTGATTCCAAGGGCTGAGAAAAAGCGTTTATTTCGGGCTGAAAAACACGTTTTGAAAACTGTGCTGTTCCTGCCCTATAAGTTACATGGTGGTGACCAAAGTTGCCAAAACGTGTTTATTTCTGCTGAAAAACACGTTTTGACAACTTCTGCACACTGGGGTTAAGGGCTGACTCAGTGTGCTCTTCTGAGCCAGGCAGTTACACTGTGATTCCAAGGGCTGAGAAAACGCGTTTATTTCGGGCTGAAAAACACGTTTTGAAAACTGTGCTGTTCCTGCCCTATAACTTACATGGGGGTGACCAAAGTTGCCAAAACGTGTTTATTTCTCCTGAAAAACACGTTTTGACAATTTCTGCACACTGGGGTTAAGGGCTGACTCACTGTGCTCTTCTGAGCCAGGCAGTTACACTGCGATTCTAAGGGCTGAGAAAACGCGATTATTTCGGGCTGAAAAACACGTTTTGAAAAGTGTGCTGTTCCTGCCCTATAACTTACATGGGGGTGACCAAAGTTGCCAAAACGTGTTTATTTCTGCTGAAAAACACGTTTTGACAATTTCTGCACACTGGGGTTAAGGGCTGACTCACTGTGCTCTTCTGAGCCAGGCAGTTACACTGCGATTCTAAAGGCTGAGAAAACGCGTTTATTTCGGGCTGAAAAACACGTTTTGAAAAGTGTGCTGTTCCTGCCCTATAACTTACATGGGGGTGACCAAAGTTGCCAAAACGTGTTTATTTCTGCTGAAAAACACGTTTTGACAATTTCTGCACACTGGGGTTAAGGGCTGACTCAGTGTGCTCTTCTGAGCCAGGCAGTTACACTGTGATTCCAAGGGCTGAGAAAACGCGTTTATTTCGGGCTGAAAAACACGTTTTGAAAACTGTGCTGTTCCTGCCCTATAACTTACATGGGGGTGACCAAAGTTGCCAAAACGTGTTTATTTCTGCTGAAAAACACGTTTTGACAATTTCTGCACACTGGGGTTAAGGGCTGACTCAGTGTGTTCTTCTGAGCCAGGCAGTTACACTGTGATTCCAAGGGCTGAGAAAACGCGTTTATTTCGGGCTGAAAAACACGTTTTGAAAACTGTGCTGTTCCTGCCCTATAACTTACATGGGGGTGACCAAAGTTGCCAAAACGTGTTCATTTCTGCTGAAAAACACGTTTTGACAATTTCTGCACACTGGGGTTAAGGGCTGACTCACTGTGCTCTTCTGAGCCAGGTAGTTACACTGTGATTCCAAGGGCTGAGAAAACGCGTTTATTTCGGGCTGAAAAACACGTTTTGAAAACTGTGCTGTTCCTGCCCTATAACTTACATGGTGGTGACCAAAGTTGCCAGAACGTGTTTATTTTTGCTGAAAAACACGTTTTGACAATTTCTGCACACTGGGGTTAAGGGCTGACTCAGTGTGCTCTTCTGAGCCAGGCAGTTACACTGTGATTCCAAGGGCTGAGAAAACGCGTTTATTTCGGGCTGAAAAACACGTTTTGAAAACTGTGCTGTTCCTGCCCTATAACTTACATGGGGGTGACCAAAGTTGCCAAAACGTGTTTATTTCTGCTGAAAAACACGTTTTGACAATTTCTGCACACTGGGGTTAAGGGCTGACTCACTGTGCTCTTCTGAGCCAGGCAGTTACACTGCGATTCTAAGGGCTGAGAAAACGCGTTTATTTCGGGCTGAAAAACACGTTTTGAAAAGTGTGCTGTTCCTGCCCTATAACTTACATGGGGGTGACCAAAGTTGCCAAAACGTGTTTATTTCTGCTGAAAAACACGTTTTGACAATTTCTGCACACTGGGGTTAAGGGCTGACTCACTGTGCTCTTCTGAGCCAGGCAGTTACACTGTGATTCCAAGGGCTGAGAAAACGCGTTTATTTCGGGCTGAAAAACACGTTTTGAAAACTGTGCTGTTCCTGCCCTATAACTTACATGGGGGTGACCAAAGTTGCCAAAACGTGTTTATTTCTGCTGAAAAACACGTTTTGACAATTTCTGCACACTGGGGTTAAGGGCTGACTCAGTGTGCTCTTCTGAGCCAGGCAGTTACACTGTGATTCCAAGGGCTGAGAAAACGCGTTTATTTCGGGCTGAAAAACACGTTTTGAAAACTGTGCTGTTCCTGCCCTATAACTTACATGGGGGTGACCAAAGTTGCCAAAACGTGTTTATTTCTGCTGAAAAACACGTTTTGACAATTTCTGCACACTGGGGTTAAGGGCTGACTCACTGTGCTCTTCTGAGCCAGGCAGTTACACTGCGATTCTAAAGGCTGAGAAAACGCGTTTATTTCGGGCTGAAAAACACGTTTTGAAAAGTGAGCTGTTCCTGCCCTATAACTTACATGGGGGTGACCAAAGTTGCCAAAACGTGTTTATTTCTGCTGAAAAACACGTTTTGACAATTTCTGCACACTGGGGTTAAGGGCTGACTCACTGTGCTCTTCTGAGCCAGGCAGTTACACTGCGATTCTAAGGGCTGAGAAAACGCGTTTATTTCGGGCTGAAAAACACGTTTTGAAATCTGTGCTGTTCCTGCCCTATAAGTTACATGGGGGTGACCAAAGTTGCCAAAACGTGTTTATTTCTGCTGAAAAACACGTTTTGACAATTTCTGCACACTGGGGTTAAGGGCTGAGTCAGTGTGCTCTTCTGAGCCAGGCAGTTACACTGTGATTCCAAGGGCTGAGAAAAAGCGTTTATTTCGGGCTGAAAAACACGTTTTGAAAACTGTGCTGTTCCTGCCCTATAAGTTGCATGGTGGTGACCAAAGTTGCCAAAACGTGTTTATTTCTGCTGAAAAACACGTTTTGACAACTTCTGCACACTGGGGTTAAGGGCTGACTCAGTGTGCTCTTCTGAGCCAGGCAGTTACACTGCGATTCTAAGGGCTGAGAAAACGCGATTATTTCGGGCTGAAAAACACGTTTTGAAAAGTGTGCTGTTCCTGCCCTATAACTTACATGGGGGTGACCAAAGTTGCCAAAACGTGTTTATTTCTGCTGAAAAACACGTTTTGACAATTTCTGCACACTGGGGTTAAGGGCTGACTCACTGTGCTCTTCTGAGCCAGGCAGTTACACTGCGATTCTAAAGGCTGAGAAAACGCGTTTATTTCGGGCTGAAAAACACGTTTTGAAAAGTGTGCTGTTCCTGCCCTATAACTTACATGGGGGTGACCAAAGTTGCCAAAACGTGTTTATTTCTGCTGAAAAACACGTTTTGACAATTTCTGCACACTGGGGTTAAGGGCTGACTCAGTGTGCTCTTCTGAGCCAGGCAGTTACACTGTGATTCCAAGGGCTGAGAAAACGCGTTTATTTCGGGCTGAAAAACACGTTTTGAAAACTGTGCTGTTCCTGCCCTATAACTTACATGGGGGTGACCAAAGTTGCCAAAACGTGTTTATTTCTGCTGAAAAACACGTTTTGACAATTTCTGCACACTGGGGTTAAGGGCTGACTCAGTGTGCTCTTCTGAGCCAGGCAGTTACACTGTGATTCCAAGGGCTGAGAAAACGCGTTTATTTCGGGCTGAAAAACACGTTTTGAAAACTGTGCTGTTCCTGCCCTATAACTTACATGGGGGTGACCAAAGTTGCCAAAACGTGTTTATTTCTGCTGAAAAACACGTTTTGACAATATGTGCACACTGGGGTTAAGGCTGAGTCAGTGTGCTCTTCTGAGCCAGGCAGTTACACTGCGATTCTAAGGGCTGAGAAAACGTGTTTATTTCGGGCTGAAAAACACGTTTTGAAAACTGAGCTGTTCCTGCCCTATAACTTACATGGGGGTGACCAAAGTTGCCAAAACGTGTTTATTTCTGCTGAAAAACACGTTTTGACAATTTCTGCACACTGGGGTTAAGGGCTGACTCAGTGTGTTCTTCTGAGCCAGGCAGTTACACTGTGATTCCAAGGGCTGAGAAAACGCGTTTATTTCGGGCTGAAAAACACGTTTTGAAAACTGTGCTGTTCCTGCCCTATAACTTACATGGGGGTGACCAAAGTTGCCAAAACGTGTTTATTTCTGCTGAAAAACACGTTTTGACAATTTCTGCACACTGGGGTTAAGGGCTGACTCACTGTGCTCTTCTGAGCCAGGCAGTTACACTGCGATTCTAAGGGCTGAGAAAACGCGATTATTTCGGGCTGAAAAACACGTTTTGAAAAGTGAGCTGTTCCTGCCCTATAACTTACATGAGGGTGACCAAAGTTGCCAAAACGTGTTTATTTCTGCTGAAAAACACGTTTTGACAATTTCTGCACACTGGGGTTAAGGGCTGACTCACTGTGCTCTTCTGAGCCAGGCAGTTACACTGCGATTCTAAAGGCTGAGAAAACGCGTTTATTTCGGGCTGAAAAACACGTTTTGAAAAGTGTGCTGTTCCTGCCCTATAACTTACATGGGGGTGACCAAAGTTGCCAAAACGTGTTTATTTCTGCTGAAAAACACGTTTTGACAATTTCTGCACACTGGGGTTAAGGGCTGACTCACTGTGCTCTTCTGAGCCAGGCAGTTACACTGCGATTCTAAGGGCTGAGAAAACGCGATTATTTCGGGCTGAAAAACACGTTTTGAAAAGTGAGCTGTTCCTGCCCTATAACTTACATGAGGGTGACCAAAGTTGCCAAAACGTGTTTATTTCTGCTGAAAAACACGTTTTGACAATTTCTGCACACTGGGGTTAAGGGCTGACTCACTGTGCTCTTCTGAGCCAGGCAGTTACACTGCGATTCTAAAGGCTGAGAAAACGCGTTTATTTCGGGCTGAAAAACACGTTTTGAAAAGTGTGCTGTTCCTGCCCTATAACTTACATGGGGGTGACCAAAGTTGCCAAAACGTGTTTATTTCTGCTGAAAAACACGTTTTGACAATTTCTGCACACTGGGGTTAAGGGCTGACTCAGTGTGCTCTTCTGAGCCAGGCAGTTACACTGTGATTCCAAGGGCTGAGAAAACGCGTTTATTTCGGGCTGAAAAACACGTTTTGAAAACTGTGCTGTTCCTGCCCTATAACTTACATGGGGGTGACCAAAGTTGCCAAAACGTGTTTATTTCTGCTGAAAAACACGTTTTGACAATTTCTGCACACTGGGGTTAAGGGCTGACTCACTGTGCTCTTCTGAGCCAGGCAGTTACACTGCGATTCTAAGGGCTGAGAAATCGCGTTTATTTCGGGCTGAAAAACACGTTTTGAAAAGTGTGCTGTTCCTGCCCTATAACTTACATGGGGGTGACCAAAGTTGCCAAAACGTGTTTATTTCTGCTGAAAAACACGTTTTGACAATTTCTGCACACTGGGGTTAAGGGCTGACTCACTGTGCTCTTCTGAGCCAGGCAGTTACACTGCGATTCTAAAGGCTGAGAAAACGCGTTTATTTCGGGCTGAAAAACACGTTTTGAAAAGTGTGCTGTTCCTGCCCTATAACTTACATGGGGGTGACCAAAGTTGCCAAAACGTGTTTATTTCTGCTGAAAAACACGTTTTGACAATTTCTGCACACTGGGGTTAAGGGCTGACTCAGTGTGCTCTTCTGAGCCAGGCAGTTACACTGTGATTCCAAGGGATGAGAAAACGCGTTTATTTCGGGCTGAAAAACACGTTTTGAAAACTGTGCTGTTCCTGCCCTATAACTTACATGGGGGTGACCAAAGTTGCCAAAACGTGTTTATTTCTGCTGAAAAACACGTTTTGACAATATGTGCACACTGGGGTTAAGGGCTGACTCACTGTGCTCTTCTGAGCCAGGCAGTTACACTGCGATTCTAAGGGCTGAGAAAACGCGTTTATTTCGGGCTGAAAAACACGTTTTGAAATCTGTGCTGTTCCTGCCCTATAACTTACATGGGGGTGACCAAAGTTGCCAAAACGTGTTTATTTCTGCTGAAAAACACGTTTTGACAATTTCTGCACACTGGGGTTAAGGGCTGACTCAGTGTGCTCTTCTGAGCCAGGCAGTTACACTGTGATTCCAAGGGCTGAGAAAACGCGTTTATTTCGGGCTGAAAAACACGTTTTGAAAACTGTGCTGTTCCTGCCCTATAACTTACATGGGGGTGACCAAAGTTGCCAAAACGTGTTTATTTCTGCTGAAAAACACGTTTTGACAACTTCTGCACACTGGGGTTAAGGGCTGACTCAGTGTGCTCTTCTGAGCCAGGCAGTTACACTGTGATTCCAAGGGCTGAGAAAACGCGTTTATTTCGGGCTGAAAAACACGTTTTGAAAACTGTGCTGTTCCTGCCCTATAACTTACATGGGGGTGACCAAAGTTGCCAAAACGTGTTTATTTCTGCTGAAAAACACGTTTTGACAATTTCTGCACACTGGGGTTAAGGGCTGACTCACTGTGCTCTTCTGAGCCAGGCAGTTACACTGCGATTCTAAAGGCTGAGAAAACGCGTTTATTTCGGGCTGAAAAACACGTTTTGAAAAGTGTGCTGTTCCTGCCCTATAACTTACATGGGGGTGACCAAAGTTGCCAAAACGTGTTTATTTCTGCTGAAAAACACGTTTTGACAATTTCTGCACACTGGGGTTAAGGGCTGACTCACTGTGCTCTTCTGAGCCAGGCAGTTACACTGCGATTCTAAAGGCTGAGAAAACGCGTTTATTTCGGGCTGAAAAACACGTTTTGAAAAGTGTGCTGTTCCTGCCCTATAACTTACATGGGGGTGACCAAAGTTGCCAAAACGTGTTTATTTCTGCTGAAAAACACGTTTTGACAATTTCTGCACACTGGGGTTAAGGGCTGACTCAGTGTGCTCTTCTGAGCCAGGCAGTTACACTGTGATTCCAAGGGCTGAGAAAACGCGTTTATTTCGGGCTGAAAAACACGTTTTGAAAACTGTGCTGTTCCTGCCCTATAACTTACATGGGGGTGACCAAAGTTGCCAAAACGTGTTTATTTCTGCTGAAAAACACGTTTTGACAATTTCTGCACACTGGGGTTAAGGGCTGACTCACTGTGCTCTTCTGAGCCAGGCAGTTACACTGCGATTCTAAGGGCTGAGAAATCGCGTTTATTTCGGGCTGAAAAACACGTTTTGAAAAGTGTGCTGTTCCTGCCCTATAACTTACATGGGGGTGACCAAAGTTGCCAAAACGTGTTTATTTCTGCTGAAAAACACGTTTTGACAATTTCTGCACACTGGGGTTAAGGGCTGACTCACTGTGCTCTTCTGAGCCAGGCAGTTACACTGCGATTCTAAAGGCTGAGAAAACGCGTTTATTTCGGGCTGAAAAACACGTTTTGAAAAGTGTGCTGTTCCTGCCCTATAACTTACATGGGGGTGACCAAAGTTGCCAAAACGTGTTTATTTCTGCTGAAAAACACGTTTTGACAATTTCTGCACACTGGGGTTAAGGGCTGACTCAGTGTGCTCTTCTGAGCCAGGCAGTTACACTGTGATTCCAAGGGCTGAGAAAACGCGTTTATTTCGGGCTGAAAAACACGTTTTGAAAACTGTGCTGTTCCTGCCCTATAACTTACATGGGGGTGACCAAAGTTGCCAAAACGTGTTTATTTCTGCTGAAAAACACGTTTTGACAATTTCTGCACACTGGGGTTAAGGGCTGACTCACTCTGCTCTTCTGAGCCAGGCAGTTACACTGCGATTCTAAGGGCTGAGAAAACGCGTTTATTTCGGGCTGAAAAACACGTTTTGAAAAGTGTGCTGTTCCTGCCCTATAACTTACATGGGGGTGACCAAAGTTGCCAAAACGTGTTTATTTCTGCTGAAAAACACGTTTTGACAATTTCTGCACACTGGGGTTAAGGGCTGACTCACTGTGCTCTTCTGAGCCAGGCAGTTACACTGCGATTCTAAAGGCTGAGAAAACGCGTTTATTTCGGGCTGAAAAACACGTTTTGAAAAGTGTGCTGTTCCTGCCCTATAACTTACATGGGGGTGACCAAAGTTGCCAAAACGTGTTTATTTCTGCTGAAAAACACGTTTTGACAATTTCTGCACACTGGGGTTAAGGGCTGACTCAGTGTGCTCTTCTGAGCCAGGCAGTTACACTGTGATTCCAAGGGCTGAGAAAACGCGTTTATTTCGGGCTGAAAAACACGTTTTGAAAACTGTGCTGTTCCTGCCCTATAACTTACATGGGGGTGACCAAAGTTGCCAAAACGTGTTTATTTCTGCTGAAAAACACGTTTTGACAATATGTGCACACTGGGGTTAAGGGCTGACTCACTGTGCTCTTCTGAGCCTGGCAGTTACACTGCGATTCTAAGGGCTGAGAAAACGCGTTTATTTCGGGCTGAAAAACACGTTTTGAAAAGTGTGCTGTTCCTGCCCTATAACTTACATGGGGGTGACCAAAGTTGCCAAAACGTGTTTATTTCTGCTGAAAAACACGTTTTGACAATTTCTGCACACTGGGTTAAAGGGCTGACTCAGTGTGCTCTTCTGAGCCAGGCAGTTACACTGTGATTCCAAGGGCTGAGAAAACGTGTTTATTTCGGGCTGAAAAACACGTTTTGAAAACTGAGCTGTTCCTGCCCTATAACTTACATGGGGGTGACCAAAGTTGCCAAAACGTGTTTATTTCTGCTGAAAAACACGTTTTGACAATTTCTGCACACTGGGGTTAAGGGCTGACTCAGTGTGTTCTTCTGAGCCAGGCAGTTACACTGTGATTCCAAGGGCTGAGAAAACGCGTTTATTTCGGGCTGAAAAACACGTTTTGAAAACTGTGCTGTTCCTGCCCTATAACTTACATGGGGGTGACCAAAGTTGCCAAAACGTGTTTATTTCTGCTGAAAAACACGTTTTGACAATTTCTGCACACTGGGGTTAAGGGCTGACTCACTGTGCTCTTCTGAGCCAGGCAGTTACACTGCGATTCTAAGGGCTGAGAAATCGCGTTTATTTCGGGCTGAAAAACACGTTTTGAAAAGTGTGCTGTTCCTGCCCTATAACTTACATGGGGGTGACCAAAGTTGCCAAAACGTGTTTATTTCTGCTGAAAAACACGTTTTGACAATTTCTGCACACTGGGGTTAAGGGCTGACTCACTGTGCTCTTCTGAGCCAGGCAGTTACACTGCGATTCTAAAGGCTGAGAAAACGCGTTTATTTCGGGCTGAAAAACACGTTTTGAAAAGTGTGCTGTTCCTGCCCTATAACTTACATGGGGGTGACCAAAGTTGCCAAAACGTGTTTATTTCTGCTGAAAAACACGTTTTGACAATTTCTGCACACTGGGGTTAAGGGCTGACTCAGTGTGCTCTTCTGAGCCAGGCAGTTACACTGTGATTCCAAGGGCTGAGAAAACGCGTTTATTTCGGGCTGAAAAACACGTTTTGAAAACTGTGCTGTTCCTGCCCTATAACTTACATGGGGGTGACCAAAGTTGCCAAAACGTGTTTATTTCTGCTGAAAAACACGTTTTGACAATATGTGCACACTGGGGTTAAGGGCTGACTCACTGTGCTCTTCTGAGCCAGGCAGTTACACTGCGATTCTAAGGGCTGAGAAAACGCGTTTATTTCGGGCTGAAAAACACGTTTTGAAATCTGTGCTGTTCCTGCCCTATAACTTACATGGGGGTGACCAAAGTTGCCAAAACGTGTTTATTTCTGCTGAAAAACACGTTTTGACAATTTCTGCACACTGGGGTTAAGGGCTGACTCAGTGTGTTCTTCTGAGCCAGGCAGTTACACTGTGATTCCAAGGGCTGAGAAAACGCGTTTATTTCGGGCTGAAAAACACGTTTTGAAAACTGTGCTGTTCCTGCCCTATAACTTACATGGGGGTGACCAAAGTTGCCAAAACGTGTTTATTTCTGCTGAAAAACACGTTTTGACAATTTCTGCACACTGGGGTTAAGGGCTGACTCAGTGTGTTCTTCTGAGCCAGGCAGTTACACTGTGATTCCAAGGGCTGAGAAAACGCGTTTATTTCGGGCTGAAAAACACGTTTTGAAAACTGTGCTGTTCCTGCCCTATAACTTACATGGGGGTGACCAAAGTTGCCAATACGTGTTTATTTCTGCTGAAAAACACGTTTTGACAATTTCTGCACACTGGGGTTAAGGGCTGACTCAGTGTGCTCTTCTGAGCCAGGCAGTTACACTGTGATTCCAAGGGCTGAGAAAACGCGTTTATTTCGGGCTGAAAAACACGTTTTGAAAACTGTGCTGTTCCTGCCCTATAAGTTACATGGTGGTGACCAAAGTTGCCAAAACGTGTTTATTTCTGCTGAAAAACACGTTTTGACAACTTCTGCACACTGGGGTTAAGGGCTGACTCAGTGTGCTCTTCTGAGCCAGGCAGTTACACTGTGATTCCAAGGGCTGAGAAAACGCGTTTATTTCGGGCTGAAAAACACGTTTTGAAAACTGTGCTGTTCCTGCCCTATAACTTACATGGGGGTGACCAAAGTTGCCAAAACGTGTTTATTTCTCCTGAAAAACACGTTTTGACAATTTCTGCACACTGGGGTTAAGGGCTGACTCACTGTGCTCTTCTGAGCCAGGCAGTTACACTGCGATTCTAAGGGCTGAGAAAACGCGATTATTTCGGGCTGAAAAACACGTTTTGAAAAGTGTGCTGTTCCTGCCCTATAACTTACATGGGGGTGACCAAAGTTGCCAAAACGTGTTTATTTCTGCTGAAAAACACGTTTTGACAATTTCTGCACACTGGGGTTAAGGGCTGACTCACTGTGCTCTTCTGAGCCAGGCAGTTACACTGCGATTCTAAAGGCTGAGAAAACGCGTTTATTTCGGGCTGAAAAACACGTTTTGAAAAGTGTGCTGTTCCTGCCCTATAACTTACATGGGGGTGACCAAAGTTGCCAAAACGTGTTTATTTCTGCTGAAAAACACGTTTTGACAATTTCTGCACACTGGGGTTAAGGGCTGACTCAGTGTGCTCTTCTGAGCCAGGCAGTTACACTGTGATTCCAAGGGCTGAGAAAACGCGTTTATTTCGGGCTGAAAAACACGTTTTGAAAACTGTGCTGTTCCTGCCCTATAACTTACATGGGGGTGACCAAAGTTGCCAAAACGTGTTTATTTCTGCTGAAAAACACGTTTTGACAATTTCTGCACACTGGGGTTAAGGGCTGACTCAGTGTGTTCTTCTGAGCCAGGCAGTTACACTGTGATTCCAAGGGCTGAGAAAACGCGTTTATTTCGGGCTGAAAAACACGTTTTGAAAACTGTGCTGTTCCTGCCCTATAACTTACATGGGGGTGACCAAAGTTGCCAAAACGTGTTCATTTCTGCTGAAAAACACGTTTTGACAATTTCTGCACACTGGGGTTAAGGGCTGACTCACTGTGCTCTTCTGAGCCAGGTAGTTACACTGTGATTCCAAGGGCTGAGAAAACGCGTTTATTTCGGGCTGAAAAACACGTTTTGAAAACTGTGCTGTTCCTGCCCTATAACTTACATGGTGGTGACCAAAGTTGCCAGAACGTGTTTATTTTTGCTGAAAAACACGTTTTGACAATTTCTGCACACTGGGGTTAAGGGCTGACTCAGTGTGCTCTTCTGAGCCAGGCAGTTACACTGTGATTCCAAGGGCTGAGAAAACGCGTTTATTTCGGGCTGAAAAACACGTTTTGAAAACTGTGCTGTTCCTGCCCTATAACTTACATGGGGGTGACCAAAGTTGCCAAAACGTGTTTATTTCTGCTGAAAAACACGTTTTGACAATTTCTGCACACTGGGGTTAAGGGCTGACTCACTGTGCTCTTCTGAGCCAGGCAGTTACACTGCGATTCTAAGGGCTGAGAAAACGCGTTTATTTCGGGCTGAAAAACACGTTTTGAAAAGTGTGCTGTTCCTGCCCTATAACTTACATGGGGGTGACCAAAGTTGCCAAAACGTGTTTATTTCTGCTGAAAAACACGTTTTGACAATTTCTGCACACTGGGGTTAAGGGCTGACTCACTGTGCTCTTCTGAGCCAGGCAGTTACACTGCGATTCTAAAGGCTGAGAAAACGCGTTTATTTCGGGCTGAAAAACACGTTTTGAAAAGTGTGCTGTTCCTGCCCAATAACTTACATGGGGGTGACCAAAGTTGCCAAAACGTGTTTATTTCTGCTGAAAAACACGTTTTGACAATTTCTGCACACTGGGGTTAAGGGCTGACTCAGTGTGCTCTTCTGAGCCAGGCAGTTACACTGTGATTCCAAGGGCTGAGAAAACGCGTTTATTTCGGGCTGAAAAACACGTTTTGAAAACTGTGCTGTTCCTGCCCTATAACTTACATGGGGGTGACCAAAGTTGCCAAAACGTGTTTATTTCTGCTGAAAAACACGTTTTGACAATTTCTGCACACTGGGGTTAAGGGCTGACTCACTGTGCTCTTCTGAGCCAGGCAGTTACACTGCGATTCTAAAGGCTGAGAAAACGCGTTTATTTCGGGCTGAAAAACACGTTTTGAAAAGTGAGCTGTTCCTGCCCTATAACTTACATGGGGGTGACCAAAGTTGCCAAAACGTGTTTATTTCTGCTGAAAAACACGTTTTGACAATTTCTGCACACTGGGGTTAAGGGCTGACTCACTGTGCTCTTCTGAGCCAGGCAGTTACACTGCGATTCTAAGGGCTGAGAAAACGCGTTTATTTCGGGCTGAAAAACACGTTTTGAAATCTGTGCTGTTCCTGTCCTATAAGTTACATGGGGGTGACCAAAGTTGCCAAAACGTGTTTATTTCTGCTGAAAAACACGTTTTGACAATTTCTGCACACTGGGGTTAAGGGCTGAGTCAGTGTGCTCTTCTGAGCCAGGCAGTTACACTGTGATTCCAAGGGCTGAGAAAAAGCGTTTATTTCGGGCTGAAAAACACGTTTTGAAAACTGTGCTGTTCCTGCCCTATAAGTTACATGGTGGTGACCAAAGTTGCCAAAACGTGTTTATTTCTGCTGAAAAACACGTTTTGACAACTTCTGCACACTGGGGTTAAGGGCTGACTCAGTGTGCTCTTCTGAGCCAGGCAGTTACACTGCGATTCTAAGGGCTGAGAAAACGCGATTATTTCGGGCTGAAAAACACGTTTTGAAAAGTGTGCTGTTCCTGCCCTATAACTTACATGGGGGTGACCAAAGTTGCCAAAACGTGTTTATTTCTGCTGAAAAACACGTTTTGACAATTTCTGCACACTGGGGTTAAGGGCTGACTCACTGTGCTCTTCTGAGCCAGGCAGTTACACTGCGATTCTAAAGGCTGAGAAAACGCGTTTATTTCGGGCTGAAAAACACGTTTTGAAAAGTGTGCTGTTCCTGCCCTATAACTTACATGGGGGTGACCAAAGTTGCCAAAACGTGTTTATTTCTGCTGAAAAACACGTTTTGACAATATGTGCACACTGGGGTTAAGGCTGAGTCAGTGTGCTCTTCTGAGCCAGGCAGTTACACTGCGATTCTAAGGGCTGAGAAAACGTGTTTATTTCGGGCTGAAAAACACGTTTTGAAAACTGAGCTGTTCCTGCCCTATAACTTACATGGGGGTGACCAAAGTTGCCAAAACGTGTTTATTTCTGCTGAAAAACACGTTTTGACAATTTCTGCACACTGGGGTTAAGGGCTGACTCAGTGTGTTCTTCTGAGCCAGGCAGTTACACTGTGATTCCAAGGGCTGAGAAAACGCGTTTATTTCGGGCTGAAAAACACGTTTTGAAAACTGTGCTGTTCCTGCCCTATAACTTACATGGGGGTGACCAAAGTTGCCAAAACGTGTTTATTTCTGCTGAAAAACACGTTTTGACAATTTCTGCACACTGGGGTTAAGGGCTGACTCACTGTGCTCTTCTGAGCCAGGCAGTTACACTGCGATTCTAAGGGCTGAGAAAACGCGTTTATTTCGGGCTGAAAAACACGTTTTGAAAAGTGTGCTGTTCCTGCCCTATAACTTACATGGGGGTGACCAAAGTTGCCAAAACGTGTTTATTTCTGCTGAAAAACACGTTTTGACAATTTCTGCACACTGGGGTTAAGGGCTGACTCAGTGTGCTCTTCTGAGCCAGGCAGTTACACTGTGATTCCAAGGGCTGAGAAAACGCGTTTATTTCGGGCTGAAAAACACGTTTTGAAAACTGTGCTGTTCCTGCCCTATAACTTACATGGGGGTGACCAAAGTTGCCAAAACGTGTTTATTTCTGCTGAAAAACACGTTTTGACAATTTCTGCACACTGGGGTTAAGGGCTGAGTCAGTGTGCTCTTCTGAGCCAGGCAGTTACACTGTGATTCCAAGGGCTGAGAAAACGCGTTTATTTCGGGCTGAAAAACACGTTTTGAAAACTGTGCTGTTCCTGCCCTATAAGTTACATGGTGGTGACCAAAGTTGCCAAAACGTGTTTATTTCTGCTGAAAAACACGTTTTGACAATATGTGCACACTGGGGTTAAGGCTGAGTCAGTGTGCTCTTCTGAGCCAGGCAGTTACACTGCGATTCTAAGGGCTGAGAAAACGTGTTTATTTCGGGCTGAAAAACACGTTTTGAAAACTGAGCTGTTCCTGCCCTATAACTTACATGGGGGTGACCAAAGTTGCCAAAACGTGTTTATTTCTGCTGAAAAACACGTTTTGACAATTTCTGCACACTGGGGTTAAGGGCTGACTCAGTGTGTTCTTCTGAGCCAGGCAGTTACACTGTGATTCCAAGGGCTGAGAAAACGCGTTTATTTCGGGCTGAAAAACACGTTTTGAAAACTGTGCTGTTCCTGCCCTATAACTTACATGGGGGTGACCAAAGTTGCCAAAACGTGTTTATTTCTGCTGAAAAACACGTTTTGACAATTTCTGCACACTGGGGTTAAGGGCTGACTCACTGTGCTCTTCTGAGCCAGGCAGTTACACTGCGATTCTAAGGGCTGAGAAAACGCGTTTATTTCGGGCTGAAAAACACGTTTTGAAAAGTGTGCTGTTCCTGCCCTATAACTTACATGGGGGTGACCAAAGTTGCCAAAACGTGTTTATTTCTGCTGAAAAACACGTTTTGACAATTTCTGCACACTGGGGTTAAGGGCTGACTCAGTGTGCTCTTCTGAGCCAGGCAGTTACACTGTGATTCCAAGGGCTGAGAAAACGCGTTTATTTCGGGCTGAAAAACACGTTTTGAAAACTGTGCTGTTCCTGCCCTATAACTTACATGGGGGTGACCAAAGTTGCCAAAACGTGTTTATTTCTGCTGAAAAACACGTTTTGACAATTTCTGCACACTGGGGTTAAGGGCTGAGTCAGTGTGCTCTTCTGAGCCAGGCAGTTACACTGTGATTCCAAGGGCTGAGAAAACGCGTTTATTTCGGGCTGAAAAACACGTTTTGAAAACTGTGCTGTTCCTGCCCTATAAGTTACATGGTGGTGACCAAAGTTGCCAAAACGTGTTTATTTCTGCTGAAAAACACGTTTTGACAACTTCTGCACACTGGGGTTAAGGGCTGACTCAGTGTGCTCTTCTGAGCCAGGCAGTTACACTGTGATTCCAAGGGCTGAGAAAACGCGTTTATTTCGGGCTGAAAAACACGTTTTGAAAACTGTGCTGTTCCTGCCCTATAACTTACATGGGGGTGACCAAAGTTGCCAAAACGTGTTTATTTCTGCTGAAAAACACGTTTTGACAATTTCTGCACACTGGGGTTAAGGGCTGACTCACTGTGCTCTTCTGAGCCAGGCAGTTACACTGCGATTCTAAGGGCTGAGAAATCGCGTTTATTTCGGGCTGAAAAACACGTTTTGAAAAGTGTGCTGTTCCTGCCCTATAACTTACATGGGGGTGACCAAAGTTGCCAAAACGTGTTTATTTCTGCTGAAAAACACGTTTTGACAATTTCTGCACACTGGGGCTAAGGGCTGACTCACTGTGCTCTTCTGAGCCAGGCAGTTACACTGCGATTCTAAAGGCTGAGAAAACGCGTTTATTTCGGGCTGAAAAACACGTTTTGAAAAGTGTGCTGTTCCTGCCCTATAACTTACATGGGGGTGACCAAAGTTGCCAAAACGTGTTTATTTCTGCTGAAAAACACGTTTTGACAATTTCTGCACACTGGGGTTAAGGGCTGACTCAGTGTGCTCTTCTGAGCCAGGCAGTTACACTGTGATTCCAAGGGATGAGAAAACGCGTTTATTTCGGGCTGAAAAACACGTTTTGAAAACTGTGCTGTTCCTGCCCTATAACTTACATGGGGGTGACCAAAGTTGCCAAAACGTGTTTATTTCTGCTGAAAAACACGTTTTGACAATATGTGCACACTGGGGTTAAGGGCTGACTCACTGTGCTCTTCTGAGCCAGGCAGTTACACTGCGATTCTAAGGGCTGAGAAAACGCGTTTATTTCGGGCTGAAAAACACGTTTTGAAATCTGTGCTGTTCCTGCCCTATAACTTACATGGGGGTGACCAAAGTTGCCAAAACGTGTTTATTTCTGCTGAAAAACACGTTTTGACAATTTCTGCACACTGGGGTTAAGGGCTGACTCAGTGTGCTCTTCTGAGCCAGGCAGTTACACTGTGATTCCAAGGGCTGAGAAAACGCGTTTATTTCGGGCTGAAAAACACGTTTTGAAAACTGTGCTGTTCCTGCCCTATAACTTACATGGGGGTGACCAAAGTTGCCAAAACGTGTTTATTTCTGCTGAAAAACACGTTTTGACAATTTCTGCACACTGGGGTTAAGGGCTGACTCAGTGTGCTCTTCTGAGCCAGGCAGTTACACTGTGATTCCAAGGGCTGAGAAAACGCGTTTATTTCGGGCTGAAAAACACGTTTTGAAAACTGTGCTGTTCCTGCCCTATAACTTACATGGGGGTGACCAAAGTTGCCAAAACGTGTTTATTTCTGCTGAAAAACACGTTTTGACAATTTCTGCACACTGGGGTTAAGGGCTGAGTCAGTGTGCTCTTCTGAGCCAGGCAGTTACACTGTGATTCCAAGGGCTGAGAAAACGCGTTTATTTCGGGCTGAAAAACACGTTTTGAAAACTGTGCTGTTCCTGCCCTATAAGTTACATGGTGGTGACCAAAGTTGCCAAAACGTGTTTATTTCTGCTGAAAAACACGTTTTGACAACTTCTGCACACTGGGGTTAAGGGCTGACTCAGTGTGCTCTTCTGAGCCAGGCAGTTACACTGTGATTCCAAGGGCTGAGAAAACGCGTTTATTTCGGGCTGAAAAACACGTTTTGAAAACTGTGCTGTTCCTGCCCTATAACTTACATGGGGGTGACCAAAGTTGCCAAAACGTGTTTATTTCTGCTGAAAAACACGTTTTGACAATTTCTGCACACTGGGGTTAAGGGCTGACTCACTGTGCTCTTCTGAGCCAGGCAGTTACACTGCGATTCTATGGGCTGAGAAAACGCGATTATTTCGGGCTGAAAAACACGTTTTGAAAAGTGAGCTGTTCCTGCCCTATAACTTACATGAGGGTGACCAAAGTTGCCAAAACGTGTTTATTTCTGCTGAAAAACACGTTTTGACAATTTCTGCACACTGGGGTTAAGGGCTGACTCACTGTGCTCTTCTGAGCCAGGCAGTTGCACTGCGATTCTAAAGGCTGAGAAAACGCGTTTATTTCGGGCTGAAAAACACGTTTTGAAAACTGTGCTGTTCCTGCCCTATAACTTACATGGGGGTGACCAAAGTTGCCAAAACGTGTTTATTTCTGCTGAAAAACACGTTTTGACAATTTCTGCACACTGGGGTTAAGGGCTGACTCAGTGTGCTCTTCTGAGCCAGGCAGTTACACTGTGATTCCAAGGGCTGAGAAAACGCGTTTATTTCGGGCTGAAAAACACGTTTTGAAAACTGTGCTGTTCCTGCCCTATAACTTACATGGGGGTGACCAAAGTTGCCAAAACGTGTTTATTTCTGCTGAAAAACACGTTTTGACAATTTCTGCACACTGGGGTTAAGGGCTGACTCACTGTGCTCTTCTGAGCCAGGCAGTTACACTGCGATTCTAAGGGCTGAGAAATCGCGTTTATTTCGGGCTGAAAAACACGTTTTGAAAAGTGTGCTGTTCCTGCCCTATAACTTACATTGGGGTGACCAAAGTTGCCAAAACGTGTTTATTTCTGCTGAAAAACACGTTTTGACAATTTCTGCACACTGGGGTTAAGGGCTGACTCACTGTGCTCTTCTGAGCCAGGCAGTTACACTGCGATTCTAAAGGCTGAGAAAACGCGTTTATTTCGGGCTGAAAAACACGTTTTGAAAAGTGTGCTGTTCCTGCCCTATAACTTACATGGGGGTGACCAAAGTTGCCAAAACGTGTTTATTTCTGCTGAAAAACACGTTTTGACAATTTCTGCACACTGGGGTTAAGGGCTGACTCAGTGTGCTCTTCTGAGCCAGGCAGTTACACTGTGATTCCAAGGGATGAGAAAACGCGTTTATTTCGGGCTGAAAAACACGTTTTGAAAACTGTGCTGTTCCTGCCCTATAACTTACATGGGGGTGACCAAAGTTGCCAAAACGTGTTTATTTCTGCTGAAAAACACGTTTTGACAATATGTGCACACTGGGGTTAAGGGCTGACTCACTGTGCTCTTCTGAGCCAGGCAGTTACACTGCGATTCTAAGGGCTGAGAAAACGCGTTTATTTCGGGCTGAAAAACACGTTTTGAAATCTGTGCTGTTCCTGCCCTATAACTTACATGGGGGTGACCAAAGTTGCCAAAACGTGTTTATTTCTGCTGAAAAACACGTTTTGACAATTTCTGCACACTGGGGTTAAGGGCTGACTCAGTGTGCTCTTCTGAGCCAGGCAGTTACAATGTGATTCCAAGGGCTGAGAAAACGTGTTTATTTCGGGCTGAAAAACACGTTTTGAAAACTGAGCTGTTCCTGCCCTATAACTTACATGGGGGTGACCAAAGTTGCCAAAACGTGTTTATTTCTGCTGAAAAACACGTTTTGACAATTTCTGCACACTGGGGTTAAGGGCTGACTCACTGTGCTCTTCTGAGCCAGGCAGTTACACTGCGATTCTAAAGGCTGAGAAAACGCGTTTATTTCGGGCTGAAAAACACGTTTTGAAAAGTGTGCTGTTCCTGCCCTATAACTTACATGGGGGTGACCAAAGTTGCCAAAACGTGTTTATTTCTGCTGAAAAACACGTTTTGACAATTTCTGCACACTGGGGTTAAGGGCTGACTCAGTGTGCTCTTCTGAGCCAGGCAGTTACACTGTGATTCCAAGGGCTGAGAAAACGCGTTTATTTCGGGCTGAAAAACACGTTTTGAAAACTGTGCTGTTCCTGCCCTATAACTTACATGGGGGTGACCAAAGTTGCCAAAACGTGTTTATTTCTGCTGAAAAACACGTTTTGACAATTTCTGCACACTGGGGTTAAGGGCTGACTCACTGTGCTCTTCTGAGCCAGGCAGTTACACTGCGATTCTAAAGGCTGAGAAAACGCGTTTATTTTGGGCTGAAAAACACGTTTTGAAAAGTGAGCTGTTCCTGCCCTATAACTTACATGGGGGTGACCAAAGTTGCCAAAACGTGTTTATTTCTGCTGAAAAACACGTTTTGACAATTTCTGCACACTGGGGTTAAGGGCTGACTCACTGTGCTCTTCTGAGCCAGGCAGTTACACTGCGATTCTAAGGGCTGAGAAAACGCGTTTATTTCGGGCTGAAAAACACGTTTTGAAATCTGTGCTGTTCCTGCCCTATAAGTTACATGGGGGTGACCAAAGTTGCCAAAACGTGTTTATTTCTGCTGAAAAACACGTTTTGACAATTTCTGCACACTGGGGTTAAGGGCTGAGTCAGTGTGCTCTTCTGAGCCAGGCAGTTACACTGTGATTCCAAGGGCTGAGAAAAAGCGTTTATTTCGGGCTGAAAAACACGTTTTGAAAACTGTGCTGTTCCTGCCCTATAAGTTACATGGTGGTGACCAAAGTTGCCAAAACGTGTTTATTTCTGCTGAAAAACACGTTTTGACAACTTCTGCACACTGGGGTTAAGGGCTGACTCAGTGTGCTCTTCTGAGCCAGGCAGTTACACTGCGATTCTAAGGGCTGAGAAAACGCGATTATTTCGGGCTGAAAAACACGTTTTGAAAAGTGTGCTGTTCCTGCCCTATAACTTACATGGGGGTGACCAAAGTTGCCAAAACGTGTTTATTTCTGCTGAAAAACACGTTTTGACAATTTCTGCACACTGGGGTTAAGGGCTGACTCACTGTGCTCTTCTGAGCCAGGCAGTTACACTGCGATTCTAAAGGCTGAGAAAACGCGTTTATTTCGGGCTGAAAAACACGTTTTGAAAAGTGTGCTGTTCCTGCCCTATAACTTACATGGGGGTGACCAAAGTTGCCAAAACGTGTTTATTTCTGCTGAAAAACACGTTTTGACAATTTCTGCACACTGGGGTTAAGGGCTGACTCAGTGTGCTCTTCTGAGCCAGGCAGTTACACTGTGATTCCAAGGGCTGAGAAAACGCGTTTATTTCGGGCTGAAAAACACGTTTTGAAAACTGTGCTGTTCCTGCCCTATAACTTACATGGGGGTGACCAAAGTTGCCAAAACGTGTTCATTTCTGCTGAAAAACACGTTTTGACAATTTCTGCACACTGGGGTTAAGGGCTGACTCACTGTGCTCTTCTGAGCCAGGCAGTTACACTGTGATTCCAAGGGCTGAGAAAACGCGTTTATTTCGGGCTGAAAAACACGTTTTGAAAACTGTGCTGTTCCTGCCCTATAACTTACATGGTGGTGACCAAAGTGGCCAGAACGTGTTTATTTTTGCTGAAAAACACGTTTTGACAATTTCTGCACACTGGGGTTAAGGGCTGACTCAGTGTGCTCTTCTGAGCCAGGCAGTTACATTGTGATTCCAAGGGCTGAGAAAACGCGTTTATTTCGGGCTGAAAAACACGTTTTGAAAACTGTGCTGTTCCTGCCCTATAACTTACATGGGGGTGACCAAAGTTGCCAAAACGTGTTTATTTCTGCTGAAAAACACGTTTTGACAATTTCTGCACACTGGGGTTAAGGGCTGACTCAGTGTGCTCTTCTGAGCCAGGCAGTTACACTGTGATTCCAAGGGCTGAGAAAACGCGTTTATTTCGGGCTGAAAAACACGTTTTGAAAACTGTGCTGTTCCTGCCCTATAACTTACATGGGGGTGACCAAAGTTGCCAAAACGTGTTTATTTCTGCTGAAAAACACGTTTTGACAATTTCTGCACACTGGGGTTAAGGGCTGACTCAGTGTGCTCTTCTGAGCCAGGCAGTTACACTGTGATTCCAAGGGCTGAGAAAACGCGTTTATTTCGGGCTGAAAAACACGTTTTGAAAACTGTGCTGTTCCTGCCCTATAACTTACATGGGGGTGACCAAAGTTGCCAAAACGTGTTTATTTCTGCTGAAAAACACGTTTTGACAATATGTGCACACTGGGGTTAAGGCTGAGTCAGTGTGCTCTTCTGAGCCAGGCAGTTACACTGCGATTCTAAGGGCTGAGAAAACGTGTTTATTTCGGGCTGAAAAACACGTTTTGAAAACTGAGCTGTTCCTGCCCTATAACTTACATGGGGGTGACCAAAGTTGCCAAAACGTGTTTATTTCTGCTGAAAAACACGTTTTGACAATTTCTGCACACTGGGGTTAAGGGCTGACTCAGTGTGTTCTTCTGAGCCAGGCAGTTACACTGTGATTCCAAGGGCTGAGAAAACGCGTTTATTTCGGGCTGAAAAACACGTTTTGAAAACTGTGCTGTTCCTGCCCTATAACTTACATGGGGGTGACCAAAGTTGCCAAAACGTGTTTATTTCTGCTGAAAAACACGTTTTGACAATTTCTGCACACTGGGGTTAAGGGCTGACTCACTGTGCTCTTCTGAGCCAGGCAGTTACACTGCGATTCTAAGGGCTGAGAAAACGCGTTTATTTCGGGCTGAAAAACACGTTTTGAAAAGTGTGCTGTTCCTGCCCTATAACTTACATGGGGGTGACCAAAGTTGCCAAAACGTGTTTATTTCTGCTGAAAAACACGTTTTGACAATTTCTGCACACTGGGGTTAAGGGCTGACTCAGTGTGCTCTTCTGAGCCAGGCAGTTACACTGTGATTCCAAGGGCTGAGAAAACGCGTTTATTTCGGGCTGAAAAACACGTTTTGAAAACTGTGCTGTTCCTGCCCTATAACTTACATGGGGGTGACCAAAGTTGCCAAAACGTGTTTATTTCTGCTGAAAAACACGTTTTGACAATTTCTGCACACTGGGGTTAAGGGCTGAGTCAGTGTGCTCTTCTGAGCCAGGCAGTTACACTGTGATTCCAAGGGCTGAGAAAACGCGTTTATTTCGGGCTGAAAAACACGTTTTGAAAACTGTGCTGTTCCTGCCCTATAAGTTACATGGTGGTGACCAAAGTTGCCAAAACGTGTTTATTTCTGCTGAAAAACACGTTTTGACAACTTCTGCACACTGGGGTTAAGGGCTGACTCAGTGTGCTCTTCTGAGCCAGGCAGTTACACTGTGATTCCAAGGGCTGAGAAAACGCGTTTATTTCGGGCTGAAAAACACGTTTTGAAAACTGTGCTGTTCCTGCCCTATAACTTACATGGGGGTGACCAAAGTTGCCAAAACGTGTTTATTTCTGCTGAAAAACACGTTTTGACAATTTCTGCACACTGGGGTTAAGGGCTGACTCACTGTGCTCTTCTGAGCCAGGCAGTTACACTGCGATTCTATGGGCTGAGAAAACGCGATTATTTCGGGCTGAAAAACACGTTTTGAAAAGTGAGCTGTTCCTGCCCTATAACTTACATGAGGGTGACCAAAGTTGCCAAAACGTGTTTATTTCTGCTGAAAAACACGTTTTGACAATTTCTGCACACTGGGGTTAAGGGCTGACTCACTGTGCTCTTCTGAGCCAGGCAGTTACACTGCGATTCTAAAGGCTGAGAAAACGCGTTTATTTCGGGCTGAAAAACACGTTTTGAAAAGTGTGCTGTTCCTGCCCTATAACTTACATGGGGGTGACCAAAGTTGCCAAAACGTGTTTATTTCTGCTGAAAAACACGTTTTGACAATTTCTGCACACTGGGGTTAAGGGCTGACTCAGTGTGCTCTTCTGAGCCAGGCAGTTACACTGTGATTCCAAGGGCTGAGAAAACGCGTTTATTTCGGGCTGAAAAACACGTTTTGAAAACTGTGCTGTTCCTGCCCTATAACTTACATGGGGGTGACCAAAGTTGCCAAAACGTGTTTATTTCTGCTGAAAAACACGTTTTGACAATTTCTGCACACTGGGGTTAAGGGCTGACTCACTGTGCTCTTCTGAGCCAGGCAGTTACACTGCGATTCTAAGGGCTGAGAAATCGCGTTTATTTCGGGCTGAAAAACACGTTTTGAAAAGTGTGCTGTTCCTGCCCTATAACTTACATGGGGGTGACCAAAGTTGCCAAAACGTGTTTATTTCTGCTGAAAAACACGTTTTGACAATTTCTGCACACTGGGGCTAAGGGCTGACTCACTGTGCTCTTCTGAGCCAGGCAGTTACACTGCGATTCTAAAGGCTGAGAAAACGCGTTTATTTCGGGCTGAAAAACACGTTTTGAAAAGTGTGCTGTTCCTGCCCTATAACTTACATGGGGGTGACCAAAGTTGCCAAAACGTGTTTATTTCTGCTGAAAAACACGTTTTGACAATTTCTGCACACTGGGGTTAAGGGCTGACTCAGTGTGCTCTTCTGAGCCAGGCAGTTACACTGTGATTCCAAGGGATGAGAAAACGCGTTTATTTCGGGCTGAAAAACACGTTTTGAAAACTGTGCTGTTCCTGCCCTATAACTTACATGGGGGTGACCAAAGTTGCCAAAACGTGTTTATTTCTGCTGAAAAACACGTTTTGACAATATGTGCACACTGGGGTTAAGGGCTGACTCACTGTGCTCTTCTGAGCCAGGCAGTTACACTGCGATTCTAAGGGCTGAGAAAACGCGTTTATTTCGGGCTGAAAAACACGTTTTGAAATCTGTGCTGTTCCTGCCCTATAACTTACATGGGGGTGACCAAAGTTTCCAAAACGTGTTTATTTCTGCTGAAAAACACGTTTTGACAATTTCTGCACACTGGGGTTAAGGGCTGACTCAGTGTGCTCTTCTGAGCCAGGCAGTTACACTGTGATTCCAAGGGCTGAGAAAACGCGTTTATTTCGGGCTGAAAAACACGTTTTGAAAACTGTGCTGTTCCTGCCCTATAACTTACATGGGGGTGACCAAAGTTGCCAAAACGTGTTTATTTCTGCTGAAAAACACGTTTTGACAATTTCTGCACACTGGGGTTAAGGGCTGACTCAGTGTGCTCTTCTGAGCCAGGCAGTTACACTGTGATTCCAAGGACTGAGAAAACGCGTTTATTTCGGGCTGAAAAACACGTTTTGAAAACTGTGCTGTTCCTGCCCTATAACTTACATGGGGGTGACCAAAGTTGCCAAAACGTGTTTATTTCTGCTGAAAAACACGTTTTGACAATTTCTGCACACTGGGGTTAAGGGCTGAGTCAGTGTGCTCTTCTGAGCCAGGCAGTTACACTGTGATTCCAAGGGCTGAGAAAACGCGTTTATTTCGGGCTGAAAAACACGTTTTGAAAACTGTGCTGTTCCTGCCCTATAAGTTACATGGTGGTGACCAAAGTTGCCAAAACGTGTTTATTTCTGCTGAAAAACACGTTTTGACAACTTCTGCACACTGGGGTTAAGGGCTGACTCAGTGTGCTCTTCTGAGCCAGGCAGTTACACTGTGATTCCAAGGGCTGAGAAAACGCGTTTATTTCGGGCTGAAAAACACGTTTTGAAAACTGTGCTGTTCCTGCCCTATAACTTACATGGGGGTGACCAAAGTTGCCAAAACGTGTTTATTTCTGCTGAAAAACACGTTTTGACAATTTCTGCACACTGGGGTTAAGGGCTGACTCACTGTGCTCTTCTGAGCCAGGCAGTTACACTGCGATTCTATGGGCTGAGAAAACGCGATTATTTCGGGCTGAAAAACACGTTTTGAAAAGTGAGCTGTTCCTGCCCTATAACTTACATGAGGGTGACCAAAGTTGCCAAAACGTGTTTATTTCTGCTGAAAAACACGTTTTGACAATTTCTGCACACTGGGGTTAAGGGCTGACTCACTGTGCTCTTCTGAGCCAGGCAGTTACACTGCGATTCTAAAGGCTGAGAAAACGCGTTTATTTCGGGCTGAAAAACACGTTTTGAAAAGTGTGCTGTTCCTGCCCTATAACTTACATGGGGGTGACCAAAGTTGCCAAAACGTGTTTATTTCTGCTGAAAAACACGTTTTGACAATTTCTGCACACTGGGGTTAAGGGCTGACTCAGTGTGCTCTTCTGAGCCAGGCAGTTACACTGTGATTCCAAGGGCTGAGAAAACGCGTTTATTTCGGGCTGAAAAACACGTTTTGAAAACTGTGCTGTTCCTGCCCTATAACTTACATGGGGGTGACCAAAGTTGCCAAAACGTGTTTATTTCTGCTGAAAAACACGTTTTGACAATTTCTGCACACTGGGGTTAAGGGCTGACTCACTGTGCTCTTCTGAGCCAGGCAGTTACACTGCGATTCTAAGGGCTGAGAAATCGCGTTTATTTCGGGCTGAAAAACACGTTTTGAAAAGTGTGCTGTTCCTGCCCTATAACTTACATTGGGGTGACCAAAGTTGCCAAAACGTGTTTATTTCTGCTGAAAAACACGTTTTGACAATTTCTGCACACTGGGGTTAAGGGCTGACTCACTGTGCTCTTCTGAGCCAGGCAGTTACACTGCGATTCTAAAGGCTGAGAAAACGCGTTTATTTCGGGCTGAAAAACACGTTTTGAAAAGTGTGCTGTTCCTGCCCTATAACTTACATGGGGGTGACCAAAGTTGCCAAAACGTGTTTATTTCTGCTGAAAAACACGTTTTGACAATTTCTGCACACTGGGGTTAAGGGCTGACTCAGTGTGCTCTTCTGAGCCAGGCAGTTACACTGTGATTCCAAGGGATGAGAAAACGCGTTTATTTCGGGCTGAAAAACACGTTTTGAAAACTGTGCTGTTCCTGCCCTATAACTTACATGGGGGTGACCAAAGTTGCCAAAACGTGTTTATTTCTGCTGAAAAACACGTTTTGACAATATGTGCACACTGGGGTTAAGGGCTGACTCACTGTGCTCTTCTGAGCCAGGCAGTTACACTGCGATTCTAAGGGCTGAGAAAACGCGTTTATTTCGGGCTGAAAAACACGTTTTGAAATCTGTGCTGTTCCTGCCCTATAACTTACATGGGGGTGACCAAAGTTGCCAAAACGTGTTTATTTCTGCTGAAAAACACGTTTTGACAATTTCTGCACACTGGGGTTAAGGGCTGACTCAGTGTGCTCTTCTGAGCCAGGCAGTTACAATGTGATTCCAAGGGCTGAGAAAACGTGTTTATTTCGGGCTGAAAAACACGTTTTGAAAACTGAGCTGTTCCTGCCCTATAACTTACATGGTGGTGACCAAAGTTGCCAAAACGTGTTTATTTCTGCTGAAAAACACGTTTTGACAATTTCTGCACACTGGGGTTAAGGGCTGACTCAGTGTGCTCTTCTGAGCCAGGCAGTTACACTGTGATTCCAAGGGCTGAGAAAACGCGTTTATTTCGGGCTGAAAAACACGTTTTGAAAACTGTGCTGTTCCTGCCCTATAACTTACATGGGGGTGACCAAAGTTGCCAAAACGTGTTTATTTCTGCTGAAAAACACGTTTTGACAATTTCTGCACACTGGGGTTAAGGGCTGACTCACTCTGCTCTTCTGAGCCAGGCAGTTACACTGCGATTCTAAGGGCTGAGAAAACGCGTTTATTTCGGGCTGAAAAACACGTTTTGAAAAGTGTGCTGTTCCTGCCCTATAACTTACATGGGGGTGACCAAAGTTGCCAAAACGTGTTTATTTCTGCTGAAAAACACGTTTTGACAATTTCTGCACACTGGGGTTAAGGGCTGACTCACTGTGCTCTTCTGAGCCAGGCAGTTACACTGCGATTCTAAAGGCTGAGAAAACGCGTTTATTTCGGCTGAAAAACACGTTTTGAAAAGTGTGCTGTTCCTGCCCTATAACTTACATGGGGGTGACCAAAGTTGCCAAAACGTGTTTATTTCTGCTGAAAAACACGTTTTGACAATTTCTGCACACTGGGGTTAAGGGCTGACTCAGTGTGCTCTTCTGAGCCAGGCAGTTACACTGTGATTCCAAGGGCTGAGAAAACGCGTTTATTTCGGGCTGAAAAACACGTTTTGAAAACTGTGCTGTTCCTGCCCTATAACTTACATGGGGGTGACCAAAGTTGCCAAAACGTGTTTATTTCTGCTGAAAAACACGTTTTGACAATATGTGCACACTGGGGTTAAGGGCTGACTCACTGTGCTCTTCTGAGCCTGGCAGTTACACTGCGATTCTAAGGGCTGAGAAAACGCGTTCATTTCGGGCTGAAAAACACGTTTTGAAAAGTGTGCTGTTCCTGCCCTATAACTTACATGGGGGTGACCAAAGTTGCCAAAACGTGTTTATTTCTGCTGAAAAACACGTTTTGACAATTTCTGCACACTGGGGTTAAGGGCTGTCTCAACTGTGCTCTTCTGAGCCAGGCAGTTACACTGCGATTCTAAAGGCTGAGAAAACGCGTTTATTTCGGGCTGAAAAACACGTTTTGAAAACTGTGCTGTTCCTGCCCTATAACTTACATGGGGGTGACCAAAGTTGCCAAAACGTGTTTATTTCTGCTGAAAAACACGTTTTGACAATTTCTGCACACTGGGTTAAAGGGCTGACTCAGTGTGCTCTTCTGAGCCAGGCAGTTACACTGTGATTCCAAGGGCTGAGAAAACGTGTTTATTTCGGGCTGAAAAACACGTTTTGAAAACTGAGCTGTTCCTGCCCTATAACTTACATGGGGGTGACCAAAGTTGCCAAAACGTGTTTATTTCTGCTGAAAAACGCGTTTTGACAATTTCTGCACACTGGGGTTAAGGGCTGACTCAGTGTGTTCTTCTGAGCCAGGCAGTTACACTGTGATTCCAAGGCCTGAGAAAACGCGTTTATTTCGGGCTGAAAAACACGTTTTGAAAACTGTGCTGTTCCTGCCCTATAACTTACATGGGGGTGACCAAAGTTGCCAAAACGTGTTTATTTCTGCTGAAAAACACGTTTTGACAATTTCTGCACACTGGGGTTAAGGGCTGACTCACTGTGCTCTTCTGAGCCAGGCAGTTACACTGCGATTCTAAGGGCTGAGAAATCGCGTTTATTTCGGGCTGAAAAACACGTTTTGAAAAGTGTGCTGTTCCTGCCCTATAACTTACATGGGGGTGACCAAAGTTGCCAAAACGTGTTTATTTCTGCTGAAAAACACGTTTTGACAATTTCTGCACACTGGGGTTAAGGGCTGACTCACTGTGCTCTTCTGAGCCAGGCAGTTACACTGCGATTCTAAAGGCTGAGAAAACGCGTTTATTTCGGGCTGAAAAACACGTTTTGAAAAGTGTGCTGTTCCTGCCCTATAACTTACATGGGGGTGACCAAAGTTGCCAAAACGTGTTTATTTCTGCTGAAAAACACGTTTTGACAATTTCTGCACACTGGGGTTAAGGGCTGACTCAGTGTGCTCTTCTGAGCCAGGCAGTTACACTGTGATTCCAAGGGCTGAGAAAACGCGTTTATTTCGGGCTGAAAAACACGTTTTGAAAACTGTGCTGTTCCTGCCCTATAACTTACATGGGGGTGACCAAAGTTGCCAAAACGTGTTTATTTCTGCTGAAAAACACGTTTTGACAATATGTGCACACTGGGGTTAAGGGCTGACTCACTGTGCTCTTCTGAGCCAGGCAGTTACACTGCGATTCTAAGGGCTGAGAAAACGCGTTTATTTCGGGCTGAAAAACACGTTTTGAAATCTGTGCTGTTCCTGCCCTATAACTTACATGGGGGTGACCAAAGTTGCCAAAACGTGTTTATTTATGCTGAAAAACACGTTTTGACAATTTCTGCACACTGGGGTTAAGGGCTGACTCAGTGTGCTCTTCTGAGCCAGGCAGTTACAATGTGATTCCAAGGGCTGAGAAAACGTGTTTATTTCGGGCTGAAAAACACGTTTTGAAAACTGAGCTGTTCCTGCCCTATAACTTACATGGTGGTGACCAAAGTTGCCAAAACGTGTTTATTTCTGCTGAAAAACACGTTTTGACAATTTCTGCACACTGGGGTTAAGGGCTGACTCAGTGTGCTCTTCTGAGCCAGGCAGTTACACTGTGATTCCAAGGGCTGAGAAAACGCGTTTATTTCGGGCTGAAAAACACGTTTTGAAAACTGTGCTGTTCCTGCCCTATAACTTACATGGGGGTGACCAAAGTTGCCAAAACGTGTTTATTTCTGCTGAAAAACACGTTTTGACAATTTCTGCACACTGGGGTTAAGGGCTGACTCACTGTGCTCTTCTGAGCCAGGCAGTTACACTGCGATTCTAAAGGCTGAGAAAACGCGTTTATTTCGGGCTGAAAAACACGTTTTGAAAAGTGTGCTGTTCCTGCCCTATAACTTACATGGGGGTGACCAAAGTTGCCAAAACGTGTTTATTTCTGCTGAAAAACACGTTTTGACAATTTCTGCACACTGGGGTTAAGGGCTGACTCAGTGTGCTCTTCTGAGCCAGGCAGTTACACTGTGATTCCAAGGGCTGAGAAAACGCGTTTATTTCGGGCTGAAAAACACGTTTTGAAAAGTGTGCTGTTCCTGCCCTATAACTTACATGGGGGTGACCAAAGTTGCCAAAACGTGTTTATTTCTGCTGAAAAACACGTTTTGACAATTTCTGCACACTGGGGTTAAGGGCTGTATCAACTGTGCTCTTCTGAGCCAGGCAGTTACACTGCGATTCTAAAGGCTGAGAAAACGCGTTTATTTCGGGCTGAAAAACACGTTTTGAAAACTGTGCTGTTCCTGCCCTATAACTTACATGGGGGTGACCAAAGTTGCCAAAACGTGTTTATTTCTGCTGAAAAACACGTTTTGACAATTTCTGCACACTGGGGTTAAGGGCTGACTCACTGTGCTCTTCTGAGCCAGGCAGTTACACTGCGATTCTAAGGGCTGAGAAATCGCGTTTATTTCGGGCTGAAAAACACGTTTTGAAAAGTGTGCAGTTCCTGCCCTATAACTTACATGGGGGTGACCAAAGTTGCCAAAACGTGTTTATTTCTGCTGAAAAACACGTTTTGACAATTTCTGCACACTGGGGTTAAGGGCTGACTCAGTGTGCTCTTCTGAGCCAGGCAGTTACAATGTGATTCCAAGGGCTGAGAAAACGTGTTTATTTCGGGCTGAAAAACACGTTTTGAAAACTGAGCTGTTCCTGCCCTATAACTTACATGGGGGTGACCAAAGTTGCCAAAACGTGTTTATTTCTGCTGAAAAACACGTTTTGACAATTTCTGCACACTGGGGTTAAGGGCTGACTCAGTGTGCTCTTCTGAGCCAGGCAGTTACACTGTGATTCCAAGGGCTGAGAAAACGCGTTTATTTCGGGCTGAAAAACACGTTTTGAAAACTGTGCTGTTCCTGCCCTATAACTTACATGGGGGTGACCAAAGTTGCCAAAACGTGTTTATTTCTGCTGAAAAACACGTTTTGACAATTTCTGCACACTGGGGTTAAGGGCTGACTCACTCTGCTCTTCTGAGCCAGGCAGTTACACTGCGATTCTAAGGGCTGAGAAAACGCGTTTATTTCGGGCTGAAAAACACGTTTTGAAAAGTGTGCTGTTCCTGCCCTATAACTTACATGGGGGTGACCAAAGTTGCCAAAACGTGTTTATTTCTGCTGAAAAACACGTTTTGACAATTTCTGCACACTGGGGTTAAGGGCTGACTCACTGTGCTCTTCTGAGCCAGGCAGTTACACTGCGATTCTAAAGGCTGAGAAAACGCGTTTATTTCGGGCTGAAAAACACGTTTTGAAAAGTGTGCTGTTCCTGCCCTATAACTTACATGGGGGTGACCAAAGTTGCCAAAACGTGTTTATTTCTGCTGAAAAACACGTTTTGACAATTTCTGCACACTGGGGTTAAGGGCTGACTCAGTGTGCTCTTCTGAGCCAGGCAGTTACACTGTGATTCCAAGGGCTGAGAAAACGCGTTTATTTCGGGCTGAAAAACACGTTTTGAAAACTGTGCTGTTCCTGCCCTATAACTTACATGGGGGTGACCAAAGTTGCCAAAACGTGTTTATTTCTGCTGAAAAACACGTTTTGACAATATGTGCACACTGGGGTTAAGGGCTGACTCACTGTGCTCTTCTGAGCCTGGCAGTTACACTGCGATTCTAAGGGCTGAGAAAACGCGTTTATTTCGGGCTGAAAAACACGTTTTGAAAAGTGTGCTGTTCCTGCCCTATAACTTACATGGGGGTGACCAAAGTTGCCAAAACGTGTTTATTTCTGCTGAAAAACACGTTTTGACAATTTCTGCACACTGGGGTTAAGGGCTGTCTCAACTGTGCTCTTCTGAGCCAGGCAGTTACACTGCGATTCTAAAGGCTGAGAAAACGCGTTTATTTCGGGCTGAAAAACACGTTTTGAAAACTGTGCTGTTCCTGCCCTATAACTTACATGGGGGTGACCAAAGTTGCCAAAACGTGTTTATTTCTGCTGAAAAACACGTTTTGACAATTTCTGCACACTGGGTTAAAGGGCTGACTCAGTGTGCTCTTCTGAGCCAGGCAGTTACACTGTGATTCCAAGGGCTGAGAAAACGTGTTTATTTCGGGCTGAAAAACACGTTTTGAAAACTGAGCTGTTCCTGCCCTATAACTTACATGGGGGTGACCAAAGTTGCCAAAACGTGTTTATTTCTGCTGAAAAACACGTTTTGACAATTTCTGCACACTGGGGTTAAGGGCTGACTCAGTGTGTTCTTCTGAGCCAGGCAGTTACACTGTGATTCCAAGGGCTGAGAAAACGCGTTTATTTCGGGCTGAAAAACACGTTTTGAAAACTGTGCTGTTCCTGCCCTATAACTTACATGGGGGTGACCAAAGTTGCCAAAACGTGTTTATTTCTGCTGAAAAACACGTTTTGACAATTTCTGCACACTGGGGTTAAGGGCTGACTCACTGTGCTCTTCTGAGCCAGGCAGTTACACTGCGATTCTAAGGGCTGAGAAATCGCGTTTATTTCGGGCTGAAAAACACGTTTTGAAAAGTGTGCTGTTCCTGCCCTATAACTTACATGGGGGTGACCAAAGTTGCCAAAACGTGTTTATTTCTGCTGAAAAACACGTTTTGACAATTTCTGCACACTGGGGTTAAGGGCTGACTCACTGTGCTCTTCTGAGCCAGGCAGTTACACTGCGATTCTAAAGGCTGAGAAAACGCGTTTATTTCGGGCTGAAAAACACGTTTTGAAAAGTGTGCTGTTCCTGCCCTATAACTTACATGGGGGTGACCAAAGTTGCCAAAACGTGTTTATTTCTGCTGAAAAACACGTTTTGACAATTTCTGCACACTGGGGTTAAGGGCTGACTCAGTGTGCTCTTCTGAGCCAGGCAGTTACACTGTGATTCCAAGGGCTGAGAAAACGCGTTTATTTCGGGCTGAAAAACACGTTTTGAAAACTGTGCTGTTCCTGCCCTATAACTTACATGGGGGTGACCAAAGTTGCCAAAACGTGTTTATTTCTGCTGAAAAACACGTTTTGACAATATGTGCACACTGGGGTTAAGGGCTGACTCACTGTGCTCTTCTGAGCCAGGCAGTTACACTGCGATTCTAAGGGCTGAGAAAACGCGTTTATTTCGGGCTGAAAAACACGTTTTGAAATCTGTGCTGTTCCTGCCCTATAACTTACATGGGGGTGACCAAAGTTGCCAAAACGTGTTTATTTCTGCTGAAAAACACGTTTTGACAATTTCTGCACACTGGGGTTAAGGGCTGACTCAGTGTGTTCTTCTGAGCCAGGCAGTTACACTGTGATTCCAAGGGCTGAGAAAACGCGTTTATTTCGGGCTGAAAAACACGTTTTGAAAACTGTGCTGTTCCTGCCCTATAACTTACATGGGGGTGACCAAAGTTGCCAAAACGTGTTTATTTCTGCTGAAAAACACGTTTTGACAATTTCTGCACACTGGGGTTAAGGGCTGACTCAGTGTGTTCTTCTGAGCCAGGCAGTTACACTGTGATTCCAAGGGCTAAGAAAACGCGTTTATTTCGGGCTGAAAAACACGTTTTGAAAACTGTGCTGTTCCTGCCCTATAACTTACATGGGGGTGACCAAAGTTGCCAAAACGTGTTTATTTCTGCTGAAAAACACGTTTTGACAATTTCTGCACACTGGGGTTAAGGGCTGACTCAGTGTGCTCTTCTGAGCCAGGCAGTTACACTGTGATTCCAAGGGCTGAGAAAACGCGTTTATTTCGGGCTGAAAAACACGTTTTGAAAACTGTGCTGTTCCTGCCCTATAAGTTACATGGTGGTGACCAAAGTTGCCAAAACGTGTTTATTTCTGCTGAAAAACACGTTTTGACAACTTCTGCACACTGGGGTTAAGGGCTGACTCAGTGTGCTCTTCTGAGCCAGGCAGTTACACTGTGATTCCAAGGGCTGAGAAAACGCGTTTATTTCGGGCTGAAAAACACGTTTTGAAAACTGTGCTGTTCCTGCCCTATAACTTACATGGGGGTGACCAAAGTTGCCAAAACGTGTTTATTTCTCCTGAAAAACACGTTTTGACAATTTCTGCACACTGGGGTTAAGGGCTGACTCACTGTGCTCTTCTGAGCCAGGCAGTTACACTGCGATTCTAAGGGCTGAGAAAACGCGATTATTTCGGGCTGAAAAACACGTTTTGAAAAGTGTGCTGTTCCTGCCCTATAACTTACATGGGGGTGACCAAAGTTGCCAAAACGTGTTTATTTCTGCTGAAAAACACGTTTTGACAATTTCTGCACACTGGGGTTAAGGGCTGACTCACTGTGCTCTTCTGAGCCAGGCAGTTACACTGCGATTCTAAAGGCTGAGAAAACGCGTTTATTTCGGGCTGAAAAACACGTTTTGAAAAGTGTGCTGTTCCTGCCCTATAACTTACATGGGGGTGACCAAAGTTGCCAAAACGTGTTTATTTCTGCTGAAAAACACGTTTTGACAATTTCTGCACACTGGGGTTAAGGGCTGACTCAGTGTGCTCTTCTGAGCCAGGCAGTTACACTGTGATTCCAAGGGCTGAGAAAACGCGTTTATTTCGGGCTGAAAAACACGTTTTGAAAACTGTGCTGTTCCTGCCCTATAACTTACATGGGGGTGACCAAAGTTGCCAAAACGTGTTCATTTCTGCTGAAAAACACGTTTTGACAATTTCTGCACACTGGGGTTAAGGGCTGACTCACTGTGCTCTTCTGAGCCAGGTAGTTACACTGTGATTCCAAGGGCTGAGAAAACGCGTTTATTTCGGGCTGAAAAACACGTTTTGAAAACTGTGCTGTTCCTGCCCTATAACTTACATGGTGGTGACCAAAGTTGCCAGAACGTGTTTATTTTTGCTGAAAAACACGTTTTGACAATTTCTGCACACTGGGGTTAAGGGCTGACTCAGTGTGCTCTTCTGAGCCAGGCAGTTACACTGTGATTCCAAGGGCTGAGAAAACGCGTTTATTTCGGGCTGAAAAACACGTTTTGAAAACTGTGCTGTTCCTGCCCTATAACTTACATGGGGGTGACCAAAGTTGCCAAAACGTGTTTATTTCTGCTGAAAAACACGTTTTGACAATTTCTGCACACTGGGGTTAAGGGCTGACTCACTGTGCTCTTCTGAGCCAGGCAGTTACACTGCGATTCTAAAGGCTGAGAAAACGCGTTTATTTCGGGCTGAAAAACACGTTTTGAAAAGTGTGCTGTTCCTGCCCTATAACTTACATGGGGGTGACCAAAGTTGCCAAAACGTGTTTATTTCTGCTGAAAAACACGTTTTGACAATTTCTGCACACTGGGGTTAAGTGCTGACTCAGTGTGCTCTTCTGAGCCAGGCAGTTACACTGTGATTCCAAGGGCTGAGAAAACGCGTTTATTTCGGGCTGAAAAACACGTTTTGAAAACTGTGCTGTTCCTGCCCTATAACTTACATGGGGGTGACCAAAGTTGCCAAAACGTGTTTATTTCTGCTGAAAAACACGTTTTGACAATTTCTGCACACTGGGGTTAAGGGCTGACTCACTGTGCTCTTCTGAGCCAGGCAGTTACACTGCGATTCTAAAGGCTGAGAAAACGCGTTTATTTCGGGCTGAAAAACACGTTTTGAAAAGTGAGCTGTTCCTGCCCTATAACTTACATGGGGGTGACCAAAGTTGCCAAAACGTGTTTATTTCTGCTGAAAAACACGTTTTGACAATTTCTGCACACTGGGGTTAAGGGCTGACTCACTGTGCTCTTCTGAGCCAGGCAGTTACACTGTGATTCCAAGGGCTGAGAAAACGCGTTTATTTCGGGCTGAAAAACACGTTTTGAAAACTGTGCTGTTCCTGCCCTATAACTTACATGGGGGTGACCAAAGTTGCCAAAACGTGTTCATTTCTGCTGAAAAACACGTTTTGACAATTTCTGCACACTGGGGTTAAGGGCTGACTCACTGTGCTCTTCTGAGCCAGGCAGTTACACTGTGATTCCAAGGGCTGAGAAAACGCGTTTATTTCGGGCTGAAAAACACGTTTTGAAAACTGTGCTGTTCCTGCCCTATAACTTACATGGTGGTGACCAAAGTTGCCAGAACGTGTTTATTTTTGCTGAAAAACACGTTTTGACAATTTCTGCACACTGGGGTTAAGGGCTGACTCAGTGTGCTCTTCTGAGCCAGGCAGTTACATTGTGATTCCAAGGGCTGAGAAAACGCGTTTATTTCGGGCTGAAAAACACGTTTTGAAAACTGTGCTGTTCCTGCCCTATAACTTACATGGGGGTGACCAAAGTTGCCAAAACGTGTTTATTTCTGCTGAAAAACACGTTTTGACAATTTCTGCACACTGGGGTTAAGGGCTGACTCAGTGTGCTCTTCTGAGCCAGGCAGTTACACTGTGATTCCAAGGGCTGAGAAAACGCGTTTATTTCGGGCTGAAAAACACGTTTTGAAAACTGTGCTGTTCCTGCCCTATAAGTTACATGGTGGTGACCAAAGTTGCCAAAACGTGTTTATTTCTGCTGAAAAACACGTTTTGACAATTTCTGCACACTGGGGTTAAGGGCTGACTCAGTGTGCTCTTCTGAGCCAGGCAGTTACACTGTGATTCCAAGGGCTGAGAAAACGCGTTTATTTCGGGCTGAAAAACACGTTTTGAAAAGTGTGCTGTTCCTGCCCTATAACTTACATGGGAGTGACCAAAGTTGCCAAAACGTGTTTATTTCTGCTGAAAAACACGTTTTGACAATTTCTGCACACTGGGGTTAAGGGCTGACTCACTGTGCTCTTCTGAGCCAGGCAGTTACACTGCGATTCTAAAGGCTGAGAAAACGCGTTTATTTCGGGCTGAAAAACACGTTTTGAAAACTGTGCTGTTCCTGCCCTATAAGTTACATGGTGGTGACCAAAGTTGCCAAAACGTGTTTATTTCTGCTGAAAAACACGTTTTGACAATTTCTGCACACTGGGGTTAAGGGCTGACTCAGTGTGCTCTTCTGAGCCAGGCAGTTACACTGTGATTCCAAGGGCTGAGAAAACGCGTTTATTTCGGGCTGAAAAACACGTTTTGAAAAGTGTGCTGTTCCTGCCCTATAACTTACATGGGAGTGACCAAAGTTGCCAAAACGTGTTTATTTCTGCTGAAAAACACGTTTTGACAATTTCTGCACACTGGGGTTAAGGGCTGACTCACTGTGCTCTTCTGAGCCAGGCAGTTACACTGCGATTCTAAAGGCTGAGAAAACGCGTTTATTTCGGGCTGAAAAACACGTTTTGAAAACTGTGCTGTTCCTGCCCTATAACTTACATGGGGGTGACCAAAGTTGCCAAAACGTGTTTATTTCTGCTGAAAAACACGTTTTGACAATTTCTGCACACTGGGGTTAAGGGCTGACTCAGTGTGCTCTTCTGAGCCAGGCAGTTACACTGTGATTCCAAGGGATGAGAAAACGCGTTTATTTCGGGCTGAAAAACACGTTTTGAAAACTGTGCTGTTCCTGCCCTATAACTTACATGGGGGTGACCAAAGTTGCCAAAACGTGTTTATTTCTGCTGAAAAACACGTTTTGACAATATGTGCACACTGGGGTTAAGGCTGAGTCAGTGTGCTCTTCTGAGCCAGGCAGTTACACTGCGATTCTAAGGGCTGAGAAAACGTGTTTATTTCGGGCTGAAAAACACGTTTTGAAAACTGAGCTGTTCCTGCCCTATAACTTACATGGGGGTGACCAAAGTTGCCAAAACGTGTTTATTTCTGCTGAAAAACACGTTTTGACAATTTCTGCACACTGGGGTTAAGGGCTGACTCAGTGTGTTCTTCTGAGCCAGGCAGTTACACTGTGATTCCAAGGGCTGAGAAAACGCGTTTATTTCGGGCTGAAAAACACGTTTTGAAAACTGTGCTGTTCCTGCCCTATAACTTACATGGGGGTGACCAAAGTTGCCAAAACGTGTTTATTTCTGCTGAAAAACACGTTTTGACAATTTCTGCACACTGGGGTTAAGGGCTGACTCACTGTGCTCTTCTGAGCCAGGCAGTTACACTGCGATTCT
Source organism: Atractosteus spatula (assembly GCF_055471065.1). Taxonomy (NCBI): domain Eukaryota; kingdom Metazoa; phylum Chordata; class Actinopteri; order Semionotiformes; family Lepisosteidae; genus Atractosteus; species Atractosteus spatula. The sequence continues at coordinate 18,024,548 of NC_142716.1, read as the reverse complement.
AAGGGCTGAGAAAACGCGTTTATTTCGGGCTGAAAAACACGTTTTGAAAAGTGTGCTGTTCCTGCCCTATAACTTACATGGGGGTGACCAAAGTTGCCAAAACGTGTTTATTTCTGCTGAAAAACACGTTTTGACAATTTCTGCACACTGGGGTTAAGGGCTGACTCAGTGTGCTCTTCTGAGCCAGGCAGTTACACTGTGATTCCAAGGGCTGAGAAAACGCGTTTATTTCGGGCTGAAAAACACGTTTTGAAAACTGTGCTGTTCCTGCCCTATAACTTACATGGGGGTGACCAAAGTTGCCAAAACGTGTTTATTTCTGCTGAAAAACACGTTTTGACAATTTCTGCACACTGGGGTTAAGGGCTGAGTCAGTGTGCTCTTCTGAGCCAGGCAGTTACACTGTGATTCCAAGGGCTGAGAAAACGCGTTTATTTCGGGCTGAAAAACACGTTTTGAAAACTGTGCTGTTCCTGCCCTATAAGTTACATGGTGGTGACCAAAGTTGCCAAAACGTGTTTATTTCTGCTGAAAAACACGTTTTGACAACTTCTGCACACTGGGGTTAAGGGCTGACTCAGTGTGCTCTTCTGAGCCAGGCAGTTACACTGTGATTCCAAGGGCTGAGAAAACGCGTTTATTTCGGGCTGAAAAACACGTTTTGAAAACTGTGCTGTTCCTGCCCTATAACTTACATGGGGGTGACCAAAGTTGCCAAAACGTGTTTATTTCTGCTGAAAAACACGTTTTGACAATTTCTGCACACTGGGGTTAAGGGCTGACTCACTGTGCTCTTCTGAGCCAGGCAGTTACACTGCGATTCTAAGGGCTGAGAAAACGCGATTATTTCGGGCTGAAAAACACGTTTTGAAAAGTGAGCTGTTCCTGCCCTATAACTTACATGGGGGTGACCAAAGTTGCCAAAACGTGTTTATTTCTGCTGAAAAACACGTTTTGACAATTTCTGCACACTGGGGTTAAGGTCTGACTCACTGTGCTCTTCTGAGCCAGGCAGTTACACTGCGATTCTAAAGGCTGAGAAAACGCGTTTATTTCGGGCTGAAAAACACGTTTTGAAAAGTGTGCTGTTCCTGCCCTATAACTTACATGGGGGTGACCAAAGTTGCCAAAACGTGTTTATTTCTGCTGAAAAACACGTTTTGACAATTTCTGCACACTGGGGTTAAGGGCTGACTCAGTGTGCTCTTCTGAGCCAGGCAGTTACACTGTGATTCCAAGGGCTGAGAAAACGCGTTTATTTCGGGCTGAAAAACACGTTTTGAAAACTGTGCTGTTCCTGCCCTATAACTTACATGGGGGTGACCAAAGTTGCCAAAACGTGTTTATTTCTGCTGAAAAACACGTTTTGACAATTTCTGCACACTGGGGTTAAGGGCTGACTCACTGTGCTCTTCTGAGCCAGGCAGTTACACTGCGATTCTAAGGGCTGAGAAATCGCGTTTATTTCGGGCTGAAAAACACGTTTTGAAAAGTGTGCTGTTCCTGCCCTATAACTTACATGGGGGTGACCAAAGTTGCCAAAACGTGTTTATTTCTGCTGAAAAACACGTTTTGACAATTTCTGCACACTGGGGTTAAGGGCTGACTCACTGTGCTCTTCTGAGCCAGGCAGTTACACTGCGATTCTAAAGGCTGAGAAAACGCGTTTATTTCGGGCTGAAAAACACGTTTTGAAAAGTGTGCTGTTCCTGCCCTATAACTTACATGGGGGTGACCAAAGTTGCCAAAACGTGTTTATTTCTGCTGAAAAACACGTTTTGACAATTTCTGCACACTGGGGTTAAGGGCTGACTCAGTGTGCTCTTCTGAGCCAGGCAGTTACACTGTGATTCCAAGGGATGAGAAAACGCGTTTATTTCGGGCTGAAAAACACGTTTTGAAAACTGTGCTGTTCCTGCCCTATAACTTACATGGGGGTGACCAAAGTTGCCAAAACGTGTTTATTTCTGCTGAAAAACACGTTTTGACAATATGTGCACACTGGGGTTAAGGGCTGACTCACTGTGCTCTTCTGAGCCAGGCAGTTACACTGCGATTCTAAGGGCTGAGAAAACGCGTTTATTTCGGGCTGAAAAACACGTTTTGAAATCTGTGCTGTTCCTGCCCTATAACTTACATGGGGGTGACCAAAGTTGCCAAAACGTGTTTATTTCTGCTGAAAAACACGTTTTGACAATTTCTGCACACTGGGGTTAAGGGCTGACTCAGTGTGCTCTTCTGAGCCAGGCAGTTACAATGTGATTCCAAGGGCTGAGAAAACGTGTTTTTTTCGGGCTGAAAAACACGTTTTGAAAACTGAGCTGTTCCTGCCCTATAACTTACATGGGGGTGACCAAAGTTGCCAAAACGTGTTTATTTCTGCTGAAAAACACGTTTTGACAATTTCTGCACACTGGGGTTAAGGGCTGACTCAGTGTGCTCTTCTGAGCCAGGCAGTTACACTGTGATTCCAAGGGCTGAGAAAACGCGTTTATTTCGGGCTGAAAAACACGTTTTGAAAACTGTGCTGTTCCTGCCCTATAACTTACATGGGGGTGACCAAAGTTGCCAAAACGTGTTTATTTCTGCTGAAAAACACGTTTTGACAATTTCTGCACACTGGGGTTAAGGGCTGACTCACTCTGCTCTTCTGAGCCAGGCAGTTACACTGCGATTCTAAGGGCTGAGAAAACGCGTTTATTTCGGGCTGAAAAACACGTTTTGAAAAGTGTGCTGTTCCTGCCCTATAACTTACATGGGGGTGACCAAAGTTGCCAAAACGTGTTTATTTCTGCTGAAAAACACGTTTTGACAATTTCTGCACACTGGGGTTAAGGGCTGACTCACTGTGCTCTTCTGAGCCAGGCAGTTACACTGCGATTCTAAAGGCTGAGAAAACGCGTTTATTTCGGGCTGAAAAACACGTTTTGAAAAGTGTGCTGTTCCTGCCCTATAACTTACATGGGGGTGACCAAAGTTGCCAAAACGTGTTTATTTCTGCTGAAAAACACGTTTTGACAATTTCTGCACACTGGGGTTAAGGGCTGACTCAGTGTGCTCTTCTGAGCCAGGCAGTTACACTGTGATTCCAAGGGCTGAGAAAACGCGTTTATTTCGGGCTGAAAAACACGTTTTGAAAACTGTGCTGTTCCTGCCCTATAACTTACAAGGGGGTGACCAAAGTTGCCAAAACGTGTTTATTTCTGCTGAAAAACACGTTTTGACAATATGTGCACACTGGGGTTAAGGGCTGACTCACTGTGCTCTTCTGAGCCTGGCAGTTACACTGCGATTCTAAGGGCTGAGAAAACGCGTTTATTTCGGGCTGAAAAACACGTTTTGAAAAGTGTGCTGTTCCTGCCCTATAACTTACATGGGGGTGACCAAAGTTGCCAAAACGTGTTTATTTCTGCTGAAAAACACGTTTTGACAATTTCTGCACACTGGGGTTAAGGGCTGTCTCAACTGTGCTCTTCTGAGCCAGACAGTTACACTGCGATTCTAAAGGCTGAGAAAACGCGTTTATTTCGGGCTGAAAAACACGTTTTGAAAACTGTGCTGTTCCTGCCCTATAACTTACATGGGGGTGACCAAAGTTGCCAAAACGTGTTTATTTCTGCTGAAAAACACGTTTTGACAATTTCTGCACACTGGGGTTAAGGGCTGACTCAGTGTGTTCTTCTGAGCCAGGCAGTTACACTGTGATTCCAAGGGCTGAGAAAACGCGTTTATTTCGGGCTGAAAAACACGTTTTGAAAACTGTGCTGTTCCTGCCCTATAACTTACATGGGGGTGACCAAAGTTGCCAAAACGTGTTTATTTCTGCTGAAAAACACGTTTTGACAATTTCTGCACACTGGGGTTAAGGGCTGACTCACTGTGCTCTTCTGAGCCAGGCAGTTACACTGCGATTCTAAGGGCTGAGAAATCGCGTTTATTTCGGGCTGAAAAACACGTTTTGAAAAGTGTGCTGTTCCTGCCCTATAACTTACATGGGGGTGACCAAAGTTGCCAAAACGTGTTTATTTCTGCTGAAAAACACGTTTTGACAATTTCTGCACACTGGGGTTAAGGGCTGACTCACTGTGCTCTTCTGAGCCAGGCAGTTACACTGCGATTCTAAAGGCTGAGAAAACGCGTTTATTTCGGGCTGAAAAACACGTTTTGAAAAGTGTGCTGTTCCTGCCCTATAACTTACATGGGGGTGACCAAAGTTGCCAAAACGTGTTTATTTCTGCTGAAAAACACGTTTTGACAATTTCTGCACACTGGGGTTAAGGGCTGACTCAGTGTGCTCTTCTGAGCCAGGCAGTTACACTGTGATTCCAAGGGCTGAGAAAACGCGTTTATTTCGGGCTGAAAAACACGTTTTGAAAACTGTGCTGTTCCTGCCCTATAACTTACATGGGGGTGACCAAAGTTGCCAAAACGTGTTTATTTCTGCTGAAAAACACGTTTTGACAATATGTGCACACTGGGGTTAAGGGCTGACTCACTGTGCTCTTCTGAGCCAGGCAGTTACACTGCGATTCTAAGGGCTGAGAAAACGCGTTTATTTCGGGCTGAAAAACACGTTTTGAAATCTGTGCTGTTCCTGCCCTATAACTTACATGGGGGTGACCAAAGTTGCCAAAACGTGTTTATTTCTGCTGAAAAACACGTTTTGACAATTTCTGCACACTGGGGTTAAGGGCTGACTCAGTGTGTTCTTCTGAGCCAGGCAGTTACACTGTGATTCCAAGGGCTGAGAAAACGCGTTTATTTCGGGCTGAAAAACACGTTTTGAAAACTGTGCTGTTCCTGCCCTATAACTTACATGGGGGTGACCAAAGTTGCCAAAACGTGTTTATTTCTGCTGAAAAACACGTTTTGACAATTTCAGCACACTGGGGTTAAGGGCTGACTCAGTGTGTTCTTCTGAGCCTGGCAGTTACACTGTGATTCCAAGGGCTGAGAAAACGCGTTTATTTCGGGCTGAAAAACACGTTTTGAAAACTGTGCTGTTCCTGCCCTATAACTTACATGGGGGTGACCAAAGTTGCCAAAACGTGTTTATTTCTGCTGAAAAACACGTTTTGACAATTTCTGCACACTGGGGTTAAGGGCTGACTCAGTGTGCTCTTCTGAGCCAGGCAGTTACACTGTGATTCCAAGGGCTGAGAAAACGCGTTTATTTCGGGCTGAAAAACACGTTTTGAAAACTGTGCTGTTCCTGCCCTATAACTTACATGGGGGTGACCAAAGTTGCCAAAACGTGTTTATTTCTGCTGAAAAACACGTTTTGACAATTTCTGCACACTGGGGTTAAGGGCTGACTCACTGTGCTCTTCTGAGCCAGGCAGTTACACTGCGATTCTAAGGGCTGAGAAAACGCGTTTATTTCGGGCTGAAAAACACGTTTTGAAAAGTGTGCTGTTCCTGCCCTATAACTTACATGGGGGTGACCAAAGTTGCCAAAACGTGTTTATTTCTGCTGAAAAACACGTTTTGACAATTTCTGCACACTGGGGTTAAGGGCTGACTCACTGTGCTCTTCTGAGCCAGGCAGTTACACTGCGATTCTAAAGGCTGAGAAAACGCGTTTATTTCGGGCTGAAAAACACGTTTTGAAAAGTGTGCTGTTCCTGCCCTATAACTTACATGGGGGTGACCAAAGTTGCCAAAACGTGTTTATTTCTGCTGAAAAACACGTTTTGACAATTTCTGCACACTGGGGTTAAGGGCTGACTCACTGTGCTCTTCTGAGCCAGGCAGTTACACTGCGATTCTAAAGGCTGAGAAAACGCGTTTATTTCGGGCTGAAAAACACGTTTTGAAAAGTGTGCTGTTCCTGCCCTATAACTTACATGGGGGTGACCAAAGTTGCCAAAACGTGTTTATTTCTGCTGAAAAACACGTTTTGACAATTTCTGCACACTGGGGTTAAGGGCTGACTCAGTGTGCTCTTCTGAGCCAGGCAGTTACACTGTGATTCCAAGGGCTGAGAAAACGCGTTTATTTCGGGCTGAAAAACACGTTTTGAAAACTGTGCTGTTCCTGCCCTATAACTTACATGGGGGTGACCAAAGTTGCCAAAACGTGTTTATTTCTGCTGAAAAACACGTTTTGACAATTTCTGCACACTGGGGTTAAGGGCTGACTCAGTGTGTTCTTCTGAGCCAGGCAGTTACACTGTGATTCCAAGGGCTGAGAAAACGCGTTTATTTCGGGCTGAAAAACACGTTTTGAAAACTGTGCTGTTCCTGCCCTATAACTTACATGGGGGTGACCAAAGTTGCCAAAACGTGTTCATTTCTGCTGAAAAACACGTTTTGACAATTTCTGCACACTGGGGTTAAGGGCTGACTCACTGTGCTCTTCTGAGCCAGGTAGTTACACTGTGATTCCAAGGGCTGAGAAAACGCGTTTATTTCGGGCTGAAAAACACGTTTTGAAAACTGTGCTGTTCCTGCCCTATAACTTACATGGTGGTGACCAAAGTTGCCAGAACGTGTTTATTTTTGCTGAAAAACACGTTTTGACAATTTCTGCACACTGGGGTTAAGGGCTGACTCAGTGTGCTCTTCTGAGCCAGGCAGTTACACTGTGATTCCAAGGGCTGAGAAAACGCGTTTATTTCGGGCTGAAAAACACGTTTTGAAAACTGTGCTGTTCCTGCCCTATAACTTACATGGGGGTGACCAAAGTTGCCAAAACGTGTTTATTTCTGCTGAAAAACACGTTTTGACAATTTCTGCACACTGGGGTTAAGGGCTGACTCACTGTGCTCTTCTGAGCCAGGCAGTTACACTGCGATTCTAAAGGCTGAGAAAACGCGTTTATTTCGGGCTGAAAAACACGTTTTGAAAAGTGTGCTGTTCCTGCCCTATAACTTACATGGGGGTGACCAAAGTTGCCAAAACGTGTTTATTTCTGCTGAAAAACACGTTTTGACAATTTCTGCACACTGGGGTTAAGGGCTGACTCAGTGTGCTCTTCTGAGCCAGGCAGTTACACTGTGATTCCAAGGGCTGAGAAAACGCGTTTATTTCGGGCTGAAAAACACGTTTTGAAAACTGTGCTGTTCCTGCCCTATAACTTACATGGGGGTGACCAAAGTTGCCAAAACGTGTTTATTTCTGCTGAAAAACACGTTTTGACAATTTCTGCACACTGGGGTTAAGGGCTGACTCACTGTGCTCTTCTGAGCCAGGCAGTTACACTGCGATTCTAAAGGCTGAGAAAACGCGTTTATTTCGGGCTGAAAAACACGTTTTGAAAAGTGAGCTGTTCCTGCCCTATAACTTACATGGGGGTGACCAAAGTTGCCAAAACGTGTTTATTTCTGCTGAAAAACACGTTTTGACAATTTCTGCACACTGGGGTTAAGGGCTGACTCACTGTGCTCTTCTGAGCCAGGCAGTTACACTGTGATTCCAAGGGCTGAGAAAACGCGTTTATTTCGGGCTGAAAAACACGTTTTGAAAACTGTGCTGTTCCTGCCCTATAACTTACATGGGGGTGACCAAAGTTGCCAAAACGTGTTCATTTCTGCTGAAAAACACGTTTTGACAATTTCTGCACACTGGGGTTAAGGGCTGACTCACTGTGCTCTTCTGAGCCAGGCAGTTACACTGTGATTCCAAGGGCTGAGAAAACGCGTTTATTTCGGGCTGAAAAACACGTTTTGAAAACTGTGCTGTTCCTGCCCTATAACTTACATGGTGGTGACCAAAGTTGCCAGAACGTGTTTATTTTTGCTGAAAAACACGTTTTGACAATTTCTGCACACTGGGGTTAAGGGCTGACTCAGTGTGCTCTTCTGAGCCAGGCAGTTACATTGTGATTCCAAGGGCTGAGAAAACGCGTTTATTTCGGGCTGAAAAACACGTTTTGAAAACTGTGCTGTTCCTGCCCTATAACTTACATGGGGGTGACCAAAGTTGCCAAAACGTGTTTATTTCTGCTGAAAAACACGTTTTGACAATTTCTGCACACTGGGGTTAAGGGCTGACTCAGTGTGCTCTTCTGAGCCAGGCAGTTACACTGTGATTCCAAGGGCTGAGAAAACGCGTTTATTTCGGGCTGAAAAACACGTTTTGAAAA